>NC_142138.1:11485000-11785000 GCF_024610735.1 Ursus americanus
CCGGGATCACGTCCTGAGCCGCGCTGTGCCACCCAGGCGCCCCCCTTTATCTGAGTTTATAATGACTCATTTATTTACTTCTTTGTTTTTTATTTGCTAACTAGCGACTCTAAGTCCGCAGGACGTTGCCCTTTTATTCACTAGTGTATTCAAACATTGGTGTGGCATATAGCAGCAGCTCTGGATATATTGGTCAAATCCGTGAAAATGACAAGGGCAAAGATTTTCTCCATGGCTCTTTCTAGCTTTATATATCCTGCTTCTTGCCTTTCTCTGTTTCCTCATTCTTGTCCCTTTCCCCTAACGGAGGGTGCTGTTCCATAAATCTCAGACCTCAGTCAGCTGCTTTAGAGTACCTAACCAGAGAGCTTGTCCCCTTCTCCAGTTTAACCGAGGTGACTTAATTCAGGTGACTCTTGGGTATGCATCGCCTGTCCTCATTAATTTTTGAATCTTAGACTTTTAGAAATGTTCTGATTTATATTCCTGCTACTTTCTTAAAGTCTTACTAATTTAATAGGTAAAAATAGCATCTTGTTTTCATTTGCTGCATAGAATGAATGGTTTCTTGTGTTTATTGGCACTTTGTCCTTTTTTTGTGACTTGTTTGTATGATTTGTCCATTTTCTGTTGAGATCTTATCATTTTTGTTACCTCTTTCTGAATGCTATAAAGTCAATGTCATAACACTTTTAAATCCATTTAGCTACTTCAGTTTATAAACAAAGAAACTCAGACCCAGAGAGATGAAGTGACTTATCCAGGGCCACTTAGTGAGGTTAGCACCAGAAGTGTAATGAGAGCCCAGGTCTCTTGGGGCGGGGTTCTTCTGATTAGCAGACAGACTGCCATTGTGCCCTGGACCCCGGCCATATGTGCCTTTATTTTATCAGAGCATTACCCTGGGTTCTGCCATCTGCTCAAACTCACCTCTTTTAAGTCTGAATGTAGTGCTTTTTCTTATGTACCCCAAATGGGAGTTTTCTCCTAGTATTCCCATTTTAGTCAATATCCCTAGGATTTTGCTCTGACATAAACTCTTCAGGTAGAAATGTCCGACAGGCAGCTGGAGCTGTGGGATTGAAGTGCAGATGAGAGATTTAAGACAAATGATACATATTTGGAAGTCATCCGCCCCGAAGCGTTTGCTTACAATCACCTCAGTGGTTGAATTCTCTGAGTAAAAGGTAAAAGAAAAGGCTAAAGGATTGACCTGAGAGAATGTGGGGGGCGGGGGAAGTGGGAGGAAGAAGAGGAGCCAGTGAAGAGACAGAGGGAGTGTAATTAAAGAGGAAGAGGGAGAGAGGCAGGGCAGTACAATGACATGCAGACCCAGGAGGAGAGTGTTTTAAGACGCAGGAGAAATGTGTGATCTCACTTTGCTCAAGTGGTCTGGGAAGTCAAGGGCTGGCTGGGCAAAAGCCTTTGGACCGGGCAGTGAATTAAGGCCTCTGTGACTAGATAGCTTTATTATAGAAGAAATAAGCAGGCAAGGGGTATGGTGTAGGGCAGTGGAATCAGGCCTCGCCCTCTTAACATGGTCAGCAAGCATGCCCCCCTTTTGCAATACTGTACATATGAATATTATGCGGAAAATTATATGTCCTATTGATCTGACTTCAGAGATGTCTTATTTTCATTTTTGATTGGTTAGCAACAGCAAAAAAACCCTATACTCACAAAGTACTTTCCCATCTATGATCTCATTTGATCCAGATAACAGTTTTGTGAGGGAAATGTTATGATTTTCTCCATTTTACCGGTGGGAAAACTGAGGTTTAGAGAGTTTGAAGTAGTTTGCCCTTGGTCAGAAAACCAAATAATAAGTAACAAAGCTCTGATGTACTTATACCATGCCGTGTCACCTCTTGAAACCTAAAGGTACACCTTTGTCCATGGTAAACTCTTGCTTGCCCTTCAAGACCCAGATGAAACCCAGTCTTCTATGTGAAGCTAAAAATGTTTGTTGAATGAATAAATGAGTTAGTGAGTGGGTGAATGAATGGGTTTCTGATTTAACTTGCTCAAGGCTGTGGAAGAAGTTAGTGGCAGGGACCTTTCAGATGGCCTTTTCTTTTCAAGTTGTCCCATAGATTGTCATTGCTTCAGCAATCTTGAATTACTTATAGATTCCTGTACTCATTTTCTATTGACTAATGCCCTGACAAATTGCCACAAAAATAGTGGCTTAAAACCTTGAAACACAGATTTATTATCTTACAGTTTTATAGGTCAGAAGACAGGTCTTGTCGGGCTGAAATCAAGGTGTTGGCAAGGCTGCATTCCTTCCTGGATACTCTAGGGAAGAATCTGTTTCCTTGCCTTTTCCAGTTTCTAGAAGCACCTGCATTCCATGGCTCATGGTTCCCTTCCTTCATCTGCAGAGCTGGCAGTGGTAGGTCGAATTCTTATATCTTATCTCTCCAACACAAGCCTTCTGTCTCTTCTTCTCTTAAAGACCTGTGTGATTAGATTGGGCCCACTTAGATAATTCAGGCTAATCTTCCCATCTCAGGGTCCTTAACCTTAATCTTGTCAAAGTGCCATTTTCCATGTAAGGTCACATATGCACAGATTCTGAGGATTGGGGCATGGACATTCTTGGGGATCATTATTTTGCTTACCACAACTCTTAAATTACACCATATGCTATTTCAGGTTCTGTCTTCTTCAGTGTGCTTCTTGTGTGAGTCCTGTCTTCCTGAAGCATTGTCAAGTCTCAAGACAAGAATTGCCTCTTTTCATGGTATTTCCTGGCCCTTTTGCCAGCTGAATTGACCCCTCTATCCTTTTGACCCTCCCTGGGGTTCCCCTTGAATACTGTCCTAGGATCCTGGACCTACCTGTAACACTTCCGTGTATTTTGTTTTGTTTAGGTGTCTTCTATGCTTAGACCTACCTGGAGCTCCTTGAGTGCAGGATTGTCTTGCTCAACATTCTATCCCAGGGTCTAGCACAGGCCTGGTACATACTTTGTATTTGGTAATATTTGTCAAATGAGCAAAAGACTGCTTCCTGCGGGGAATTCGTCCTGCCAGTGTGCTGGGACGCAGAAATCCCTACCCTTAAACCTACAGGACTTAGGTTTAAGGGTAGCTCTTGACTTAGATCATAAGACCAGCCAATGGCACTGCTTGCTTTAAAATTAAACTTCATGGAGCAAATAATGACTTTGCAGATCATTAACTTCCTTGATATCGCTACTGACCAACTTGTGACCTTGGGGAAAGGTCACAGAGCCTCATATTTTTTCATCTCAATCAGGAAGAGGTAGGACGGTGTGATCACCAAGGGCACAAGTATAGGGTTAAAGCATGGGCCCTGGAGCCACACTGCCTACGTTTGAAACCTGGTCTTACTTCTTACTTGCCATGTCCCTCAAGTCATTGAATTTCCAGTTCCTTGGGTTCCTTACCTGTAAAATGGGGAATCATAACAGCACCTACCTGTTCGGAGGCTTAAACGAGTTAAGGTAGGGAAAGCATTTAGCACGGTGGCTAACTGTCGTTTCCCTCTGTGATCTAAAATTTATTATTTCATCTTGTTTTGTTTTGTTTTTTCTCTAGAAGAGGGTTTCCTAGACCCCCTCTCTTCTGTTTTCCTGCCCTAGACTGACCGCCTTTCCTGCTATCACCTGCTTGCTGACAAATCCTGCATCCTCCTGGGGTCCCTTACAGTACTGCCCTTCCTGGGGGGCTTCACTGGTTTGGCAGCACCTCCTGACCAGTCTGGGTAGGGGTCCTCTGGGGCATCTGTGAGGTGACCCCACTGCCCTGGCCTGAGAGTTGAAGCCTTCTGCCCTTTGGCCATCTCTCGAGACCTGTACTCTTCTGATTTGGGAACAGCAAGAAGTTGAACAGCATTATCTCCACAGAGCTTTGTTGAACACTCCCCGCATGCCGGTCCCTAATAACAGAGAGGTACAGGGAATTAGGGGTTAAGTGTGAAGGCTCTGGAGTCGGGCTGTGTGTGTTCAGATCCTGGCTTAACACTTAGTAGCTATGAAATGTTGGGCAGGTTACTTTGCCGAGCTTCATTTTCTCATTTGTAAAAGGAGATATAACAATAGTATTTACTTCATTGTTATAAAAATTAAATGGCATAATTCACATACAATCTGGAGTAGTAAGCAGGAAGAATTCTTAACAATGGGTAAGAATTAGAAACTTTTCATTTAGATTCAGTTCTTTATAGTATAGTTCCATTATTTTGTTTGCAGTTGTGTGATTTTCCCAATCAACTGCATCCATATTCAAATGTTAGTACAAAAGCAATTTGAAAGCCAAATGTAAATGGTTTTTATTTAACTGTTTGATTCAGTTCAGCAAACATTTATTGATTGTTCTGTGCTAGGCGCCATGCCAGGAGCTGGGACTATAACTTGGAGTAAGGTATGGGGTTCTGCCCTCAAGGTGTTTATAGTTTAGAGGGGAAAGTGGTCATTTAAACATTCTAGGCAGAGGGAACAATGTGAGCTAAGGCACAGAAATGTAAGAAGGCCAGACAGCTTGACCTGAAACAAGGACTTGCAAGGTGTTCTCCATGACTAGAACGTAGTGTGTGAAGGCACAGGGGCAGAAGGGCTGGGGGTGACAAGGTGAGAGGTAAGGCCAAAGAGCTTCCAGGTCATCGAGAGCTTGAATGTTATACTTAGGAATTAATTTGAGGGCCGTGGAGAGAGCCATTGAAGGGCTTTTGGTAAGGGGGTAAGATTTAATTATGTATTTATTAGAGAGAGAGAGTGTGTGTGTGTGTGTGTGTTGGGGAGGGGCAGAGGGAGAGAATCTTCAAGCAGACTCCCCGCTGAGCATGGAGCCTGATCCCGGCTTGATTTCAGGACCCTGGGATCATGACCTGAGCCAAAACCAAGAGGCGGATGTTTAACTGCATGAGCCACCCAGGCGCCCCTCAAATTATGTTTTTCAAAGGTTATTTTGACTTGAGTAATGAGGATGAGTTGGAGAAGGCCAGACTGGCGACGAAGATCGGTTAGTACGTCTCTGCAGTAAACCTGCAGAGAGGTGGTGAGGACCTGAATTAGGGTAGCAGTGAGGAGGATGAGGAGGTGAGGAGGAAAAGGAAAAGATATAAAAAATGTTAAGGAGCCTGACATGATGGGTGAATGGTGGTGCCACTGTGTGACAAGAAGTACGGGAGGAGGGACTGAGGGGGATAATAATGAGTTCCATTCTCATTTTAGAAGTGTTGAGTTACTTAATCATGGGCAACAAACTGAGGGTTTCTTCAGATCAGGGGATGGGGTAACTGGGTGATGGGCATTCAGGAGGGTGCGTGATGTAATAATGAGCGCTGTGTGTTATATACAGCTGATGAAGCACTGAACTCTACCTCTGAAACTAATACACTATATGTTAACTAATCGAATTTAAATAATTTTTTAAAAAGTGTTGAGTGGAGGTACTTGCAAAAGAAGCAGGTAGAGGTGTCCGGTAGGGGACTGGATGTTTGGGTCTTGTGCTCAGTGAAAGCCTTAGGGCTAGAGATACATATTTGGGAGTCATCTGTTTGCAGGTGGTAGTTGGACCACAGGAGTGGGTACGATTACTCAGGGAGAGCAGGTGGAGAAAGAAGAGAAGAGGCCAAGGACAATGCCCCAGCTCGAGTTCACTGATAATTAAAGGTTAGGTAAGACATAGGCAGCCAGCAGAAGAGAGAGAAGGAACAGTAACGGGTGGTGTCTCAAAAAGCGGTGGAGGAGAGTATTTCGGAAGACAGAAAGCAGCGTCGGAGGGCACAGAGGGAACAAGGAACATCAGGATGGAGAAGACCCGCCGGTTTTGACCAGCAGAAGGACTCTGTTGGAGGGACCTCTGCATCTTCATTGCTTGCATACACAGCTGGATCAACAGTGTCCTTCTTGGAGAGAGAAAGGGATAAGAAGGGGAGCACGTGAAGGGAAGGATCTGTGTTCGGAGAAATCTGAACGCACCTGTGTCACAGCACAGCCGTGCTGTCGGGATTGCTGAGGGGTTGAGCCGGTGCACGCGACGGAGCCGAGTGGCACGGATGTGTGCAGCCCCACTGCTCAGAGGAGACCCCGGTTGATGATTTCGTTATCAATTCTTTAGACTTTTTTCTCTGCATACAAACAAATATATGTGCTTATATGTATACACAAATATAATTTTAAAAGTAAATATTGGCTCACACTGTGCGTGCCCTTCGGAGAACCTGAATAAAGTAATCATCTTTCCATGTTGCCACGTGTAGAGCTATCCCCGTCTTTTATGGCTGCAAAGTATTCATTGTTCGAGTGGACTATAATTTATTTAACAAATTGAGCCCTTCATGATGGACTTCCAGTTGTTTCTCGCCTCTCACTCTCACAGGCAGTACTGTAAGGGTATTTTTGTACACATCTCTGTGCCCGCTTTGGCAGGGGTCAGCATAGGTTACGTTCCGGGGCCTGTCTCTTGCTTGTATCTCTTTGTACTAATCTTTCTATCTTATAATATGGTACATTTCCCCCTTTCATTCACATTTCCTCCTAGATTTTAGTAAAAAGATGTTATTCTTCACGTGGGGTCTTATTCCACCAACATTTACTGCACACCGCCTCTCCCGACCCCACCTCCTGCCACTGTGTTCTCTGCTGGAGAGACAAAAATGAACATGTCACAGCTGTTGCCCTCCAGCTCTCTTTGGTGGGGAAGAGAGGTAGCTGATCAGATCATTACAACTAATTGTAACAATTATTGTGAGGAACAGAAGCACGAGGTGCTAAGGAAGCTCAGAGGAGGAGAGGCACTGACCCGGGGCGGGGGGGGTATTAAGGAGGACTTGCTGGAGTAGGGGACTCCTAAACTGAGTCTTAAAGGCCGAATGGAAACTAAGTGGATAAAGAGGGAAGCAAGGGTATTCTAGGCAGACAGAATGTTCATTGGAAAGTAGGTGGGAGGGGACAGATGGTGAAGGGACTTGTGTGACAAGATACGAGTTTGGGTACAGCACTGAAAGATTTCCATGGAAGAGTGAAATGGTCAGATTTATGTTTTAGAAAAAATATCTCTAAAACAGGAAATAATTAAGTTTTAAAAAGGCCACTCTGGCTGCAATGTGGGAGATGCCATTAAGGGGTTCCAGACTTTGGCAGAGAGGCCAGTCAGGGCTGTTGGAGTCAACTGGAGGCAACATGCCCAAATGTTAATTAACATTAACATACATGTTAATGTGTTGTTAAGTGGTTTATGGTTTTTACTCATGTTAGCAGGCTTTTTCCCTACTGTATTCAGACTGGTTATTGCAGACGTAAGAAATCGATTGATTTTTTAAAAAATATATCTCGTATTTCTCTACTTTCTGTTGTTGTTTTTTTTTAAGATTTTATTTGTTTATTTGACAGAGAGAGACAGCCAGCGAGAGAGGGAACACAAGCAGGGGGAGTGGGAGAGGAAGAAGCAGGCTCCTAGCAGAGAAGCCTGATGTGGGGCTGGATCCCAGAACGCTGGGATCACACCCTGAGCCTAAGGCAGCCGCTTAACGACTACGCCACCCAGGCGCCCTTCTACTTTTTAAGTTTTTAATTCCAAGTGTTTAGTTGATTTCTTTGGCTTTTCTATGTAATTGTTTTTGTCTGAGTACTTTTGCATATTTATATATTTGATCCTTTCCCTCTTTTTCCATTTTTATTATGCAAATCGCAAACACGCATAAAAATAAAATAACAGGGGGCGCCTGGGTGGCACAGCGGTTAAGCTTCTGCCTTCCGCTCAGGGCGTGATCCTGGCGTTGTGGGATCGAGCCCCACATCAGGCTCTTCCTCTATGAGCCTGCTTCTTCCTCTCCCACTCCCCCTGCTTGTGTTCCCTCTCTCGCTGGCTGTCTCTATCTCTGTCGAATAAATAAATAAAATCTTAAAAAAAATAAAAAAAATAATAAATAATAAATAAATAAATAAATAAATAAATAAATAAAATAACAGAACACACCCCCTTATGCCCTTCACCCAGATTCAGTAACTATTAAGATTTGGTCCCACTTACTTCATCTTTCCCATTTTTGTGTTTTTGTGCTGTTGCTTAAGTATTTCAAAGCAGAATTCCAGCCATCTTATTATTTCAGCTCTACATACTTCAGTATGCATCTCTAAAAATAGATATTTTCTTACATAACAACAGTGCCATTATCATTCTTAACAAACAGTAATTTCTTGGTATAATTTAATATCTAGTGTAATGCATATCCTTTGTTTATCTCAAAATCTCTTTTAATGGTTGATTTGTTGGAGTGAGGATTGGAATCACACGTCGCATTTGGTAGTTTGAACTCAAAAGACTATTAATCTATAGCAGTCCATACCTTACTCCCTTTCAAAAAAAAAAAAGCCATCAACAAATGAATAAAGAAATGAAAAACAGGGGCGCCTGGGTGGCACAGCGGTTAAGCGTCTGCCTTCGGCTCAGGGCGTGATCCCGGTGTTGTGGGATCGAGCCCCACATCAGGCTCCTCTGCTGTGAGCCTGCTTCTTCCTCTCCCACTCCCTCTGCTTGTGTTCCCTCTCTCGCTGGCTGTCTCTATCGCTGTCAAATTAATAAATAAAATCTTAAAAAAAAAAAAAAGAAATGAAAAACAAAATCAGAACCTATAAACACAAGAGTGTAAACTGAGGGCTTCCAGAGAGGGAAGGGGAGTGGGGGCTGGGCAAAATGGGTGAAAGGAAGAGGGAGGTACAGGCTTCCGTTACAGAAGGATAAGTCACGGAAATAGAAGACATACAGTCAATGGGATTGTCATAGCGTTGTATGGTGACAGATGGTAGCCACACGTGTGAGCAGAGCATAATGTAAAACCTTGTCGAATCACTATGTTATACACCTGAAACTAATGTAACATTGTGTGTCAACTACACTCAAATAAAAAACTTAATTATAAAAGAAAATTTTTTAAAAATGCCAGTGAATATTGAAGAAATCAGGTCTGTGTTCCTTTACAGCGTCTCGCTTTCTGGATGTATCTTTTTCCTTATACTATAATTTAACTCATTCCTCTGTGTCATAGTTTTACAAACTGGAGGTTAGCTTTGAGTGACTGGTGGGATTCTGGTTCCTCATTTTCTTTGGGAGGTGGGTGCAAGACTATTCATGGGTAGGGCTGTGAAGCGCCACCTCTACCTGAGAGCCCCACTCTTAGGGGTGCTAACTTCGATTGGTGGTTCAGGTGATGACAGCTCATCCCTGCATTATAAATTTCTCCATCAACCTTTCATTGAATGAGTTCATCCACTGATCCTTGTCACCCGAATGAATTATTTCATCGTGGGCTACAAAATGTTTAAAAATTCTGTCAATCTTTTCATACTTATTAGCTGAATAAAGAACGTTCCCTCAAGAAGTAGGGCTATTTGGTTGTTCTGAAATATAACATGTACCAAAAAGACAAGATAAATGCCTAATTCATTTTCTTTTATTGCATTTTTTGAATGAAGGAGTTGGTACTTTAATTGTTCCATTTTTAAGTATCTATTGATCCTGCTTCTATTTTATGACTTACTGCATTGGCTAGTCCAGCAATTCTCCCGCTGTGATTATCGGGTTATCTTAGCCTTTGAGAAACGGGTCTTCATTTTCACAAGAGCCTTTACATCCTCAGGTATGTGAATGACTTGCTACGGGCCGCACGTCAGCCCATCTAGTCCTGTTCTTTTCAGAAGCAAACAGAACCACCTTTCCTTTGGTTTCTCCATCCTTGTTCCAGGTCACACCGTGAGCAAACTACGTCAGCACTCAGACCCGGAAGTGGCTTGTCTGGCTGGAGAAGTTGACACTGAGTGGAGAACTTTCCTCGAAAAACATTTAAACAGACCTTCTATTGAAGTGCGAAGTGACCCCAAAACTGAGACACTCAGGAAAAATGCTCAGAAGTTACTCTCGGAAGCCTTGGAATTAGAGGTAATGTCCTGGTTGGAATGTGATTCTCACAGCTAAATGAGCCTCACATTTTCATCAATCTTTCGTAGTCGTAGTGCAACAGCTTTATGCTAACTGGATTTTTTTTAAGCATTCTGGATTTGTGAGCATTCTGGGAGATAGTAGTGTAGAAACATGGCAGGCTTTGGAGCAAGACCTGGATTAAAACCCTGGCTCTAGTACATACTGGTTGTGTCTTTTAGGCAAACCCCTGAGCATTTCTGAGACTTGATTTTTTTATCTGTAAAGTGAGTATTATAATTCCTACCACCTATAATTATTGGAAAGATTAAATGAAACATTTATACAAAGGAATAGTAGAGTATGTGGTGATTAGAGGTCACTTAATGAGTGTTGGTTCCTTCCTGTTTGAAATTCTTCCCTTTCCCACCGAAACAAAAACTCTGGCATGGCCTGTGCTATGGGATATCAGTGGCAAAATAAAAAGTGTCTATTGGAAAGACTCTACTCCCCCATTTTTGGGCAATGCTCATACCTTTAGTTCCAAGGCATATAATCAATTGGCTAGACGTAGTCTTCACAGCTCACACACAGTTCAGATGTTAATGGTTTGAGGTACATGCGCTTAGAATAAGGATTTTAGCTCATTAACAATGATATTAATCATCATAAACAAATCTTATAGGTCAGTTAATAATCTAGAAAAATCAGACATAACATTCATATTTTTTTCTCTTCTTCAGGTATCCCTATTAAAGTATCCTTAAGGAATAATTTAATATTATTAACAAAAAAAACAATTTCAAAAGTCTAGGTTTAAATGCTAGAACTGTCACCGTATTCTCTGGAAAAATATTTTAACCTTTCTATCTCAGGCATCTACAAAAGAAAGGTAAATAGACTTGTGGTATGTTATTTACTTTTTTAAAATAGAGTTTTGTGTTTTTTTAATACAAACTTATGCTAGAAAATGAGAAAATATAGAAAGGAAAAGCAAAATCACCATTGAACCTACAACCAGATATAATCTTGTTAACATTTTGGTGCATTTCCTATTTGTTAAGTTATTATAGCTCTTTAAATGAATATTGGGCAAGTTAATGATTATACTGTATTTATTAAGAGCTAATCATATGCCAAATGTTCCATAAGATGCTTTTATCGATTATTTAAATAATTGCAGAAAATTGACAATTATTCACATTTGTGTAAATAATACATTTATTTTTTGTCTCGACCAATATCGGGGTCATTTTGTATATCCTTTTCTATATATATTTATTTTTCATATTTATAATTTTAATGTCTGTTTGATAGTTCAGTGAATTAATATGCTCTAAGTTTGCTTAACTTTTCCTAAAGGAAGCTTTAATATGACTCTTAAACCCTTGGAAGAAAGGAAAAAATGTAAAGATTGTAAGCCTCATTTTCCAGAGTATCGATTAGCCAACAAGATTTGCTATTTAATATTTTACATAAAGTTTATTTTTAAAATAAGGCAAAATTATTGCAGAAACATAGAGTGTATAATACGTAGTTAATGTGGTGGTAAATACCAGTTCCCTGTGGTATCTTTTTAAGTAAATGATAGTAACGAAGCTATGCTTGTAAGGATTAACAAGCAGTTTGCCTGCTATATTAAACTCCATAATAATTATCCTTTTAGTTTATCCATTAATTATCCTTTAAATGGCACATCAAGTGGTAAGCACTCAAGTGTTACAAAGCAAAGTTAAAAAAGTGATACATTCGTTAGTGCTTTCCAGTGTAATTGGAAAAAATATCAGATTAAGCATAGTTGAATGGTTTTGTTCCTAAAGAATAAGTTTTTAAAATTAAAAATGTGCATCTTACCATCTTCCTTGGCCAAAAAAAAATCAGTCTGTTTCCCTTGCATAAACAGCATTTGATAGTACTTTTATCGGTTTGGTATGTCAGGGAATATAAATATAAACACTTTTATATAAGGTGAACTCCTAGCACCTATCATCGTCTGAAACATTTCCATGTTAGGGTAAATCAATGAGCCATCTCATCCGGTGTCTGGTCTTTGACAGTAACCAATGTTGAGTGCGTTCAAATCAGACATCAGATCTCCAGAAATGTACTTTATCAGGCAGGAGTAAGCCATTGGGTAAGTTACCGGCCCAATGACTAAAAAGCCTTTACAACTTAATCCTAGCATGTGTTTTTGCAAATTCATGCATTATATTTTTGTGGAAAAAAATATTTCCATGCTGTTTGTTTTGGTCATATCCTTTAGTAGTGAAAGCCACAGATGAATGTACACACACAGCCAAAAGTGCGTCTCTTTATTACTCTATACAGGTCTTGCTTTCCAGATGTATGCGTTGTTTCCTTGTTCTTGGAATAATGGGATAGATGAATAAAAACTCCACTTTTGAGACCCATGCTCCATTCCCCTTTACTTTTTCTCCCTTCCGGATCTTCTTTGTTCTTCCCTGTCTTTTAGATCTTTCCTCATATGAACGTCCCCTGTGGTGTCATTCTCTTACTTCCCCTTCCTCATTATCCACTCTCCTTCCTACCTCACGGCCTGTGATCATTTTCCTATTATGTCATTAAAAAAAATGAACCTGATTCTCAAAGTGAGCCTGTATCATTAAGAGTTATGAAACACTGGCTGGTTGGCCCAGTTGGTTGTCAGATGGTGCTAATGAGATCCAGGTCAGGGGTACGTCCCCATATGGGACTGTTAGTTTTCTCTTTGTTTAATGGCCTCAGACTGCACCTCTGGCTTTGACCAGCTCTCTCATAAATGTATTCGAGTGGTCAAAAAGGAGTGTGGGTAGATTTGTACAAATCCAATCACGCTATTGGAAAACTCATACAAAGTTCGCTTCCAGTGGATATTCAATTCCACAAATGTTTGGTACTACTGCTGCTGGTGCTGGGGAGAATATAAACATAAATGAGTCGCATTCCCTGGGCTTAAGAAAGCTTCCTATCTCCTGGCTGAGAGCCTGTGAGTGACTGACTAAATATAAGGCAGGCTGAAAATACGTCTGAAATAGTAGTACTAGCTAGTGGTACAGACACACAAAGGACAGAACGGTGAGATCTGATGAGGCAATCTGGGAAGGTTTCACAGAAGAGACGACAGTCGAATTGGCCTTTGTAACAGGTAGGATTTTCCAAGCCAGAAAATACATATTAAAATAGAAACATTGTATTTCAAATCTTATCTGTTATGTACAGAATGTTACCAAAAGAGCAGGAAAGCAGGGGTGTACATGGGGAAGAAGGATACCCGCTTAACAAAACACTTACTGAGCACCTGCTATGTGCCCGTACCGATGCTAGGCATCAGGAATTCAGAAATGAATCCAATATGGTAACAGCCGTCAAGGGGCTCTAGTCTTCTGAGGGAGATTGGCAACTAAATAGTCACAGACAATGTGGGAAGCTCTGCACTTGAGGTAAACACATGAAGAAGACCTTACCTTGCTTTTAAAGAGCTTATAGCTGTGGCAGACATCGCTAATTGGTTATGGCGCCATTTCCCACTGGGTCCAGAATCCTTGAGGAAAGACAGCTCTAGGTGCTCTAGGTGGTCACGTTTTATATCTTCCCCAGCTACAGCCAGTCCACGATCGGACAGCTGAATCACACACAGTTAACCTACAGGTACAATTGGATAAGCAAGGCAGATCAGATGCTGTATCTCGGAGAACTGAGAACTAGGAAATAGCAAGGAAACAACAGTGGGAGCGTTGAAGCAGAAGGGGTGTTGGAGAACCTGTGAGGGAGCAGAAGCTGGCTAGAGAGGCGTAGCACAGGGGGAGAGAGAATAAGGCGGTTAGAACTGGTAGTGAGTAAGGCAAATGGAGAGGAGCAAGAACGTGTGAGAAAGAGACCAGACAGATCTTGAGACACACAAGAGAAAGGCTGTGGTCGCTAAATAAATCCCTGCGTTTCTTGTTCCCATTCCCATTCATACAGATGTATCCCATTGCTGCTCCCGTGCCCACTCATATGAATGTATCTCACAGCAAAACTTCTTTTTCTCAAGGTCTCAGTGAGATTCTGGTCCTTTCACCCAAAAGGACTTACCTGAATCACCAGGTTAGGACCCACTGGAAAGGACTCAACAACTTAGGTAGGTTTGAAATATCTAAAGGCAGTTATAAGATAGTTCACTTCGTGCAGCGAACTTGGCGTACACGTGGGTATGTGATGAATTATTCTCCCTTATGATTTACATTGTACTACTACTGATGTTTTTCCTCATTGTGCTTGGCCTTCATTTAACAAGAGGCGTGCATGAGAATTGTTAGGTGCCTGCTTCCTTTTCGCATCACGTCGCTGGTACAGCACCCACCCCCTGCCCCACTGCTATCTACCTACGTGCCGTCTCCTCTCTCGATTGTGAGTTTCCGGATAGCAGGGGGGTCGGGTCTTTTCCGCTCAGTGTCTCCAATACCCAGATCAGGCCAGACTCAGAGTAGCGACTCAGTAGCTGTTTGCTGAATGAAGTATGGATGATATCCAGTTATGTGAATTCCAAGGTATTCTCAAAGTTCTTTTTTTTATGTGGACTACAGTTTGATGGAATGGCCATGACGTATTTTGGCAAATGCACACATACCCTTCTCCCTCCACAACCACTGTCCTAAAAAAGAAAAAAAAAAAAGAAAAAGAAAAATTAAGACTTTCTCTTGTCTGTTGCATTAAGCGAATCTGACCATCCTCCCCCTGGGATGAGGGGCCTCTCTGGCAGCGTTGCTGGACGGTGGGCCGACAGCCAGCCACCCTTCCCGCCTCCTAAAGTAGTCGGGTACCAGGGCTGCCTCAGGTGGGGGGCTAGTTCAGTGCCCAACCAGGAGGCCATGAAAGGCTCAAGGAATCTGGGTTCTGGAGAACCGTGGTACCAAGTGCACTCACTCCAGCACAAGCCTTGGAGATAGTCGGTCATCAGGATCACAGACTTCCCTGATCTTTTTGTCTGCTACACATAGGCAGAGGTCTGGGCCGAGATAGTCGTTCTCCCTGTCTCTCTCTTTCTCTGTCTCAGTCCTGTTCGACATTCTGCCAGGTCCTTCCTTCTTCCAACTTCCTTTTCTCTGTTTGTTTTGGTCTGTTGGTCTCTCTCTTGTGTGAGGACACTTTATCAAATATCAGGTGTTCCTTTTTTATTTTTGGTACATTGTTTCTTAAACTTTCCTTTTGAATGGAAGTATAGTACATATGTAGGAAAGTGCACAGAAGATAGACATAGAGCTCAGTGAATTTCTCACAAGCAAACACCCCTCACCTGGCCAGGGAGGTCTCGGGTCACACAGCATTCCCTCCCGAAGCCAGCTGCTGCCCTCCTGGGCTGGGGCCCTGTGCCGTAGCTCTGCGCCCCAGCGCTTATTCCTGTCCCCTTTCCTAGTACTCAGTAACTTAGAATCCTCTTCTCTACCTTTCTCCAAGAGGGGTGTGCTCTCCATGGAGTCAAGGACCGTCGGCCTTGTTCACTGCTTCTTCCTTAGCCCACGCACAGCGCCTGGCACGTACTAAGTGCTGAATAAGTATTTGAATGAGTGGCGGGGTAAGGAGGGAAGGGAAGAAAGCAAGTGAGAAAGAGAAATTTGTTTCCTGTTTTCAAGGAACTCACTATCAGGGAAGACAAACTTAGAAAATTGATCATTATAATATATTATGAAAATCTCTAAGGGAAGCTGAGGACATTGTGGCCACCCCAGGAAGAATTTTCAGTCCTTTGAGCTAGGATTAGCTTTTTTTGCTTTTTGGTTTTTAGCTGCTTTGACATGCAAATAGGAATGTGTTTCCTGGGAAAAGTGGACCTTGCTGAGGAAGCATGTACATGGGCCGAGGCCCAGTGGTACGTGAAAGCTTCTTAGCTCGCTCAGGCTGGGCTGCGGTCAGAACTGGCAAGATGAGTAGTGGGAAGAGGGTGGTGAGGGGGCTGCCTGACCAGCAGCCCAGTCTGGCCTGGATCCTGACCCTGGACAAGGACCGAGAGCTGTGCTGCTCTGATGAGGTCTGTGACCTGAGGAGGGCTTGGGCCTGAGCCGGACCAGCCTGGAACCACCGCAGGTCCCATCCTCCAGGCCTGCTCTGCTCAGCTGGCCCTGCAGAGGTCTCTTCGGACTCAACTGGTATCTCCGAATGTAAGGGGGCAGTTAATACGGTGACAGGAGAGGAGCATGAACTTTGGGGTCAGGGGCGCCGGGTCAGAGTCCCGGCTCTGCCTCTTAGCTGTAAGACCTTGAACCTTTCTTTACCCTTGAACCCATTTCCTCATCTAGAAATGAGGTGACAGGAGTTGTGAGCATTAAACGTGAAAAGTGATTTATAATCTGCTCTACACGCATATCAAGGCCCAGACCCCGTGTTTCTGAAATGCTGTAAGGGGTTAAAAGGCACTTTAAAAACAAACCAAAAAAAGCATAAACTGTTACACTGATTTATTATCCTAGGTCTTGGTTTCCTGGTTGGTAAAGTACAGGGCCCAGTACCCGTTGCTTAGTTCAGGCCAGTTTCCTGTTATAATGGCAAATATTACCACCCGGCAGGGGTTGTGAATGAGGTCCCTGTCACAAAGCACATGGCCTTGTTCCTTAATTGCTAGGGTGGAATTAATTTGCTCTTCCTGTTTCTCTTGTGACAGGAAGTAGATGTCCTTGAATTTCAGTTGATTAATGGAGGCCTCTGAGCAGACTGCTCCAGCCTCTCTTGCTTTTAATCCTTATGCAATGCAAGGCCCTAATTTGATAATTTTGCTGTTTTTTAGATGGATCACCTACTGGTTGAAAATATTGAGCGGGAAACGTTTCATCTCTGCTCCCGCCTCATTAACGGGCCATACCGACGGACGGTGAGAGCCTTGGTCTTCACATTAAAGCACCGAGCTGAGATCCGGGCTCAGGTGAAGAACGGCTCGCTGCCGGTCGGCACGTTTGTACAGAACCACAAAAAATGACCTGAGGATGATTCCAGCGCGGGGCTGGGCAGAAAGCAAAACGGGGCCCGCTCTCTGCCATTCAAAGACTCTTTTGAGTTTGGGTGACGGCTGCTGCTGGTGGTGCTGAGTTTTCCCATGGTGCTGTCCCTTCAGACGGAGGATGCGGGGAGCCCCGCGAGCCAGGCCCGCAGGAGAGGCGTCATTTGCTGTCGTGCACTTGTGCCGCCTAACGGGACGCGGCCGGCTGTCACTAGGAAGCACAGTACGGTTGCCATCACCCAGCCCAGTGAAAGGGTGACGGATTCCACTGGGAGTGTGCCAAGGACACCTCTAAACTCCCCCATGTCAGGCAGATGAAGTGACTACTTGATTTCGCCACCCTGCAGGTAACCGAAACTCAATTACCACGGCTGCTCGCTCAGTCCCGTCCCCCTGAGTTTAGACAGCTCCGGTGCCTCTCAGAACTCCCCTGTCTGTTCTCTTTTCTCTACCCCAGGGGTGAGCCTGCTGGAGCCAGCCAACTACCCCTTCTTTCCAGAACTCACTTATCTGAACATTGCAGCTCTCCCTGGAAGACCTTCTGCAGTGGTCTCCGGAGCCCCCATGCTGAGGCTTCTAATGAGGAGCTGGCCTGAAGCCTCCCCACCCCTTGGGGTTTATTTGAATACGCTGGCTCTTGGTTTAGGGCTCTGTAGAAGATACATAATGAAATTTCTCTTGAAATGAATTACCATAGTAGAAAAAAATACATCTGTATTCTAAAATGAAATGCCACTGTATAGGCCTGCTTGAACAATTACGTAAATGGTATTTGCTCTTTTAAAGTAATAATAAACTGGAACTTTTTTTTTTTTTTTTTTTGCCTAAAACAGAAGATGTGGCCTGTTCATTGAAAAGTGTTCGGGGTTGAGAAAGGGGACAGTTGGGGAAAATAGAGAATGATTGGACAAGAATTTGAGGGCAATAGCAAGACCCAAGGAAGGCTTTTTAGTTTAGGGGAGACTAGAGCATGTTTATTATCTGAAAAGAAGGAGCCAAAAGAATGGGGGAAATTAAAATTAAAAAAAAAAAAAGGGTTAAAAAGCAAGGACAAAAGGGAGGGACCTAACGTCATCTGCCTTCTAAGTGCTGGATATCTTTCCTGAGATAACTTATTAGCATTGACATTGATCTTTATGTAGTGTTTTAAAAATCCTGTGTGATCTTCTCATCTGTTGTATTTATAAGTATTATTTCAGTTTTTTAGACTTCTTCATTTATTTAGCAGCTACTTAACCGAGCACCATTCCTCGGGGCACAGTGGATACCGGACAGTAGCCACGAAGGAGACCCTGAGGCTCACCAAGCAGAAGTATCTTGTTCAGCTCCGCACTGCTCATCACTCTTGGAGCTAGAATAATAACTGAGCCCTTAACCATGTGCTCAGCACCGTGGGAGACATTTAAAAAAATTAATAATACTAATACCTAATTAAAGATGAGGGAAGTGAGGCTCAGAAGGTTTAGTAACTTATTCAAGGTCACACAGATGGTGAGTGGCATATTTACGATTCAAAACTCAAGTCTGTTTGATGCATACAGTCTTCCTGGTCGATTTCATCCATTCACGCTTGTAGGCATTGTATACATGCTGATGACACTCCAGTTTGTATCTTCAGCCCAGACCTGCCCCCTGAGTTTCAGACAATGTCTCCTAGATGTCTCATGGGCATCTCAAATGTGACCTGTCTTCTTCCACTTGGCAATGCTGACACTTTAGCTAGAAACCTAGGGGTCACCCTAGGCTCCTCATTGCCCTTCCCCAAACCAACCCAACCAAGTCCTGATGGTGTCACTTCTCACTTAGATTTAGAATCTCTTGTCTCTTCTCCATTTCTAGTACAACTTCAGGACTCTATCCTCTCTTGTCCAGATGACCACATGGCCTCCTAACTGGTCCTTCTGCCTCCAGTCTTCACACCTTCAAACTGACTTCTCTATGCCAGAGACAAAGTGACATATCGAAACCAGAAAGCCCATTGTGTCACCCCCCACTCTGAGCATTTTCACATGTTTTCTAGCTCTAGAATACTACTACCTAATTCCCTTCCCTGTCCCTACCTTAATACCCTGTATACTGTTCTATACATACCCACATGTTCTGTGGTTATGCTCTTGATTCTGTCCCCACTCGATTGTAACTTCCCTCAGAAGTCCTGCCAGAATTCGGAAATCCTGTCTTACTCATTTGGGTATCTTTAGTCCTTAGATGAGTGCTTGTCCCATAGTAGTACCCAGTACGTATCTGTGGATTTAATGGATGTCCATGAGTCTGTGCCCTTTCTGCCTCCACCCTTGTTCCCCTTTATATATGTCTGGTGTCCACACGGTAGCTGGAATGAACCTTGTAAAATGCAAAACAAATCCTAGCTTTTCTCTGCTCAAAATGTTCTAGTGCCATCTCAGAGCAAAATCCCAGCCCCTTACCATGTCCTACAAGGCCCAACATGATCTGGCTCCTGGCTGCCTCTTTGACTTCATTTCCTAAAATTCTCTCCCTTTCTCACACCTGCATGGTCCCACGGTCTCCCTTACTGTTCCAAACACACATACCAGACACGTTCCTGCTTTGTGGCCTTTGGGCTTAACTCTTTCCCTGATCACCGTGCTCTTTCCATAGACATCTGCACGTTCCCGTCTTTACTCAATTCAGGTCTCTGTTTGCCGTATCAGGTAGGCCTTCACTGGGGCGCCTGGGTGGCTCAGTCGTTAAGCGTCTGCCTTCGGCTCGGGGTGTGATCCCAGGGTCCTGGGATCGAGCCCCACATCAGGCTCCTCTGCTGGGAGCCTGCTTCTTCCTCTCCCACTCCCCCTGCTTGTGTTCCCTCTCCTGCTGGCTGTCTTTCTCTCTGTCAAATAAATAAATAAGATCTTAAAAAAAAAAAAAAAAGGCCTTCACTGACTACCCTAAATAAAACAGCCCTCTCTCCCAATCATTGTTTAATACTCTACCCGCTTTATTTTTCTTCAGGGTATTTATCCCCCATTTGGCACAGTTCATTATTTTTTCATTGCCTATCAGCTCCACCTCCTCTAAGAATTTAAGCTTCTTGATAACAGAGTCCTTGTTTTGTTCCTGCTGAATATCCAGCACCTAGAACAGAGCCCTGGCACAAGCTAGGTCTTCGTAACTATTAACTGAATAATTGAATGACTAGTTGTAGGCATACAGAGAAGACATCTAATCCAATCAGGGAATGCTTCTTGGAGGAGGTGATACCTGTGTGCAGTCCGAAAGGGCAGAAATAGGTCATTGGGTGGTTGAGGTGTAAGGAAACCCCCAGATCTGGGATACCTGGGAGGTGATTGGTATGGCTAGAGTGGAGGACGCCTGCAGGAGAGTACCTGGAGATGGGGCTGGAGAGAAAGTCAGGGACCAGGACAGATTGGAAGGGTCTTGAGCACAAAGTGAAGGAGTCTGGACTTACTGCAAGTGGGAACTGGTTAGTTTTTTATTACGGGCTGTGTGGAAGAGAAGCCTGAGCAGGGAGAGGGACGGGAAGGAGGAAGCTTCATTTATAAACATCCAAAGAGTTCTGCTAACTTAGGAACCCAGAGTAAGTTGAAAACAAATTGCTGTCTGGCTGAAAGGCTTCAGTGGTGATAGTTAGAAAGTGAAATGATTGCAGAGATGTGCTTTGGAGATTTGGAAAGCAGGCTGTGTTATTTGTGGCTGTTTTCTCCTTGATGCATGTGCAGAATTTCCATGAACGGTAATGGAGCTATTCTGAGTACTTGCCAAAGGGAAGGAGGCACGCAGACACCCACGTTAGCTTGCCCACCCACTAAGAAGTACCTCTGAGCTCCCGCCTGTTCACAGTGAAGGGGTCAGCTCCTGATGCCGAACTGGGGTAAGAGAGGTTCCTAGGACCTCCGAGTTACCTGTAAGTCTAGGCACGAATATGTCTTCTCGGTATGTTCAGTTGCCAGAGGAAATTGGGAAATTAAGTACTATTAAAGTCCACTCCAGTAGCTTGTTGGTCCTTTCCTTGTGGTTAAATTGGAGGTTCTGGGCCCTTGGGTAGGGACTGGGTCTTTTCATTCATTCACTCAGCAAACAAATGTTGCCCGTCAGCTGTGTGCCCAGGACTGCGCTGGCCCTGGGGAAGCTGTAATATATGAGATATAATTTCTACCTTTGGGGAGCTCTTAGTCCGGTGGGGAGACAGACACATAGGTAAATAATTATAGCATAAGATAGGCGGTATCTACTGTAGATATTTATTTAAAATGTTGAGAAAGCAGGAAAAGGAATGATTAACACCATTCACAGAGAGTGAATGTTTGAACTAAATCCCAAAAAGATGGGTAGGAGTTCTTCACAGAGGGAGCAGTGTGTGTGCAAAGCACAGGTGTCTTGTCTCAGTAGAGGCAAGGAGTGTGTGGTGGGAGCGCAAAGTTCTTAGGAATGGTCGAGAGAAATGGGGCAAAAAAAAAAGTAGTCAGGGCCTCGGAGGCCTTGTTCAGGAGTCCGATGTTGGCCTTCAGATAATGGGGAGCATGAGAAGTTTTTGAGGAGGTGAGGGACGTAACAAGGTGTGTGTTTTACGAAGATAAAAATGTTCCTACGTAAGCATATTCCAGAAAATTTTTTAAAAAATTAAACCCAAAAACTTGAAGCAAAGGAAAGATGCACTCGAGACTCAGTCAGTGAGAGATCTTTTTTTTTTTTCTTTTTTTTGACAAATGAAGTTTAGCGTTGACCAGATATCATTAGAGAGTCCCACGTTTGAAAAATGGCAGGAAGCTCAGATAATGCATTACTTTGTTCAGTGGTGAAGGAACAGGCAGCCGGCCTTTTTTCATTTATAGAATATCAGCTTCTTCAACTTGTGCTTGTCAACCTTGGTTTTCTTTTGCTGCAGCCTCAGGCCCCAGAGCCTCGCTCTGAGATTTGTAATGTGTTTTGGGTACGTTTATCACAGCCAGATGGGGCGGGGGCTCAGCTTGTTACCACCCATTATTGCTATCAAAGGGAGTCCATCCAGAAAACAAGGCTTCGGGAGTTTCGATTAGGTCGGTGACACTGCCTCGGTTTCCAAAGAGAGATGGTTTGATTGGATGACATCGTGTTTTCTTTTAAAACAGCCAAAATGATAAAACTGCTGTCAGGGACAGGCTTACCCATAAGCTAAGGAGCTTGGTTTCAAGATCCAAGAAGCCCAGGATGTCCAATCAAATGCTGCTTGTTCATCCTATTAAAATCGTTCATTCGGTGCATATTTGTCGAGCTCTTACGAGCCAGGTCCAGGGGTTATGGGGATAAATGAGACATTGTCTCTGGCCCCAAGAAGCTCACAGTCTAATGAAAGAAACAGACAAATGATTATGAATTATGGGAATTCAAAGAAAAGGAAATAAGCCGATAAACATATTAGAAGATGCTCGACCTTACTAATAAGCGGGGAATGGCAAGGATTAATGCCATCCTGGAAGACCTAAAGGATGCGGGGACGGTGATCTCATTATCTCTGTTCCACTCTCCGTCTGGTCCCTGCACAAATCAGAGGGATCCTGGAAGATGACCATGGACTACAGTGAAACCAACCAACGGTAGTTCTGTTTGCAGCCGCCGTGCCTCACGGGGTGTCTTTCCTAGAGCACGTTAATGCGTCCTCAGGTCCGTGGTGTGTAGCTATCGGCCTGGGGAGCGTTTTTCATGTCCTTCCCTATCAGAAAGAGTTCATCCTTGCTTGCAACAGGCTTGCCCCAGGGCTATTAACCTTCCTGCCCTCTCACAACCTAGTCCGAGAAGACCTATCGTGCCTAGATACCCTGCAGAACATCGAACTGGGCCAGATGGGCAATGAACAACACGTATATTGGAAGCCTTAGTGAGACACATCCATTGCGGAGAGTGGAAGAAGACACGAAGAAGAGGCAGAGGCCTGACAGCTCAGTGAAATTTGTAGGGACCAGTAGTCCGGGATGTGCCAGGGACTTATCCTCCAAAGAAAAAGACAGTCACTGCAGCCCCCACTCCCTCATTAAGAAGGAAGCGCAAGGGCAGAGAGGAGGCCTCCTTGGGTTTTGGAGGCAGCATATTTCACACCTGGAAATACTGCTCCAGCCCATATACTGGGTGACGCAGAAGGCTGCCAGTTTTGATGGTGGCCCAGAGAGCAGCAGATCCAGGCTATGGTACGAGTGGCCATATGACCCGGCAGAGCCCACGGTGTTTGAGGTATCTGTAGTGGAAAAAGATACAGAGTTTCTGACAAGGCCTAGGAGGAGACAGTGTAGACCCCCGGGGCTCTGGAGCGGGGCCACGTCATCTGTAGCCAGGAAAGACACACTTTTCAAAAAACAGCTTCTGATTTGCTGAGGGTTCTGGTAGAGACAGATCATCGAGTGGACCATACAGCTAGAGCTGCTCATTGTAAGCTGGATTCTCAGATCCACCACATCGTAAGGTCACACAAGGCCAGCAGCAATTCATCACGACAGACGTGGTACAACTGGGACTGGGCACAGCGGGGCCAAAGGGCAAAGGACAGCTGCCCGAGCAGGTGGCGCAGACATTTATGTCATCCCCCATCTTTGCACCAGCGCCTCTCCCTCCGATCACCTCCGGCTGCCCGAGGAGCTCCTTCTCTCCAGCTGGAGGAGGAAAAAAAAGCCAAGCTCTGTTCATGGGTGGGTCAGCTCAGTATGTGTGAGCAAGCCAGAAACAGACTTGCCATACTGCAGGCCCCACTGCAGTATCCTTGAAAGACGGTGGAGAGGGAAAAAGTGCCTGGGTGGCTCAGTCAGTTAAGCATCTGCCTTTGGCTCAGGTCAGGATCTCAGGGTCCTGGGATCGAGCCCCCGTAGGGCTCCCTGCTCAGCAGAGAGTCTGCTTATCCCTCTCCCTCTGCTGCTCCCCCCACTCCTTCTCTCTTTCTCTCTCTCTCTCTCTCAAATAAAATCTTAAAAAAAAAAAAAAAAGAACAAGAAAACAATGGAGGAGGAAATGCTTCCAGTGGACAAGCTCTGACTAGTACACTCAGTCATCCACCTGTTGTGAAAAGAAAGGGGGCTGTGGTTAAAATAGACGTGGGTCTGATGGGCAGCGGTGAATGGCTTGGCTGGTTGGTTAGGGGCCTGGAAGGAGAAGATCGGAAAATCGGGGACAGAGATCTGGGGTACGGGCGTGCGGATGGACTATGAGAGTGGACACCAAGTGTGAAGTTCATGGTATTCCAGGTTAACAGCCACCAGAGTGTCTACCAGGGAAGAAGTGCTAGTAGGAGCAGCCACGCTGCGGGAGCCGTATGATCTGGCAGAACCCATGGCTTTTGGCCACGCAGCCAGAGCTGCTCATCGTAAGCGGGATCCTGTCAAATCCACCACATCATAAGGCTACACCGTCCCTAACACACTTCCTGTCTGCTAATCTCCATCTCACAGTCTCCTTTCCGGGGAACTGGACCTGCAACCTAGCTCTCCGAATTGTTGGTAACAGCTCTTCGGTCAGGTGCCAGCAAACTTTTCTATAAAGGGACAGTTAGTGAATATTTTAGGCTTGGCAGGCCATATGGCCTCTCACAACTACTCAGCCCCGGTCAGTGCTCGAGCGCAAAAGCAGCCATAGACGCTACGGAAACGAATGAGTGGGGCCGTGTGCCAATAAAACTTGACGGAAGCGTGCAGTAGGTGGCATTTGGTCCATGGCCTTGGTTTGCCAACCGCTACTCTAGAGAAAGATTTTTACGAGTGCACGAAGTAGGCATTACAAAGATCGAATTGCAGCACGGTCTGTAATACAATTTTAGAAGTAATCTCAATTTACATTAGAAAAAGAATGGTTGAATAAATTGTGGTACTTAGGGTTTTGGAACACTATGCAGCAGATAAAAGGAATGAGTTTAGATCAATATGGCAGCACTGTCCAACAGAAATATCACACGAGCCAGTCACGTATGCAGTTTAAAATTTCCCAGGAGCCACATTAAAAACTGTCAAGAGAAACAGATGAAATGATGATACTTTTGAGTTCTATACACCGAAGATATTATCACTTTCACATGTAATTCGCATAAAAATTGAGATACTTTACTTCCCTTTTTTGTACTAAGTTTTTGCAGTGTGACGTGTATATTACACTTCCCAGCACATCTCGGTTTGGGCTAACCACGTATCCAAGTGTTCAGTAGTCCCACGTGGCTAGCGGCTACGGTGTTGGACAGCGTAGATCTGTACTGAAAATCTGATGCGGAGACGCCACTGATGCATATTGTCCAGTGAAAAAGGGAAGTTACAGAATAATGGGTGCTGGATGAACCACTTGCGTAAGGGGGAACATACTGCAGGAACATACTGAAGGAGAGGGTGTGTACACGTGTGTACCCAATTTAGAGAGAGGCTTTGGGTGGAGTGGTGGAGGAGGGATTTGCCTTCTCCTTACCTGATTTTTGTCTGGGGATAATTTTAGACTTACAAAGAAGTGACAAAGATAATACAGGGAGCTCCTCTATGGCCCTCACCCGCTTTCCCCATTGTCACCACGGTGCCGCGGTGCGGCACCTTTGTCCAAATGAGAACCCCACCATTGCCGCGTACTATGAACTGCACTCTGCACCTCGTTCAGCCTTCACCAGCTTTTTTCCACGAAATGTCCCTTTCCTGTTCCAGGATTCAATCCGGGATTGAACTGCATTTAGTCATTACGCCTCTCCAGTCTTCTCTGCTCTCTGACCAGTTTCCAAATCTTTCCTTTTTTCCTATGACCTTGACAGTCTTGAGCAGTGCTGGCTTTTGTAGAGTGCTCCTAAGTCTAGATTTGTCTGAAGAAGTCCTGCTGACTGAACTGGGGTTGCGGGTTGCGGGGAAGAGTACCACGGAGGCGAGCTGCCTTCCCCGTCACAGCGCATCAGGGCACACGGGAGCCACTGAAGTTATCGCTGGGGATGTTAACTTCCAAGGCTTGGTTACCCAGGTAGTGTCTGCCCGGTTGCTCCGCTGTAATGTTACTCTTTTTCCCTTTCCATACTCTATTCTTTGGGGGAAGTCACCAGACCCTTCTCAAAGGTGGTCGTGATTGAACTCCACCTCCTGGGTGTAGTAGCTACTTATATTATTTGGAATTCTTCCTTAAAGAAGGCTCGTCCTTTCTCTCCTTCCTTCCTTCCTGCCTTCCTGCCTGCCTTCCTTGTTTCTACCTACCTACCTACCTACCTACCAATCAGTATGGACTCACGTATATCTATTTTATACTTTGGGTTATAATCCAATCAGATTGTTTTCTCACAGTGAATGTAAATTCACGTATTATAATGTTTTTAATGCAGAAAACATACAAACAACCATGCTGTGTGAGACACAAATTCTGTGATTGGCAAGGCTTTTTCCTCCAAAGCTCTTCACGATTGCCTTTGAGTAGGATAATCATTGGCTCATTGCTAGTCAACTGGCAACTTTAGACAAGCTATTTCAACCCTCCAGGTCTCAATCCCCACATCTGAATAAGAGAGTGTATCGTGAAATGGTCTCGAGGTGAAGAAGGGGATGATGTTTGTATGTACAGGTATTTTGTTTCCTATTAATAGACCTAAAGTCCTTAATGGCAAGGGTTATCTTCTCTTATTTATGTTGGAAAATGGGCCCAGAGCTAATAGCCCTTGAGAACATCACATAAACATAATCAATATTTATATCCCTATCGCAGCCCCAAATACTTCTCCTGTCCTACTTTTTCACCTCTCTGAGTGGGATCTGGTTTTTGTCTTCTCCCTCAGCTTTCTCTCCAGTGGCCGAAATCTACCCTGAGACATGCTGAACTCTGGCCTCATGCACAAGCCTCTCATCTATCTACACTACGGCCACGCGGACGCCCTTTCACCCCCATGAACGAAAATGCTTACCGAATATCCACTTCTCTATGCCAGGCCCTGAGATGAGAGGAATCGACAGGGCTCTGTATCCTAGCTCATCTTCCGGGGGGGGGGGGGGGACCGAGCCATCAGTCCCTAGCAATCTATCCTAGAGATGAATGGGGAGGCCTGTGGGAGCGTCATGGAGCGAGAGGGCCTGACCGTGCCTGTGGAGGGGCCTGGTCTGCAGAGAATCAGAAAGGCTTTGCAAAAATGCTCACTCTGGAGCTGGGCTTTGACAGGTATATAGGAGCTTCTCAGGGAGTGAGCAGGACAAGTGGTGTTCCAGATACAAGGAAACGTATATGCACGCCAGAGAAATGCCAAACAACAGGGAACAGTGATAGGCGTCATGTGGCTGGAGCCCAAGAGCAGACAGAGGAAGAATGGCCCCAGGTGAGAGTGGACAATGAGGTGCGGGACAGTCTGTGAAGGCCTGAATTGTGGGCTGGAAATTTCTACTTGGGAAATCTCTATGATTTTTTTTTAAAGATTTTATTTATTTATTTGACAGAGACAGCCAGCGAGAGAGGGAACACAAGCAGGGGGAGTGGGAGAGGAAGAAGCAGGCTCCCAGCGGAGAAGCCTGACGTGGGGTTCAATCCCAGAACGCCGGGATCACGCCTGAGCTGAAGGCAGACGCTTAATGACTGCGCCACCCAGGCCCCCAATCTCTATGATTTTTGAGATGAGGAAATACGTAAAAGTAGAGGAACAGAATCAGGGGCTTGGTACGCAGGTGACCGTTCATCAGCAGATCCTGGGCACCTGGGGCGCATCGGGCACTATTCACGGTTAGTCTCCCCCTCCGCCTTCGTGTGAGCTTCAGGGCGGGGACTGGGTCGCCTGCGTTCCCGTGTCCCCGGCACAGAGGCTAGGACAGCGCAGGAGCTCAGTGCACACGCACTGAACGAGGGCGGGAGAAGACCAGGCGAGGTCTGGAGACCAAGTCCTGCTCTGGAAGTCACCATGCAGGATGGGGTCGAGCCCGCCCTCGGCCCTGAGTTTCCCATGCTTCTGCAGTCTGTGCTGTGTCAGTGCGTCTGTCTACACACCAGAGGCCCATGGTGTCCTCACGCAGGAGCGGGGCTCCCTGAGGAAGCACTCAGGGTTGGATGGCTTCAGAGCCAGAAGGTGCGTGGCCCGTGGGAGGTTCCTGTCAGAGGCGAGCAGCCCGCGTGGCCAGGGGGACAGGATTTGAGGACAGCCCACAAGGGGAAATGCATCGAGCATTATCCTGGGGGCATCGGGCCAGGCCTTGAGCTGATCAAATATCAGGATTTTTCGAAGTTCATTTTCTGGAGAGGCCATGTGGTAGAGAACCGAATCATCACAGCCCGGCCACCACGTAGAGCTCTCCCGCCGCGTGCCAGAGACCGGGTAGGTACTCTGGACGCCGTCTCCTCCTCTCATTGTTGCCGCCAAAATGTGACCTCCACCCTCATTCTCCGCACCGCAGTGCCAGAGCCTCTGACCTTGTCTCCTCGGGGGCGCCCTTGTCCCTCCTGTAACCGGTTCCCCACCCGGCAGCCAGAGTGAGCATCTAGAAGAGACTTGCAGGTCATGTCACTCCTCTGCGCAAAGCCGTCAGTGGCTCCCATCAGACATCCTGTACAGTGGCCTACGAGGTCCCCAAGGTCCTGACCTCTGGCCCTGTTGCCATCTTGTCTCCTACCCCTGGCTCCAGCTACTTCTGTCCCTCAAACTCATCAACTGTGGCCCATTGTTGGGTTTGCGTCCACTCTTCCCTCTGCCTGGCACCCTTGGACTGCCCCGTGGTGACTCCTTGTCATGCAGGGCTTCCCTCCTCAGAGAGGGCTTCCCTGGCCACCTTCTCCAATTAGGCCCTTGCCCCCTGACACAGCTTCATAGGATTTAACCCCATCTCAACTTACTTACTATACGCATTTATTGTTTCTTTCTTCTGGTGTACCCCCACCAGAGCACACGCTTCATGGGAGCGGCGACCTTGTCTGTCCCTCTTCTGGGTCTCCGGTGCCTGGCGCAGGGCTCCGTACATGTGTACTGAATGAGTGGCTTCCCCTCCACGCCTTCGAGCTGGCCCATGAGTGCCCACACAGCCAAGCAGCCCTGTCTGCGCTACGCAGGAAACCCTAACGCAGAGCGTGTGGGCCGACAGATGGTGTGGAACCGCGAGCTGAGGCGCGGCTGTTATTAGTCTGAGTTGCTTCTGCTTGGAATAGGATTAGAATAAATACCATCCCGGGCAAGTGGATAAGGTAAAGCTCTGTTAGTTACATTCAGATTTTGTTTCCCTGTTGCAATCCAGAGCCATCCTTTTGCTGGGTGAGTTCAATTCATGGCTAAAGGTGTTGTCCAGAGAGGCCAAATGGGGTGGGAGTGGGAGGGTCACACACGCAATCCTTCTTAGGCCCCACCTCGCTCTTCCCTTCCAGTCCCTGCTCCACACTGGCCTCTAGCGTGACCGCTGTAACCGCTAGAATCCAACCTTAGCAAGCAGGCAGAAAGCCTTGTCCCAGTCCGCACTGTCCCCGATGAAGCCCAAATGGCTTTTAATGATAAAGATGAAGATCGGATCATGGTAGCTCACATCACTCTCTCAAAGCCCCCCAGCAGCCCTACAAGGCCTGGGAGTATCGTTGTCCTCATTCAAGGGAAAATCTGATGGCTCAGAGAGGTTCAGTGATTTGCCCAGGGTTGCTCAGCCAGTGAGCCACAAAGTCGCCAAGCCCAGGGCTGTGGGCTGATTGTTTGATAGGCATTCGAGGCCCTTCCTGAGTGGGCCAGCCTCTCCTGCAAAGCTGTCAGCCTCACCTGACTGAGCCAGGAGCCGAGTCAAAGGCAGGGGTCAGCCCCATGAAACTCCTATTCTCCGGCTAAGAAGCACCACTTGCTTCAGCCTCTTCCGCTTAGCTCCATCAAGAAGCATTTTGTTGTGGGGGGTGGGGGGAGTCGTTTTCCACAAAGAAACAGAGTTCTTAAAAACGGATTTATAATAACATGTGTATAGTAATAATAAAAGCTAACATGTATGGAGTATTCTGTCAAGACTGTGCTAAGTGCTTAATGTGCATTATTTTGAACACCGCCCCTCCCCCCACCACAATTGAAAAACAAGAGGTTATAAAAAGGTGCATGTTGTAAAGTAAGACTCCGGCTCCCCTTTCCCCTCCCAGAGCCCACACTGTGACCTGTCCCTTGGGCTTCCTGCAGGCTCCGTGAGCCACTACGAGCTCATTAATCCTCAACAGCCCTTTGAGGTAGGCACTACCGCCCTTGTATTACAAATCCGGAAACTCGAGTTCGGACACAGGAGGCCACTTACCAAGGTCACACGGCTTTGGGTGGCAGAGCTGGGATTGCTCCCCAGACGCACTGCCTGCAAGCCCGTGTGCATTCTCACCCCGGAACACCCTGCCTCTCCCAAGGAGGAGAAAACCGAAGGCTGAGCCGAGATGTGTAGGCCAGGCAGGGCTTTGCCTCCATAGACCGGTCTTGCAACGAAGAATTCAGATGTGGGCCTCCGTAAAATGACAGATGATGACCTCTCCCAGACCTTCGAGGTTATTGACCAAGAGTCAAGACCTCAAGTATTCCAATCCTGAATACCTCTAGTCAACATGTCTTGCTGGATCTGGCCGTCCTGCACCTTTGTGCCCTGGGTTTGCCCTTTGGAGCTGTCGGCTCTGACAAGCTGCCCAATATCAGTCAGGTTTCATGAGACGGAATAGGAAGAGCACAACTGTGCAGGGGCGTCTGGGTGGCTCAGTTGGGGAGGTGTCCGACTCTTGATTTGGGCTCGGGTCGTGATCTCAGGATCCTGGGATGGGCCCCGCACTGGGGCTCCATGCTCAGCGGGGAGTCTGCTTGGGGATTTCTCTCCCTCTCTCTTTGCCCCTCCCTCCACTCACATTCTCTCTCTCTCTCAAATAGATACATCTTTTTAAAAAAGAAAAAAGAAAGAAAGAACGCAACAGTGCGGCCGTAAGCCTAGGCCATGCCTCAACTGCCCTCTGCCCTGCACGGCTGGGTGGGTCGTGCCACCTCTCCGTGCCTCAGTGTCTTCACTTGTAAGGCAGGGATAATTACATCTCACTTCAGGGTTTGAGGGCCCTTGGTGAGGTAATAAAGGCCAGATGGCAAGTAGGAACGCCACATGCAAATGGCATTACTTTTAATCCCAGTAAAAGTTGTTGTAAAGCCATAGGCTCTATGTAAAAAGCAGCTGACTAAATTCACAACTACTGTCCCTTCACTTCTTTCTATCCCAGCCCCGAACCCGCATCTGTGAACTCTTTTACAGTCTACAAAATCCTTTCCTTCTGTTGCCTCGTTAACCCTTGCCCAAGCCCTGTGAGGCAGAGTGTGGAATTATCACACCCACTTTACAGATGAGAAAGCTGAGGTTCCAGGAGGCGGAAGTGCCTTGCCCAAGGTCACAGAGCAAGTGCGAGGTGGTGCAGTGCTCATACCTGGCCTGTCACTGCCCTGTGCTGCCCATGAGACTGAGCCCGTGCTCCTTAGCCTGGCACCTGAGGCTCCTGGGGATCTGGCCCCTGCCCCCCTCCCCAGATTCATCCCTCTCCTTGCTCCTTTATGCTCCAGTCTCTCCAAGTGTCTCATCATTCCTCAGACAGGCAGCGACCTTTCTCAGCCCTTGTCCTTTGCTTCCCTCCGCCAGGCCGCCTGGTGGACGCCTGCCCATCCCTCATCAATTCCTCCCACAGTCGCTGTGACAGATGCTGACACAATGAATTTTCATTGTTGTTGTTGTCACTACTGCACTGATCATTTTGCAGACTGAATCGGGGCCCAGGCTCCGGAGCCAGGCTACCTGGGTTTAAGTCCTGGCTCAGCCACTTCCTAGCTGAGTGCTCATGGACAAGTCACTCAACATCTCTGTGTCGTGGAGATGCACATTCTAGGATTACATACCGAACAGTAAGCCGGGGCCTGGCGCAGACCGAGCATTAGCTATCATTAGCTATCACCGTTCTCATTAGCGATCGTGATTATTTTCTGTTATTTGTATTCACTGATGCCTACCCCGTCCCAGTCCTGGTGCTGGGCACACTGAGTTGACTCAGACGCAGTGTCCGGGCTCAGAGCCCGAGGGAGGAGGGAGGCATGTAAATGCTCCATGACGATGCGTTCACTCTGACCACGTCCCTGTGTTGCTGAAATCCCCTCTGCCCATGTTCATGGGCTCCAGGGAGCCAACGCCACTCCACAGCCGGTCCTTCCCTGCCAGGGGCGACCTGGCTCCCCGTGCCCCCCCACGCCGTTGAGTGTCTTATCCATGCGGGATGGCTTCATCTGCTCTCCCTTCTCTCCACGTTCACCCCAGAGACAGGCTGCTGCAGAGTGCCAGGAGAGTCAGCTGCAGTATAATTTATCTCCCTGGGCTGCTTCCCCAGCGGAGATTTACAGGCTGTGCCTGTCACAGGGACCCTGCAGGCTCAATTACAGGTCTGCTTCCAGGCTAGACTGGGGCAGCAACCTGCCTGCGTTTGCCAAGCGGCCCCGGGGGAGAGCCACAGGCCCTGCCAGACCTGGGACCTCAGAGAGCCTGGAGCCCATTCAGCCGCCTCGCTTGGGACATGTGAGGAAACTGAGGCCAGAAATGGGAAGACACACTCAAAGCTCCCACCAGGGAAAATGGGCCCAGGGTGAGGTCTAATGCAGGCCCGCGAGTACCGTCCAGGGAGCTGCCTTTACTGTACATGAGAGTATGACTTTATTATTACCCAAATAGCTTTCTTTTTACGTAACAGAAATATTTACTATGGAAACATGCTTTGAACCTTAAACCTAAAGCAAAACATTGCCCTTCCAGAAACAAAGACCATGTTCTGTCCACACAAACACACTAGGAAGGTATTCGGTGCTGCCGAAGCATTGCCCGGCTCCACCAACCTGAGATTACAAAATGGAGTCCTGTTTGTGTCCAAAGACAACAGCCCTGAGCCCGCTTCTACACAGGCGGGAAATTACCCTTCTCAGACTGTCCCCCAGTTATTCCTGGGAATCTCCAAGAGTAGTCACAACCGGTCTGTCGACTGCAGTCACCACAAAATATTTGCCAGTTCTTCCTCCCCAGCTGTCTCCTTCTTCCTCAGTATCCTCAACTAACGAGGCCCTTAGAAGGTTCCCATTGCTGCCACTGCGAATAATGCCTGTTGTGGGGACAGTGTCAGGCCTGAAAAGTGTCCCCGACTGCCTTTTCTCTGGGCGTCCAGTGGGGCTGGGCCTCCTGGGAGGGAACCCAGGTTCCATGACACCCTGTCCTACTGAAAGCTCACTAGCTGACAGTCCTTGGTCACGTCTCTGTTAGTTACCTAGTTACCTCTCTAGTTACCTAGAGGTGATAAGAATGTTGTCTTGGGGCACCTGGGTGGCTCAGTTGCTTGAGCGACTGTCTTCGGCTCAGGTCATGATCCTGAAGTCCCGGGATCGAGTCCCGCATCGGGCTCCCTCCTTAGCATGGAGTCTGCTTCTCCCTCTGACCCTCCCCCATCTCATGTTCTGTCTCTCTCATTCTCTCTCTCTCTCAAATAAATAAATAAAATATTTTTTTAAAAAAAGTGTCGTCATGAGAATCCCATGAGGTCGTATGTTCATGATACCTAATATATATAGTAGGTGCTCAATAAACGAAAGTTCCCATTATTATTAATTTTTTAAAATATTTTTTATTATATTATGTTAGTCACCATACAGTACATCCCTGGTTTTTGATGTAAGGCTCGATGACTCATTAGTTGGGTATAACACCCAGTGCACCATGCGATATGTGCCCTTCCCACCACCCATCACCGGTCTATCCCATTCCCCCACCCCCCTCCCCTCTGAAGCCCTCAGTTTGTTTCCCATTATTATTATTGTTAATTATTAATATACTGTCCGAGACTGGGCTCCCCCAAGAACAGACCCTGAAATAAGCATTTGAAATAAACAGTTTATTTGAGAGGTAATCAGAGGAAGCCTCTGCAGGGGTGTTGTGAGGAAGCAAAGCGGGGAAGGGAAAGAAGCAAAGCACGCATCAGCAAGCAAGTTTCTGCTGTAACCAGCCAGCGCTCAGTTCCACTGGGGAGTTGTGGGTGGTGGTGTAGAATGGGCCTCAGAGTTGTCCCAATCCAGGGAGAGGGAGCTGGCGTACGTATCCACCCATCACTGGCTGAGAGCTGCTCGGGGGGAAATAGATGTCGAGTCTCCAGCAACTTCCCCGCAGGCATGCAGCCCAGGCTCCGAGGCCAGAGAAAGTGCCCAGGGAGGGTCGCCGGGGCAGGCGCGTGGAAGCTATTGGGTCGGCGTGCGCGGATGGCGGACACCAAGAACACAGGTAGATGCTCAGAGCCCCTGCTGCAAACACCGTGTAGCGTCACTTCACCTTAAAAGAAAGATGCTGAAACCATCTCCTTCAGGCTGGGGGAACCCGGGAGAAGGGTGGAGGCTATGTGGGCTCTAGTTTCCAACTCTGGCCCCTTCAAATTGACTGTGACCTTGGTCTGTACCATCTCTGGTCCCCAGTTTCTTCTCCTGTCCAGTCAGGAGTTGAAAGCAGATAGATCTCGAGGTCCAGCCAGCTCTCAGAAGTTCCACAATTCACCTGGCTTTTGGGCTTGCACCTCACAGCACCCCTTGGCAGGGGGTGAGCAGGGCCCGTGTGACTCTGTCAAGAGCCAAGCAAATTCGGACTCAGACGAGGGGAGCAGCTAGGTTCTCAAAGTGCACCCCTCCGCGTGCAGCCTCAGCGCCACCTGCACGCTTGTTAGAAGTGCGAATTCCTGGGCCCCAGGCTAGAGCTACTAACTCAGAAATTCGGGGGTAGGGCCAGACATTGGTGCGGCTGCCCGGTGACTCTACCCCGCGCGCGCTCGTGTTTCAGGCCACACAGGGCGCTAAAGGCAAAACGGGACTAGAATCTGAGCCCCTACCTCCCAGGCTGCACGTCTGTGGTTGGCACCGTGCCCTGTGCTTAGTAGACGCTCAAAAACAGCCAGGAAATCTGTAATCCCCACGCCCGTTTCTGGTCGCTCTTCTCCGAGGACATTTGTGCTATCCTGTGTCTGCTGTTGGTCTCTGTATGGCCGTGTGGAGCCCTAGAACGTCAGGGCATTAGGCAGTCAAGTGCTTCCATGGTAGATGAGAAATAGTTCGAGGGGAGAGGAGCCCCTGGCCGGAGGTCACCCAGCAAGGACGGGAGCAAGCCAGACCCAAAGCCCTGGTGTCCCTCCTCTTACCTCAGAGCTCCCCCACCGCTGGGATCATGACCTGAGCCAAAATCAAGAGTCAGATGCCGAACCGACTGAGCCGCCCAGGTGTCCCTCAAGTGTATTTTACCACAAAAAAGAAAATGTGTTAAAGTCAATCTGACCCTGTCAGTATCTTTTCAGTTCCCTGTCATGGCTCTGCTCCTAGAATGAAGTTCCAGCTCCACGGGTTCGCACCCAAAGCCCCCTGGGACCTGACTCCCCCACCTCTCAGGCCCTCTGCTCTGCTCTTCCCCACACACAGTCTTCACAGACTCAACGACTGACAGTTTGTCACACAAGCCAACCTCTTCCTCTAATGCTGTGGGCCTTCGCACATGCTATTCCTTCTGCCCGGGACACTTTTCCCCACTTCCTCTCCAGCCACATGGTTCCTCCTTTAAAACTACGCTTAGGGATTATTTTCTCTAGGAAGCCTCTTTTTCCTCCCTGCTCCCGGGTCAGGGGGCTCTGGGCTCCCCTCCGTTATGGCACCGATGTCACCGTGCTGTGTTGGTCTTTCCCACCAGGCTGTGGGCGGCACAAAACCACTGACGAGGCTTCATCACCTCCGTGCACGAGTCAGCAGAGAAGGGAAGAGTGTTAGCGCAGAGATGACTGAGCCCTTGGTCTAGGCGTGTAGGACAAGAGCCCAGAGGAGGTAGAGAGGAAAGGCAGTGGTGTGTAGGGGAGGGGGCAGTCCTGTCCATGCCACTGAGCCCCAGCAGCTTCTTGGAGGTGGGGCATTTGAGAGGGCAACGTTTCTACAGACAGAGATGGCGGTCATTGGAAAAGCGTGGGGAAAGACACAGAGGTAGGGAGCTGCTTGGCCTGGAGAAGGAGCAGGACAACAACTAGTATCTTCAAGCAACGACTCTTTGCAAACCTGTCAAAGCCACAGAAGCCTTCTTAGAAACGAAGTCACAAGGAACCCCAATCCATAAACTATACACAAGTGGAATGGCTCTGGTCGAACAAGGTGTGAGGGATCCGAAGGCTCTATTCTGCCCCTACCAACACTTACACCGTCCCAACCACCGTGAACACACCGTCCCAACCACCGTGAACACACCGTCCCAACCACCGTGAACACACCGTCCCAACCACACACACAGCATCCCGACCACCGTGAACACACCGTCCCAACCACACACACAGCATCCCAACCACACGCACCGTCCCAACCACCGTGAACACACTGTCCCAACCACACACACAGCATCCCGACCACACGCACCATCCCAACCACCGTGAACACACCGTCCCAACCACACACACAGCATCCCGACCACACACACCGTCCCAACCACACACACAGCATCCCGACCACACACACCGTCCCAACCACACACACCATCCCAACATGCACACCATCCCAACCACATACACCATCCCAACCACCATGAACACACCGTCCCAACCACACACACAGCATCCCGACCACACGCACCGTCCCAACCACACACACCGTCCCAACCACACACACCGTCCCAACCACCGTGAACACACCATCCCAACCACACACACAACATCCCGACCACACACACCGTCCCAACATGCACATCATCCCGACCACACACACCATCCCAACCACACACACCGTCCCAACCACACACACAGCATCCCGACCACACACACCGTCCCAACCACACACACCATCCCAACCACACACACACCGTCCCAACATGCACACCATCCCAACCACATACACCATCCCAACATGCACACCATCCCAACCATATACACCATCCCAACCACACACACCGTCCCAACCACCACACACCGTCCCAACCACACACACAGCATCCCGACCACACACACCGTCCCAACCACATACACCGTCCCAACATGCACACCATCCCAACCACATACATCATCCCAACATGCACACCATCCCAACCATATACACCATCCCAACCACACACACCGTCCCAACCACACACACAGCATCCCGACCACACACACCGTCCCAACCACACACACCGTCCCAACCACACACACCATCCCAACATGCACACCATCCCAACCACATACACCATCCCAACATGCACACCATCCCAACCATATACACCATCCCAACCACACACACCGTCCCAACCACCACACACCGTCCCAACCACACACACAGCATCCCGACCACACACACCGTCCCAACCACACACACCGTCCCAACCACACACACCGTCCCAACATGCACACCATCCCAACCACATACACCATCCCAGCATGCACACCATCCCAACCACATACACCATCCCAACCACACACACCGTCCCAACCACCACACACCGTCCCAACCACACACACCATCCCAACCACACACACCATCCCAACATGCACACCATCCCAACCACATACACCATCCCAACCATGCACAGCATCCCAACCACCATACACCATCCCAACCACCATAAACACACCATCCCAACCACACACACAGCATCGCAACCACCACACACCGTCCCAACCACCACACACCGTCCCAACCACCACACACTATCCCAACCACCATAAACACACCATCCCAACCACACACACAGCATCCCGACCACACACACCATCCCAACCATGCACACCATCCCAACACGCACAACATCCCAACCACACACACCATCCCAATCACTACAAACACACCATCCCAACAACACACACAGTATCCCAACTACACACACAGCATCCCAACCACCACACACCATCACAGTCACACACACACACTGTCACAACCACCACACACACACCAACCACCACCACATGGTATGTGTACAGAATCACAGCTGTCACACACACAGATACCACCACATACACACCATTCACACATACCATCCTCATTCTCACCAGAACACAGGAAACCAGCAGACAGTGGGTACAGGTAGAACAATGGTTAGAAGTGTAACAATAGGAACAAGTCACATGGGGCCTTGTGAGTAAGGCTGAGGAGCTTCAACTTCATCCTGAGGGCCATGGGGAGCCATGGACGGTCCTGAGCAGAAGGACCCCCCAGCCGCAGTGGGGGGATGGTGTAAAGACATACTTGAGCTGGCTATAGCTAGCCTGCCCAAAGGCCCTGAAGGCTGCAAATGGGACCCTCATGGTTCTTCTAGTGCACAGTGGGTAAGAGCCCATCCCCAGGCTGGCATGGCAAGAATGCTCAGGACTGGGGACCTGGAACCAAGTCCAAGCCAGCATTCTCACTCCTCCTTAAGCTGGGACCAGACTCCATGATTGGGCCATGGTCTAGATGAACTCAGGGAGATTGCTGGAGGCAGGGAGGCCAGGGGAGGCTAGTGGTGGCAGTGTAGTGGCAGTGGAGATGAGAGAGAAAGGAGCAGCGTGTGTGGAAAGATGGGGGTATAGGAATTGAAAGGACTGGGTGTGGGAGGTGAGGAAGACAGAGGGATCAAAGAGGAGCCCAGATGTCTGGCTGGGTGACCGGTGTGTGGAAATGCCACCCATTGAGATAGGAACACAGGAGAAGGAAGAGGCTCAGGGGACATAATGATTCCATTTGAAGCCTATGGGGTGGCCATGCCTATGGGACAGCCTGACCCTGTGGTTCAGGGCAGAGCAGGGCAACAAACCGAGGAGAGAGGTCTGGATGGAGACCCAGCTGGGAGTCACCAAATCCCATGGAGGTGGTAACAAAACACCCAGGATAGAAGAGATTGCCCAAAGTGTCTGTGGTCAGCAAGACCCCTGCTGGGGTGAGAGCACAGGGGCCTTCTCTGATCCTTCAGACCAACCGAGGTCCCTGGGGAACTGTCTCCACTGCAATGTCTTTTACTGTTGCCACCCTTGCTCACTTAGGGTGACTGACTCACGAGTCCTGTGTACCCAGGACGTCCCTGATCTTAGAACTGGAAGTCCTGCGTTCTGGGGACCCCTCAGTCCCAGGCAAACCAAGACAAACCGGGACAGTCGGTCACCTGCGCTTATCGCGGTTTTAAGGACTTGGTTAGCGTCTGTCTTCCCTAGTCAATGGGAACAGCACTTAAGAGTCAGAGGAAAGAGGAGGATGCCAGGAAGAGCTAGGAACTGGTTTGGAAGGAAAAATCTCAGGGAAGCATCTTGCATCTTTTTCGTCCCAGGAAATTGGTGCACCCCAGATCTGGTGACTCAGGATCTGGGAGCGGTTTGGCCTTCCAGGGTCCTCCAGGCCACTCGTCCCCATCCCCATCCCTCTTTATTCCCCAGAGGCCATCAGCTTCTCGAGACACCACGGACCTCCTTGCGGCCCCACAAGGTGGCGCTGCGCCCAGTGCCACCCCGGGCTCCGCCAGCTGAACAGAGGGACCTGGAGAGTCTCTGGCCACCCTCTGAGCCGCTCCCCCATCCCCCTCGGCGGCCCTGGGCGCTCAGTAGCAGTCTGGTGGCAGAAGGCACCCTGATGCACCCACAGTGCACACAGGCTTTTTCTCTCACCAGACACACCTATCGTCAGACACTCACCTGCCCACACAGACCCGGAATGCCCTTGACCCGGACAGCCCTGCAGGAACATGCTTGACAGAGCCAGGGCAAGCCTGAGGGGTTGTCACTTCCGGTCCCCTCTAGAGACGGCGTCCACCCAGGCACACACAAGAACATCTGTCCAGGAACACATGCACAGAGCTGCCACCTGAAGTCAGGCGCCCTTCCCCCCACGCTAAGCAGAGACCTTAGCTTCCCCCGGCCTCCCTTCCTCCACAGCCTCCGCCAAGCCTCCCTCACTGCCCTCCGGTGGGGATCAAATACGACACTGGAGAAGATGGGGTTTCGTGAGAGTGCAGTGGGAGTAACATTAGATACACACGCGTATGTTCACAAACACACCTGCACACGCATCAACGTGCAGCCGCTTGCACCAGCCCCGCCACACGCAAGAGAGCTCACGCGCAGCTGTGCCTGTGAACGGCGGCACAAGGACACCTGCACGCGCCCTCGCCCCGCTGCTCACACCTGCACGCTTGGGCCGCACACCTGACACCCAGCAGGCCCCTCCTTCCCTTTTGCTATGAAACGGAACTGGTGAAGAGGCCCAGTGCCCAGGCAGGGGTTCCCCAAACTCCAGACCGCGCCCCCCCCACCCCGGCCAGCCTCAAGTTCAGCTCTGGCTGGAAATGTGCTCCTGCAGCCTGCCGCCACCCCCAAGCTTGGTTCCAGCTCCCGCTCCACCGGCTGTGCGACCTCAGGCAACGCTTTCCACTCTCTGGTCCCTCCCCTGCTCCCTGAGGCTGTATTGTCCTCTATCAGAACTTAAGGAGTCCTGGGGGTCCTGGGGAGAGACTTGGGCTTTGTGAGACACGCTGGCCTGCAGGGTCTGGCCCAGCTAAATCGGAACTCCCATTCCACCTCTGAGTCTGGGGGACCCCGGGCATCCTGAGAATGCTTTCCAGGGGTTTGTAAGGAGCCCGGCACAGGGCCTGGTCTGCCAGAGGCAGATGGGAAATCTTTGCTTCCTGTATGACAAGAAATCATCATTTTGTGGCGGGGATTGTACAGAAGGGGAGACTGTATCAAAGAAAGGATTTCTACACCCCTGACAGAGCTGGAGGTGCCTGGCGACAGGAAGCTGCATCCCCGAGGAGAAAGGGAGGGAGCCAGTCTCGGAGCCTACCTGGCTCCTTCTCAGCCCACCCCTGCCCTCAGCCCGACACCAGGCCTGCGAGCTCCTTCTCTGCGCTAGGGGGTGAGCAAATCTGGGGAAGGGCGGGTGTCCGGGAGCACGGGGCGGTGGCCTGGGCACTCCTGTTGTGTGCATCTGTGTGTGTGTGTGTGTGTGTGCGTGCGTGTGCCCTGAAGGAGGCTGTCTCTCCACGTGGCTGAGAGTGTGTACAAAATCTCTCAGATGAGCCATGGCTTCAGTTGTAATCCCAAAGGCACTTGTGGGCTCTGTGACCTTACCCAAGTTACTTTACCTCTCTGTGCCTCAGTTTCCTTATCTAGAAAATGGAGATTATGGTCCTAATAAAAAAGAAATAATAGGCAGGCCTCACGGGACATGTAAAAAGTAGTTAGCCAAGCACGTGGGGGCACACGCTTAGTGCTCAAAAACCTCTTCGCTGCTGCTTTATGTAACGCAGCTGGCCCTGTGCACACATTCATTCATTCATTTTGATTCATTAACTGCCTCTAGCTTTGTGCCAGGCCAGCCTTGAACTGGACAGGGTCCTTGACCCCCAGAGCTTCCAGAAGGATGGGGGAGACAGATCCAAGCAGCAACAGCAACAGCAGAGCTGATGTTGAGAGAGGCAGCTGGGAGACAGAGGAGGGGAGAAGGGGCCCCTGGGAAGGGAGGGGCGCCCCCCCAGGCATCCCCACACACTGTACACCAGCCCCACTGGAGTACTTCCTGTTCCCCAACTGTCTACCTGGTTTCCTACCTCCAGACCTTTGCTCACGCTTTCCTTTGCCCAGAAAGCGCCCCTCCCAAGTTCTGCGTCCTCACTGCTATGCGTTTTTGAAAGACAGCCTCAGTGGCACCACCTGTGTTCCGCTCTTGGCTTTACCCACCACACTCAGCAGAGATGGGCCACTTAATTGTCGTGTGCCCAGCACGTGTCGCCTCCTGGGGCTACTAGTTTCTGATCCTAGAGTGCCATCGCTCTGTGACCTTGAGTACAACCCTTCACCTCCTTGGCCACAGTTTCCCCCTACGTAAAACGGGCAGCACCTTTCTCTCAGGACAGGTGTGAGGATCAAAAGACAGAATGTTTGGGGAAAGCACTTTGCAAACTGTAAATTGCTGGGCACCTGTCCAGGAGAGTTTTTATTCAAACAGCTTCCTTTCCTCTCCTGGGTGTGAGCCAAAAGGTGTGTACACCCCACGGGCTCGGGCCCCATTTCCCCGGAGCTCCGGTGTGGAGCAGCTCCTGTTTGGGGTTTGTGTGTGATTTCAAAGCCGGGAAACTCCCTCGCCCAGGTGATGTGGGCGGGGCCTGGTCCACAGAGTTGCCAGGGGAATCCCAGGGTTTGTGGCCCTGATTGCCCCCCACAGTGATCAGACGAAAACTCAGCCCCCAGGAAGGAGGAAGGGCATCGAGATTGTGCTGCAGGGACAGTGTCCCTTGGAGTCAGGTGACCTGGGTGTGATTCTGGCTCCTCTGGGGGAACTTAGGCTCATCACCTTCTCTCCAGGCTTCAGCTCTAAATCCAATGTACAGGATTTATGATTTGGGGAGCCCCTTACACACCAGGGGGTCCTGAGGGTACCAAATGGGGACCAAGAGCTGACATGGCCACTGTGTGGGAAGTCTTTTGAAGTCAGACTCTGTCCCCACCTGCCTTCCCAGCCTTGTCACCTCCACGTGCTCGTCCACTCTGTGCTGTAGTCACCTGGTGAACTTGGGGTTCCCTCGAGTCTCCCAAATCTCTCATCTCCAGCCGTGGCCTGCCTGACGTGCCCTTCCTCCCTGCCTCTCTCCCCTGTGCCCTGTTTAACGTCTTCTCATCCTCCAGGACCCCGCCCGGGCTTCACAGCCTCCGGGCCCCCTGGCCTCTTCCAGGCACTGTGGGGCTCCTCTTCTGCTCCCCTGCTCTGTGTCACTGGTGGTTTATGGGCAGGTCTCCCCACACCGCTTCCATTGCCACGGGTTCCCCAACACGTACCAGTTCAGGGCCAGGCACTCAAAGTCATGAATAAATACCCCCGAAGGTCCTCGGCACGAAGAGCAGGGGGACCATCTGGAAGAGTCCGTGTTGTTTTGATTTTGCAGAAAGAGCCCCCAGAAGGACCTGGGCTCAAGTCCCCGCCCCACCAGTTCCCAGTTGGGTGGTCTCTCGCAAACCTGTCAGCTTGGCTTTCTCGTTTGTCTGGTGGGGTGGTTCTGATGGCGAGGGTGGATAAACGCCTGTGTGTCCAGGGGGCTCAGTGACTGGGAGCTTTGGCTGCTCTATCTCCCTTTCTGCCAGCACTCCCAAGGGAAGAGGCATCAGGGCTCTTTGCGATGCGGCCCCCCCCAGCTACAGCCGGGGATGCTCTGGGCAGTGGTGGGGTGTGGGCCCAGCGTGGGCCGGGGCGCAGAGATAGCTGGAGCAGCCTTCCCCGAAGTGCAGCTGCTCCGGGAGCCTGGGTGGGCGTGGACGAAGCCAGCAGAGGGCGGTGAGCCCCACTGATGGTCCAGGAGGGAAGCCAGCCAGGACCTCGTTGACTTTGGAGGGGAATGTGGAACGGCCCTGGGAGGCCCTGAGGCTCAGTGTCCAGAGCAGCCAGGCCTGGCTCGGGCACCGTGTGTGCTGGCGACTGCGTGGGCAGGACGGGCAGGCCAGGGACACCACAGGTCCCGGGAGGCTCCACTGGGAGCAGCCTGGAGCTCTGCCAAGGCACCTGCGAAGGGCCGCAGTTCGTTGGGGCCTGTCTGGGGCCTCAGGAGCCCTGAGCCCGTTTTGCAGCTTCACGCCGAGACTGGTCAATACTCAGCAAGCTCCTGCTCTGCCCCAGGCATTGTGCCAAGAAGTGTTAGGGCCGCTGGTTAGGGGCAGGGACTCTGAAGTCAGACCACCTGTTGAGAGGCCTGATGGCAGCGCTAAGCAGCCATATGACCACGGGTGAGATACACAGCCTCTCTGCCTCCACGCCTCCGCTGGGAGGCCTAAACTAGCGAACACATGTGAAGTGTCTAAAGTAATCCCTGGCTCTCAGCATTAACCTTCACCTAATGGGAGCTATTAGCTGTGATCTCAAGCATACTATTTAACTTCTCAGTGCCTCAGTTTCCTCATCTGTGAAATGGGACTCCCCTCCCAGCAATGTTGCAAGGACTGAATCAACTAACTCACGGAACGTGCTTAGATTCTGAGAATAACGAAGTGCTCGGTATTATTGTCTAACACGTATCTTGTTACAGCTACAAACGTGAGTGACAGTTGTCACCTGTTTCTATGACTCCCCTCACCTGCTCTACTATAAGGTCTGGGCTCTGGAGCCCTATCTGCTGCCTGGGTTTGAATCCCACCTCAACTGTTTCTTAGAGGGAATGATCATTGTTACTGTAGAGAGAATGAAATGAGAACAGAAATACAAAACCCTCTTTGAACAATGCCTGGCGGAGAGTACATTTCAGTGAGGGGTCCAGCTGTTGTCCCAATTAACAGATGAGAAAACCGAGACTTGGAGCAGTTAGGGAAAGCTAGTGGCAGAGCTGGAACCGGGTCTTGGATCCTGGCCGGTGCCAGGGAAGTGCCTCTTAAAAGAGGCCCAGAGAATTGGTGGGTTTGCAGGCCAATGTGTCACTGGGCCAAGAGGTGGCAGAGACAGACGTGAACCCAGGGCTCGGCTCACTGTGCCAACGTGGTTTACTCCCCGACAGAGCACATGGTGCCAGCCGACACAGAGCCCTTCTGCATAGGGGCTGGGTTCCAGGAGAAGACACCGATGACAGAAGAGTACTTACTTGACCTTGTTGGTCCAGTGGGTGTCTTCATTCTGAAGCCACGGACACAGAGGGCTGCTTCCACTGTTGTTCTGAGAGAAGCTGCCGGTGCCATCCAGGTGTCCTAACTAGTAACTTCCCACCCTGCCTTCCCAGCTTCACCCCAGCACACCTCCCAGCCCCCCTCCCAGCCGTCTTCCCATCCTTATCATGACATACTCTTCTGTGCCTCTTTGCATTAGCACATGCTGTTCCCCACACCTAGGATGCCATTCCCTCTCCTCTGCCTGATGTGCCTTCCTGGCAGCATGAGTCATCCCTTTGGGCTCCTCTCGCACTTACCCAAGCTGAGTCAGCAATTTAAACCCTGTCTTGTTCCCAAAAGTCTTTTAAGAGGAAAACACCTCGTTTGTCTCTGTGCTGGTGTCCCTGTGCCCGTCAAGATCCGCCGTCCGTCTTCTCCACCCTGCTCCGTGTTCTGGGGAGGCTGACCACATAGACCGTGTCCTTCTGGGCTCAGCCTGAGGGGCCACGGGGAAACTGCAGGGCAGAGGGAAAGCGAGGGGTCCCCTGGCTGGCTGTGTCCCTTCAGGGAGTACGTCTCCTGACCTTGAGACGCCCAGTTCTTTCCCAAGGACAGTGGGCTCCCGAGAGTGGGCCATGGCTGTGCACAGGGCAGCGCAGAGCAGACACCTGGGAAATGTCCTCGCCTCAGACCGCACCAGAGGACCAGGACTGCCACGCATGTGGGACTCGGCGAATGGAGTCGTGTCGAGCTCGTGCATTCATTCACCGGCTGGTCCCCTCATCCGATGCCAGACACTTACTGCAGGGCAGGTGGGCCAGGCTCTGGCAGGGGTGGAGTGGGTGAGGACTGCCCTCACGGAGCGGGCATAGCGGTGACAGGCCCTGGGCATAAACAGGCAAAGCCCACGCACACCTCACATCATTTCGGAAGGCGATACCTCCTTGAAGGCAGGCGAAGGGGTACAAGGTGACAGGGTGGGGTGCAGTCAGGGGGCCACGGGGCAGAGAGGGGTGTGAAGGAGCCAGGCCAGCCATGCGCAAGGACATTCTGCACAGAGGGACCAGGAGATGGGAAGGCTGGAGGTGGGAACGACCTTGGTGTCTTGAAGAACAGCCGGGAAGCTGGGCGTCCCGGGAGACCCCTCCAACTCTGAGATTCAAGGACTCCTGGGGGAAGGGGCCCTCGCCTGGCCAGGACCTGCCGGCTAGCCTTGTCCTCAATCGTGCGGCTGGAAGCCCTGTGTGGACACGCTCTCCCTGTGTTCTCGCAGACCTCACGATGACCTCATGGGGAGGGTGTGGTGTCCCTGTTCCATATATGAGGAAACCGAGTCTGAGAGCAGTGAAGCAACTTGGCCGAGGTCACAGAGTCAGGGAAAGAACGGGAATGAACCCAGGTCTGCCTGACCCATAGGCCAGAAGGCATTTTCCCAGGGTCAGCACATCACTTTGCTAAGGATCTCCTCTTTTGTGACCTTGGCTCCACAGGGACAGGCTGGTGAGAGGACCCAAAGCTCCCGGCTGGGGGGAGGCAGTCCCAAGGCCACACAGCCAATGGGGAGGGTGCTGGGGTTCAAGCCTCCCACTCTCTGCAAAGGGGACACTGGCAGGTGAACGAGAAAGCTGTGCTGTGTCCGCCATGCCCAGACACTCTTCCGGGGCCGGGCGGGTTGGTTAATGGGTATCATTTCAGTCCTTTCATTTCTAATAGACACTGTACTGTCATAAAGACTGTCATTTCCCACGGCTCAGGCAGGATAATCAACATGCTGGCTGCCCAGAGGGCTGAGAGTGGCAGGACCTGGACACGGCCATGAAGATAAGACCCTACTCTCCCTGTTGACCATTCCAGTCCTTTCCCAACCAGACACAAACTTGGGTTTGAGAGCCAAGGGGCCCCTACTCGCCGCACAGTCCCCAGCTCAGAGAAGAACTGCCTCCTCTCAGCCTAGCTCCAGCATTTCATCACCTTGTAACCTTGCATAAGGCGTTTTCCCTGCCCAAACCTCAGTTTCCTCATCTGTGAAATGGAGGCAATTCTGTCTGCCTCACCAGGTGGCTTAAGTGAGCTGATCTACGACTTGTCACGTAGCCCGTGCTTACGGGCAGTCGCTATGACAGTGGCGGTGCCAGAGGTGAGAATGATGCTTGTCACGTGTTAAAAACAGAAACTGAGGCCCGAGAAGGGAGTGGTCTCCTTAAGGTCACACAGCAAGTCAGTGGCAAAGCTGGGCTGAGAACCTGGGTTTCTAGGCCAGAACTTCTGCATGAATTCCCAGGTCAATGGTAGTCACTGGGGTGTGTTGACCCCTCTCAGGAGCCGCACACTGTCACGCAGGACCCCACACGACTGACGAAGCAGGTGTCATTACCATCACCCCCAATCTGCAGGCAGGAAGGCGGACCCCGTGGGATGCCCTCAAAGAGGATCCGGTGTGTGACAAGTCTCGTCCAGAGAAGCTGAGACCCAGGTGGTTGGAAGGCTGGCAAACCTAGCTCAGTGGCCGGAGGAGTCTAAGAGGGAGAAGGTGGGTGGGGGAAAAGGAGGAAGGGGCCTCTGCTACAAACAGGCCAGGGTGTCAGTCAAGACCCTCCTGCCGGCACATTACCCTGCCAGACTTCCCTAGTTCCTCGTGTTGCTACGTTCTCTCAGCAAGCTACAAACGGTGCTCCCATTATGCAGATGAACATATCAAGGCTCATACCATCCAAGTGACTTGCCCGGGTTCACACAATTACTAAGAAGAACTTGGACTTGAACCCAGTTCTCCTAGTGTCCAGGCAACTCTTTTTCCCTTGCTTAATTCATCTTTTACTTTGTTGACTCTTTTCTCGTTTTCTCTGCAAGTTACCAGCTGTTGGCCCCCCGTCCCTGGCGCTGCCACACAGATGTAAGCATCTTGAAGGGAGGCATCTCACTTGACTTCTTCACTGTCGTGTGCTTGGGGCCTGTCAAACAGTGGGGACAAAGCTGGGAACAAGTGGATGCTGGCTGGGTTGTTGAAGGAATTGTAATCAGGCTACAATCTGTTTAATTGATACCGATGGTCGGCAGGGTCCACGTGGAGATTTCTATTGATCGTAAGGGACTCGTTACGCAAATATACAGGTGGGCAGGGGAAAGTGGTGTTACGACAACTGCATTTTTTGTTTATGTTTCATTAGCAAGTTTGCTCCACTCCTGATCCGTAGAGCTCTAGGGAGGGCTGGACCAATTTTCAGGAGGATGCCAGAGCCCTTCTCACAGGAAAGCACTGGAAACCCAACCCCCGCTCCCCATAGTGTAAACTCAGAGAAACACGGGGGTGCTGGAGTAGGTCTGAGTGAAGTCCAGTGCAGGAGAAGGTCCACAGTCTCCAAAGAGAACTCATCTGAAGGGAAACATCAGGGGTGAGGACAAAGACACGCGGGACTTCAATCAGCTTTTCAGTCAAGGATCCCCATCTATGTAAGGAAAACCACCACCGTGAAAGAGACACCAGTCCTCAGCTTGCAGCCTCCCTGCCGGGTGTGGGTCTGCCCGCGTTTGACACGGGGATCTGACCCAGCAGCAGCCTTGCCCCCTCCTCCGACAGTGGGAGGCGCACAACCAGCCGCCAACAGCGACACCACATGGCCGAGGCTGGGATCACAGCACCAGGTGGGTGTCCGCTCCCTTTCTGTTCTGGAGTTGGACTGGCCTGCTGTGGACAAAGTCCTCAGGGTTCCTGAGTCAGTTCTGGAGAGTGGAGGCCCCTGGATGGTTCCTGAGCTTCCTGCCAATGAAGGCTTGTGACAAGCGATTAGTTGGAGAAATAAGAAGTGCCCTTGTTTTTACCCCGAGTCAGTGAAGCCCTCGTGCATTCACGGAACGTCAGGTTTACCCTCTGTCACCGGGGACCCCAACTATCCACGTTGACAAGCAACACACATGGGAGACTTCTCTTCCATAGCAGACTATCTTTGAAATTACGAACAACTGCACACATACAACATGCCGTAGTTTACAAAGTGCTTATCCATTCAGGCTCTCGGAGCCTCACGCCAACCCTGTGAGCTTAGGACATGGATCCTCCTTAGAAAAGTGAGACGCAGAGAGGGACAGTGACTTGCCCATGGCCACCAACAAGTTGACAACACCCAGCTCTGCCCCTGTTGTGGGGACCCCAAGCTGCCTCCCAGGGAAGCCCGAGCCCAGGTCCCTGCCCACTCACAGCAGCATCAGGACCACGATGGCAATGACCATGAGGACTCCAGCCAGGATGCAAAGGCCCAGAAAGACAATGTCACTGGTGTCCTGAGCCACCATGGCCACAGGGCCCTCCAGGGCCTCCACCTCATCCCTGGGAGGTGCCTCCTGAAGATGTTCAGCTGTGGCGGCATAGGGCCCAAGCCAGTCGGAGCCAGACAGCAGGTGGACAGAAGCCTCTTTGCGCCGTGGCTCACAGCGGACCTCATACTCATGGATGTCCTCCTGCCCGCCCGCCGAGAAGTCGAGGTACAGCACACTGACGATCACTGAGGTGTTGTTCCTCCTCTGTGGGGGTCACGGGGCATTCACTCAGACCTGAAGGGGCCAGGACTGACCCTGTTCCCCTAGATAGGTAGGGACTCTGTGCCAAGGGGGCCGAACCCTAGGAGCCTGGGTTCTAGTCCCAGCCTGGCCACCGACTCCCTTCCCCTTGGAACCTCAGTGTCCCCACCTGTAAAAGGGTCACCACGGGGATGTCTGGGAGGATATCAGATCTGATGCGTCCATGCTTGCTCTGGCTTTAAGGAGGCAGGGTCTGTGCAAGATAATAACAGTAATAGAAGGCCCCTCTGCCATGTTCTTGGCTCTGTTTTAAGTGCATTATCTCATTTCATTCTCACTATGACCCTCATTGGTACCGTTAATATCCCCATTTCACAGATGAAGAAACTGAGGCCCAGAAGTTAAATCCCTTGTCTGAGGTCGCATGACACACAAGTGAGAGGGAACATGAGCTCACCTGGATCTGCCCAGTTCTTAGCTGTGCTCTTAGCTACTGGGCCTCACTCAAACCAAAGAAGGTACAACCAAAGTGGACTTTAAAGCATCTAGTTCAATCCCCCTTTTCTGGCAATTTACCGATGTGACTACTGAGGCCCAGCAAAGGCAGTACCTTGCCCAGAGCTGGGTCCCAAAGCCGTCTCCTGCCTCCCAGTTGGAAGCTCTATCTCTGGCTATGTGACCTTCCTCCTGGAATCCTTCCTCCCAGTGATGCCGGCAGCCATGCTGTGTCCCTGCTGAGACCCTGGCCATCCCAGTGGCACCACCCAGGGTTAGGAAGAGCCATCGAGGAGTGCAATGTGGGGGGCCTGGCACACTGCTACCCTCCCTACCCCTGCAGAGGAGGGAGGCAGGAATCAAGTCGCCCTGAATATGGTGGGGGGCTTGGCCCAGGATCTGAGGGGCAGCATTCTGATGGGCAGTCTGGTGTGGTCTGGGGCAGGGGGGTGCAGCGGGGCGGGGCTACTCTCCCCACCCACCCCAAGTCTGCAGCAGCCCTTACACCCCTCAGGCTGCCCAGCCACCCACGTCCAGTGGTGGCACTTCTGAGATGAAGCTTCTAGACACGGAAGCTGTCTCACACAGAGTGGGCAGGCAGGAGCAGTAGGAAGCTGCCGTCCCTGGACGCTGGGTGACCTCTCTGGGGAGGCCTGTGAAAGGGCCAAAAAGCCAAAAAAGGCTCTGATTCCATGGCCCCAAAAGGGCTTCCGAAAAAGGCTCTGATTCCACGGCCCCAAAGGAGGCTTCTGCATGTGTACCCTCAACCTGTCTGCCCCCAAACCCTCTGAGGAGGACTGGTGTTCTGGATTTTTGTGATACAGAATTGGGACACTGGGCAAAGACAGGGCCTATAAGTGGAAGGGGACCCAGTAAAGTCAGCCCACGTGATAAAGGGAAGAAAAAATCACATAAAATGGGGGTGGAGGGTATAGGGAAGTTTTAGGGGTTTTTGATGCGTGAGAGCCACCCAAGATGTGCTGTTATGGTGATGAAATCAAGTCTCCGGTGTTTTTTCAGAGATGCACAGAAAGGCTGTCATTGCCTTGGGCTGTTCTGCCTGTGCATCTGTGAGAGCAGCTCAATGCGGAGACTGGTCCTCGTGCACCCAGGATGTGTAAGGGTGACACTAGGAATCCAGGAGTCCAAGGTTCTCAGCTCTTATGTTTCCGTTTGTATTAGCTCCAAGATTCTATGATTCTGGGGCTCCAAGTGATGGTGGTGGTTCCATGCCTCTGAGCCCCTGGGTGTCCGTGATACCTCGTTCTCCGTTTCATGGTTCCCTGCCTCTGGGATTCTCTGTCACCGTCATTTCATGACTCTGTGGAGTACCCAAAGAAAATCCCTGGGGGATTTAGGGCATGGAGTCGGGGGGAGGGCAGATCATCTTGGCAGCCAAGACTGCCCCCATTTCTCTCCTCAAGTCAAAGGACAGATGTTGCCAGAGGCTGGGGAAGTGGAGGGGTGGGCTGGAGGGGCCCCAGGCAGACATTTGGTCAATGTGGGGGGCAGAGTGGTACGGTTTGCTGGAAAGTGCATGATTTCTGTCATGGCAGTGTGACACAATCCCCAGATACCAAGGCTCATGGGTGGGGGTGGGCTCTCCCTGGAAGGGGGGGGGTCTCTCCTTTCCCCTTTGACCTGCCTCCAAGAATGCAGACATCTGAGGTGCTTGGGCCACTGCCCAGAGACTCTGAGGGCCCCAAACCCAGGGTCAAGGCCTTGGAAATATACGGATAGTGGAAAAAACTCATTTGTAAGCTTCGCTGCCTTTGGAGGGAAGAGGATCCTGTTACCTGAAAGGCCCTTTTGTTCTGTGGAGCACAGGGACCATGTGGATCACTGGTTGGTGAAGGGGCAGGAGGCAGCCGGGCTCCAGTAGCTCTGGGTGTTAAAGGGGTGAGGCCTGGGTGGTGGGGAGTTCCCAGGAGAAGGCAAGGAACAGCACGAAGGCCTCCGAGGATGGTCAGGGTCAGGGCCTCTCAGGAGGAGCCTTCAGTAGGGGCTTTTGGTCATCCCTGGGTTATGCAGCGGGGCCCCCTTCTCTGTCTCCCATTTGAGTTCTTTGTCATGTCTACACTGAGCAAGTTTGTTGAGTTCTGCGTCCAAGCTTGTGGGGCCACTAAGCCAGGAAGAGAAGCTGAATTCTCAGAAACGGCAGGTGCCTTTCAGCAGGGGTCAGACCCTCTCCCTCACGCCTGCCCTCCCCACTGCCCAGCCCCTACCTGAGACTCGGTGCCGCAGGTGTCAAAGCGGGCCTGGATCCGAAAGGTGCTGCCGGCTTCCTGGGCGGCACAGCTGCGGCTGCCCAGGTAGACCTTGGTCCGCTCCAGCGGCGCCAGCGCCTGCGCGGAGATCAGGATCTGGAAGTCCGTGCGGGAGCAGCTCACGTTCATGGGCACGACTGCGGACGGAGGGAGGGAAGGAGCGGCTGGGGGCCTTAGGGGCAGGAGGTCTGCCCCCAACACCCCAACACCCCACGCAAAGGGTGCTGTGTGGGAAAACTGAGGCCCAGAGTGCGGAGAAGCCTATGCAGCCCAATGGGGATGTTTCACGTGTGTTACTCCATTTCACTCCGTCAGCCTATGAGTTCCCCAGGGCGGGTACCCAGCCTTCTTGTGTCCTCGCAGCCCGGCACAGAGCTTGGCAGGTGCCGTGAATGCTGAATGAATGAATGAGTGAATGAGTAAATGAGTGAACGAATGAATGAATGAATATTCTTAATCATAAGAAGAGCTACTATCTGCTGACCTCTTTACCAGGTGCCAGGTAATTCATTCAACCGTTTGACAAATATTTCTTGATGGCCTACTATGTGCAGGCACTATTGTAAGCACCACAGACACAGAAATGTAAAAAACAAAACAAAACAGAACAAAAACCCAACAGCACAAACTTCCCGCCTTCTTGAAGCTTACATTTTAGTTGGGCAAGGGGGCAATATATACGTAAAACGAAAGATGTGTCGGAGCGGGCTGAAGGAAAATCAAGCAAAGAAGCAAGACAGGGAAAGAGGGTATGTGTGTGGGGTTGGGGGGCAGAACTGCGCTTTTGCAAAGGGCAGAGAAGGAAGCCTCACTCTCTCCCCAAGACGACCCCACGAGGTGGACACAACTAAACCCATTTTACAATTTTGGAAACTGAAGCTCTGAGAGGTGAAGATGTTTGCAGTGGTTTAGTTGGGATTTTAACCATTATTGAGTCTATAGGCGATCCCCCCTACCCTATTGGGTGGCCGCTGCAGCCCTCCAGGCCAAGACGGTGCGACTGTCTGGGTGTATCGGAGCATGCGTGTGTGCAGGGGCAGTGCTGGCTGGGGTGGGGGCAGTGGAGGGGGAGGAAGGGGTGGCTGGTGGGCGGGAAAGAGAAGAGCTGGCAGGCAGAGGCCTGGAACTCTCAGCCCCTCTCCGGGAAATGCCTCAGACATATCTCAGCCTCTGGTGTCTGGACAGTCGGGGATTTATGGGCCTGCCGTCTCCCACGATGATCTCGGTGGTGCTAAACTGTGTGTCACCCCTGATTGATGCTGAGGTTGTCCTCTAGCCGGGAGGCCGCCTGCAGCCTGGGCCACATCTGGAGCCTCACCCAGCACCGAGGGCCCGTCTGGCCCTGGGCTCCCACAGGGATCTGGGGAGGTGGAGGGGGCGGGTGGGAGTGGGGGCTCCTGCCCCCGGAACAGAGACAGGTTTGGAGCTGCTCCGCCATCAGGCTCTGTAGGCACCAAAAGGAGAAGGGGCTTGTCCAAGATCCCACATTGCTGGGAGAGGACCCAGGCCTGGAAATAGACTATCAGAACCAAAGGGGACCTTAAAGATCCTTCAGCCGTGTCCTCATTTTACATGTAGAATAACTGAGACCCGCAGAGAAAAAACCACCTGCGCGCTAGCTGCGACAGAGCCCATGGCTCTCTGGAGTGGAACCCTAGGGGGGGTCGCTCTCAAAAGGGACAGCTCTTCCTCCCCCAGGTTATGCAAGGAGCCAACTGAGGCCCTGGAGGGTGGGTCTGCCCAGGCCGCCTGCCTGCCACTGGCTTGCTGTGGCACAGCCGTGTCCTGCCCCCTCATCACTTGCATATGGGGTAAAGACAGAGGGAAGATGTTTGAATGCAGACCAGGCCTGAGGCACGTGAGGGAGAGAAATCCACCGTGCGCAAGGATGTCCCCTGCTCCCTCATTCGTCTGAACGACCGCCTGCAGAGGGCATTCGTCAACCCCTCGAACAGATGAGGCCACTGGGTGGTCGGGAAATGGCAGCATGTGGATGGGGCCCTGGTCTGAGCTCAGCCCTGGCTCCCTCCCCCTGGGCCCTGCCAGGCCACAAAGAAGGCAGGCAGGGGTTCTAGTCTTGGCCGTGCCCCAGCTGCCCGCGTGACCACGGTGAAGCGTTTCCTCTCTCTGTACCTCCCTTTCCACACCTGCACAACAAACTTTCACCTGAGAGGGCAGAGGGCAAAATGGGGCCAGAGCACGGACTTTTCTGGGCCCATGGGCCAGGGAAGGGTGACGGGAAGAGGGGAGAGACGGTGGAGGCTGCTGGTCGGCAAATCTAACAGGCACTGTGGGAGCTGAAAAAGCCTGGTGCCCACGTCCCCAGCCGCCTCTGCAGCGGGGCGTGGCCACCTGACCAAGTGCAAACTCTCGAGACCAAGAGGTCCTTTAAGGGCTGCTGAACATCTTTCGCTTTCCTGACGATGGGACACTTGTAGCTGGCATCTCCCCTACCCTCTTCCAGCCTTGAACGTGGACATGATGTCTGGAGTTGTAGCAGCCAACTTGCAGGCATGAGGCCAAGAGAATCCCAGAGATACTAGCAGCTGAGACAGTGTGAAGTCCCTAAGCCAAAGAAGCAGCTCCCTAGCTCCAGACTTCTTGTTACATGAGGAAAACAAAAGCCATTTGTTCAAGCCACTGTCAGCCGGGATTTATGACTGATACAAGCAAAGCTTGTCGACAGCTCCATGGTTATACAACTGTTTATCATACGTAACATGGCCATATTCTGCGTACTACCCCTGGGTACACAGGATCAACCACAGCGTGAGAGAGGCCAGGGGCCCAAGGGGGAAGGAGAGCCAGAGGGGGATTAGGGAACGTGGAGTTGGAAGCTGGAAAGGCAGGCTCTGCCGTAGCGGAAATAAGCAAGGGCCGCTTCGGTGCCGTCTCAGGGGTCCCAGGGCAGCGGTCGGCAGTGCTGTAACCACCGAGAAGAGGCCGGAGGAGACCAGGGGTGGGATGGAGGGAGGAAGCTGCAAAGGATCCCAGCCTTGCCCTCCCCCAGCAGCACACCCACACCCTCACCCCCAGCTGACCTCCAATGTAGGCCACAGAGAAGCCCCTTCGCGTGGTGCTGCGGTCCGTGTGCAGCAGGAGCAGAAGCTGGTTGCGGCTTGAGGTGACCGGCGCTGGCAAGTGGTGGCCACACCAATTCCCCAACAGGGGGGCCTCCTCGCTGGCCCCATCAAAGGCCGCCAGATGGTCGAAGTCACAGGTCCTGGTCAGGCTGTTGGGACCCTCCAGGTCCAGGTCCAGGAAAAACACCTTGACCTGGTAGCCCAGAGGCAGGCGGATGGTCCAGTGGCAGTGGACGTTGTTAGGGTAGGAGCTGGGGTACCGGGGACTGGAGAAGTTGCCCCGCACAGCCGTGTACACCTCCTGGCATTCTCCTGGGTTAGGGAGAGTGGGACAAAGGAAAAATATGGAGAAGGGTGGGGACTGTTGCCCTCTGCACTACAGCTTGGGCAGTGGGTACCATAAAGGTCCTAAAACCACCCTGGCCGGTGATGGGCACGGTGGTCAGCAAACCAGACAGATGATCCCAAAGCCTGCTTTAAAAGGAAACTAGCTTAAGGCTAGGACTCTCATTTCAACTGGCAGTTCACTTCACGAGTGCTGGTCCTGTTAGGAATTCAATAACCACACCTAATACTTGTCCCTGGAGTCCAAACTTGGACTTGACAGACAAGGTGGCTCATGACATGACCTTGCTCATTTTCTCACTGCCCCTCATCCAGCCCTACCTTCCAGCCTCCCCAGACACCTCCGAGCACACGAGCACACTAAACCGTCTCTGTCCTCCCTGCCTTCATGCATACTGATCTCTCTGCCTGGAATACCCTTCCCTTCCTCCTGCCTCTGGCTAACTCCTTCAAAGCACTACTCCATTCTCTCCTCCTCCAGGAAGTCATCCATGATTCTTACTCTTAACACAGATCACAGTGGGTTGTCATTGTCTATTTCCTTCTCCATCTCTTCCACTGTCTAGCTCATTTCACTGTCAACGGTTCATTCATTCAATTATACACACATTGATCGAGTCCCTTCTATGTGGCAGGTACAAAGACAAACCCATAGGAACTCACAGTCAGGGGAGATCAGCGTGCCAACCACAAACATAAATATTAAGTGTTAGATCATTGCTGCAAAAACAAAAACGAAAAAGAAACAAACAAACAAAAAAAAACACAAAACCTCCAGAAGGAGTTGAAAAAAAGGACTAATTCTGAGTCAATCAGGAAGACTTCACAGAGGAGGTGACGTGCTCATGCCTTGGCACTGGCCAGGCAGGGACATGCACAACACGCACAGGGGACTCAAGGTACAGCCCCAACCCCTTCTACCTGAGAAGTAGTAGGCCTTGAAGCCCCGGCCTCCAATGTTAAAGTCGGACTTGAAGACCACCTGCAGCTCGTGGCCCAGCGACGTAAGAGTGGGGGGCCGGGTGCTGCCACAGTAGTGATGCTCACGGGTAGGGCCAGGCCCCCCAAGCACGGCCACGTAGTCGTAGGTGCACTCCTCATTGCCCTCCACCTGGAAGTCCACGAACACCAGCTTGACGGTGGCAGGGCCAGAGGCCCGGATCACCCAGCGGCACTCCACGTTGTTGGGGTAGTTGTCCGGGTACTCGGGGCTGGTGAGGACCCCCGAAAGGCCCGTCAGGACGCCACCACACACATCTGCAAAGAAGCCCTCCTGAGCTGACCTTTCTTCCTCCCCGTGGCTCCCCACCCCCTTCCTTGGAAACTGGGCATCCCCCAATGTGCCACCCCCATGGGTATGTCATGGGAACCTCGTCACCATCCACTGAGCGCTTTGCTAAGTGTCAGGCACAGACCTGGCACTTGGCACCGACGCTGTCTTTTGATACCATTACTAGCACCCTAGGGGAATGCACAGTGGTTCTCCCCATTCTATGGCTGTGAAAATGGAGGCACGGAGGTCAGTAACTTACCTGGGGGAGTCTGGTTTCGCCCAGACAGACCCTGAGACAAGGGTGTGAGCACAAGGAGTTTATTTGGGAGATATAAGGGCCAGTAAAAGGCATTGTCAAGCCAGCTGCCAAGCCCTGCTGGGGAGCCCTGGGGAATGGCATCAGAGTTATGTCACCCGAGAGAAAGGGAGCTGGGGCATTCGTACACCAGCTCCCGAGAGTCCAGGCCGAGGGCTGTGGGGATAGAGGTGACCTGCCAAGACTTCAGAAGAAGCCTTCACATAGAGATGGGGAGGTTGGCAGGAGCCACTGAAGTGACGAGGCCCCAGGAACCTGGGTGGGGCCTCGATGGCAGGCCACCCAGCTGATAATGGGGAAAGCAGGAATTGCCTGGTTGCAGAGCCTCGGCACTTGGCCTTGTAATTCTCACTGTCCCCTCCTACCAGGCCCGCGGGGCACAGAGTCTGAGGTGCCTGAGTTCAGGAATATTCTCAAATCTCCGTAACAGAGGAAACTGAGGCTTGAAGAGAGTATCTGGCGGAGTGGAGATGGGCTTGAAGTCTGAAGACAGGTGTCCCTCCTCAGCTCTGTCTCCTATGAGGGGTGTGACCCTGGGCAAGTGACCCAGCCTCCCTGAGCCTCGTGGGAACACGAGAGGTCAGAAGACCTGCCCAGCCTGATCCACCAGGCACAGGCTTGTGCAGAGTCTCGGAGGCTGATGAAAGCCCTTTGGAACCGGGCACCGCCAATCCAGCCCGGAGGTGGGTGATGATGAACGCCCTGACCCGCTGGAGGCACTGGCAGGGAGGGGCACGCTGCTGTTTCCCAAGACTCCAGAATCTCCCCCCAGGGCTTGGCTTGTGAATCGAGCGCTGCTCTGGGCTGGGCGGCTAAGCCTTCGCGTCCCCGTGTTCCTGCTCTCAGCAGCGTACCCTTGGGAAGACACACTCCCTCTCCGCTCTTAACTTTATTGTTTGTGAAACGAGAGGGCAGGTTTTGACGGTCTGTGAGAACACCCTTAGCAGAGTCTTCTGAACTGTGCCCGGGAGCCTCGCAGCAGCCCGCTGGGGCATCTCTCTGGCTGCAAGGGGGGACGAATTTCACTGCGGTGCTGTATTCCAGCACTCTTTAATGCGCTCAAGAACAGCGTCCACAGTCACAGGTCATACGCAAAAATTTCACTCATTGGAGGCCATCCACATTGACTTGTGTTTTCAGTGACTGGCTTATGATAAGTAAATGTTAAAAATATGAACTTACAAAATACAGTAATTGCATACCAAGAAAATATCGCCTCTGTTTCTTTTATATATAAGGGATTAACATAAGCTTCCATTTGCTATAATGGTGCTCCTGTTTGTAAAATGCTGGAAGACATTGTTCATGGTATTTTGACTTTGATATCCTAACAGTTTAAAAACCTAAGAGTCTTAAATTCCAAAACTATGATGAGATCAGTCTGTGATTCCTGGGTTTTAGAGTTTCGCAGTTCTGTGCCTCTAAAGCCAGCTCAGGAAGGGGTGTCCCACCTGAGCCCCCCAGTGGTTATTTGGGGACCCTGTGCCCCAGGAGCCTCTGTGGTTGCCTGTGGCTTGAGCTGACACGAGTAAGGCCTTGGGTTTGGGCCTTGGGAGAAGGAAGCAGGTTTGAGTGTATGCAGAGAGGCCTGGAAACAGGAGGCAAGGTGAGGAGAGCAAAGCCTCTGGCCCCCTCACTAGACTAAGGAGCAGGTTTCCAGGCTGAGGGAGGGAGGGTGAGGGATCCACAATGGAAGAGGCATTAGGTAAGGCTTGGGGAGGAAGAGTGTCACTGGCTCCACACAGATGGCCCTCGTGCATCTTTTACTCCAGAGGACTTGGGGTGGGGTGGGAGGGGGGGCCCTGCACCTGTGCAGTGATGGGGTGCCACAGAGGGACGGGCAGCAGGGACAGCATGGTGTCCTCTCCTTCATCCTGATGCCATGGCATGGGATAAGAAGGCTGATAGCAAGCACAAGAGGCTTTGCTCCTGGGTACAGTGAGACCCTCCCAGGGCTCCCAGGACTGCCGTCATGAAGGTGGGAACCCACAACCACCATGACCACCGCTGGCAGCTGTCTTTGCCCCTGAGCTGCGGCAGCAGGGTCACCCAGGCTCCAGAGCAGCCAGCAAGCCTCGCCACGCCTCAGCCCACGGCTCTCCTCCCCCCGACCCCCACAGTGCCCCCCCCCACTGCCTGGCCCCCCTTGCCTTTCTGGTAGCCGGCAGAGAAGCCGCGGCTGGCCACGTGCTTGTCTGAGTGGAAGACGACGGACATGACGTGCCAGGAGGAGGTGAAGGGCGGCGGGGGCACCTGGCCACAGAACCTCCCCAGCAGGCTGCCCTTGTCCCCCGAGGCCCCATTGTAGACCTCCACGTAGTCGAAGCCACAGGAGTCGTGGTACTCCAGGTCGAAGGCATGGAAGGTGAGCAGCACCGAGGAGCCCTCGGCCACCACGATCAGCCAGCTGCACTCTGTGTTGTAGGGGTAGAGCCTCGGGAAGTTAGGGCTGGAGAAGTTTCCGGAAGGTGCTGAGAGCACACCCCCACATTTGACACCTGGGCAAGAGGGAAGAAGGGCTTGGTCAGCGCTGGGGGCCTGGGGGTGGACCCGGGGTGAGGGAACATGAGGCTGTGACCCTAAGTCAATTCATTGATGTGTATGTTTGCTCATTCATCTGCTTCATCCTCAAATGCTTGGCAAGCACTCTTTTATTCATTCAGCAAATACCGTCTGAGTGCTAGGCAATGTTCTGGGTGCTGGGGTTTCAGCAGGGACAGAACAGACAAAACTTCTTGCCTTCGTGGACTCTCCTGTGTGGCTCTGATGGGAACACAGATGATAAACAGTGAGTAAAATATACGCCATCCTGAAGAGTGATTAGTGCTATGGAGAAAAATAAAGCCGGGAGAAGAGACAGAAGCGTCGGGGCGGACCTGTAATTTTAGATAAAACAGTAATATGCCAGATCCCAGGTGTGTGCCGTAAGGGAATTTAAAAATTACAAATAATAATAGCCCCACGCTCAGTGAAGAGGCACACAGCCTACTGTACCGTCACAAGTACATTCTTACATGCACATATTTGTTTATATTTAAAAAGAAAACAATGGAAGGAAACTAATAAAAATGATTCTCTGTCAGGGCTAGGAGTAAACAGAGGGGAGGAAAACAGGCATGAAGCTAGACCTCTTTCAGTAAGACTTGCTTTATAATTTTGACTTTATAATCATGAATAACTTTTAATATAATTTTTTTAAGATTTTATTTATTTATTTGACAGAGAGAGAGACAGCCAGTGAGAGAGGGAACACAAGCAGGGGGAGTGGGAGAGGAAGAAGCAGGCTCCCAGCGGAGGAGCCCGATGTGGGGCTCGATCCCATAATGCCAGGATCACGCCCTGAGCCGAAGGCAGACGCCCAACAACTAAGCCACCCAGGCGCCCCTACTATAATTTTTAAATAACCCCTAAAAATCCAAAACTGGGGGTGCCTGGGTGGCTCCGTCGGTTAAGCGTCTGCCTTCAGCTCAGGTCATGATCCCAGGGTCCTGGGATCAAACCCCGCATCAGGCTCCCTGCTCTGCTGGGAATCTGCTTCTCCCTCTCCTGCTGCCCCTCCCACTCTCTCCCCATCCCCCGCCCCGCTTGTGCGTGCTCTCTCTTTCAAATAAATAAATAAAATTTTTAAAAGGAAAACACACAAGAAATATTTTTGAAAAGCCCCAAACTGAAACAAATAAACTTAACTATATATATCAAGTTGGAGGCACATTCATATGGGGGGAAAGGATTTCAGAGGATTTGGAAATACACTTTTTTGACTGTACATTCCTGGTGGGATATATCCCCGGGACAAAATGAAGCACAAAGAAATCTGAAACTTGACTCAGGAGACTTACTGTTTGTAATAACAGTCAGTACTGCTATTTTACAGTATTTTATAAATTGGAATAAAGCATGTCTGTTCATGTCAATAGAAGCTAAGATGTTCCGTGTAAGAGGAGAGCAACACAACCATAAAATTAAAAAATTAAATAGAATGCTTGTGATCCTCAATTTGAATTAAAGACAGTATGAATTTAAGGTTTATTTTTATTTCTAAAAAAAAAAAAAGTAGTTTCTTAGCTCTGTTCACTGAAAAGGCAAAAAGCATGTCGCGGGCCTGGCTGACACAGCACGGGCCCCTCCCGCGGGAGCGCACTGTGGAATGGGGGGGCAGTCAGCAGTGCTCTTGGGGCCCGAGGGAGGGGGCTAATCTTGCCGGGCCAGCACTGTTAGTGGGGGGACAGGATTCACAGGGAAGGTGATGCTTGAATTTGACGAGGAGAGACAAGAAGGTTGTTAGTTGGGGACAATTTGGAGGGAGGAAATGGCACGAACTCACAGTCACCTAGCCTCCCTGAGCCTCAGTCACACATCTGTGAAATGGGGTTGCTGTGAGCATCGATGACACAGAGCTGCTTCTTTAAGGGCCGCAGATGCACACCCAGTGCAGGTTGTCGGCTCCCTGCCTGGGCCCTGCGGCAGGCCGGGCAGGAACCCTGTCTGATTCATGCCATTATGACAAGAGGACAGAGGGACATTCTGTCCGATGCCTGTCCTCGTCCTTCCCCCAGCCCTGCCCATGGGACAGGAAAAGCCCTGGGAGTGTTGGAACAGAATTCTGGTGGCCAAGGAGGCCCCAGTGGCCAAGGAGGCCCCAGGTGCCAGCACAAGGGGAGGCCTTGTCCTCCGGGACTCAGCCAGACGCCCTGAACCCCAGGATCACCCTGGGGCCGCTATAGCCCCGGAGGCTGGAAAATGGGAACAGCTAGCTTCTCCCCTTACAGGAAGGAGTGAGACGCCTGAGTACCCAGCCCACCTCTGCCACGGACTAGGTGACAGACACATTCCCCTTTCCTTCTTTGAGCCCTATTTGAGCCTGCAGGAAAACCAGGCCCTGAGGGCTGCTTGCTGAGCCCTCACAACATGCATGCCCCCTGAAGACCAGTGAAGTCATATTGCTTCACAGACAGGCACACAACACAACAGGGCTGGAGCAGCGCAAGGCGACCTGGGGCCAGGGTGCTGGCACAGGGTTCTGGGAGCTCCAAGGAGGGAGCATCTGAGGCTGACGGAAGGACGTGGAAGGCTTCCTGGAGGAGGTGGTGTTTGACATGAGTTTGACAGATGAGCCACATGTTCTCAGAAGGCAAAAGAGAACAGGGACCTTCCAGACGGAGGGTGAAGCATTTCCAGAAGGGGGTATGATCCTCTGTCAGAGCGAGGGGTGCCCAAGGGACACAGGGGACTGAGGCTGGGTATTACATAGAGATTAGGGCCAAACCAGGGAGACCCCGAATGCCATCAGGAAACACTCTGATTTCACCTGGCGGGCAGCGGGGAAGTACAGTAGGCTCTCAGGAGGAGACTAAAGCCTTCCTCCAGCAGTAAACCTTCTATGGTTCTCCGAGCCATTCCCTTAGCCCTTGGTAACTATGCCTCCTTGGACAGGTTACTTAATCTCTCTCTGCCTCAGTTTCTTCATTTGTAAAATGGAGGACTCATACCCACCTTGAAGTTTGTTGTGAAGATGAAATGCAATCGTGTTTGTAAAGCATCCAGCGCGTAGCAGGCACTCCGCAAATACTATCTTTCACCATCTCAAGCAAATACATCCTCAACTCCGCCAACTCCCCGCCAAAAAGGCCTCCTGCTTTCTGGCCTCCCACATGGAAACCTCCTGAGACCCCGGCAGTCACCTGGCCACCCCTCCACGCCCTCCCAGAGCCTGCCTGTCCTCGGGAGCCCCTACCTTTCGTGGCGTGGGCCTTGGGGCCTGGGCCCAGCAGCGCCACCGCCAGCAGCAGACAGGACCCCAGCTCTGCCAGCATCTCCTCACCGGGTCCCCCACGGGTCTGCAGAGCTCAGGGCAGGCCAGGAGCTGAGGGTCTGGAGCAGGGGAAAGAGACGTGGGTTTGAGAGGGCCTCCAAGTTAATAGTGGCCTGAATAATTCATCGGCCCCTCGAATTAGTAAGCTGATCCCCGGGTGGTTCCTTCATTCCACCCGAAGGTGACGGATCTAGTGTCACCGGCTTGACACATTCTGAGACCGGCACTGGCTGCACTGTATCGGGAAGGGAAGCATCTCAGGGCGGGAAGGGAATTTGGTGGTGGAGCAAGGGCATGCGTTTTGGGGCTAGGCAGATCTGGCAACCACCCTAGGTCAGCCTCTAGCCCGACGGGTGGCCTTGAACAAGTCATCTAGCTCCTCTGGGTCTCGGTCTTACTCACCTGTCCAGTGGGGCCATTCAGTGCCGCCATAGGAAATGGCAGGCGGTGACCTGTACCGCAGCCCGACGGCTGTCCCATCACCCCCTCCCCACAGGGGAGCTGAAGGGACCTTCTAATTAGCGGGACAAGTGGGACAAGCATCCTTCAGACATGCTTAGATTAGCTCAGAGGGAGAGCGAAGGAGGCTGTAGTGGGCAGCCAATGAGGGAAAAGTCTATTTTCATGGAAGGAAGCAGCCGGAATAACAGGATGGGAAAACTGCACTGTGCATCTCCTAAAGCGACCACGGATCTGGGCCACAGTGTAAATTCTGGCCCGGAATATTCGATGTTCCCTCCTCAGCCGATCCACAAACCCTGCCTGAGCACCTATCTGTGCCAGGCTGGTGTTGGAGTGAGGCTGCAGGAACGCCCTGGGGTCTGTGACCAACAGGGAAGCAGGATCGGTTTCCTCTGGAAGCCGTGTTTGGTTCGGTTCAGCCCAGCGCTCGTTCCTACGCTCCTCTGCGCGGCGCCAGCACCGGGGAAACGCGGCGCTCCTGCCTCCCGCGGCAGAGCCCGGCTCCGGTCGGGCCAACAAGGTCTGAATCCCAGCTCTGCCACTCCTGCCGGGCTGGGGCCGCCTGGGAAGGTGGCCAACGTCTCTGCGGCCCGGGCTCCCGAGCACGAGGAGGGGAGAGCTAGTAGCCCGGCGTCTCCTGCGGGGATGAGATGAGACGGGGCGCGGGAAGGCTTAGCCCGCCTGGCTCCACGCTAGGGAGAAGACACGAGACTTTTACGGAGCTCAGAGGCGCTCAGAGGGCCATGTGCTAGACCGCATGTTGCTTCTGGCCCGTCCTCGTGTCAGGAGGGCCCCAGGGAGCCCTCGGCTGCCCGCATGGGGCCACCTGCAAGGTGTTCAGCAAAGAGCGCCGGGGAGGCTCGGGCCTGCGGGGTTGGCTTACCCATGGGGCCCGACTGGCAGCAGCAGAAAGGTTCGCTGTCCTGGGCCGCCGGAGGGGACGGCGCTTTCATCGCACCCGCTGTGCGTGCGAGCCAGGGCGCGGGGCGCGGGGCTCTTCCGACGGCACAGTGCGCGTCAGCCGCCCCGCCTCGCGGAGGAGGAGCGAACGCCGGAAGCGCCTGAGCCCACGTTGTGGGTCTAGTCGCTCCACAGGAAGACCCCGTGACAAGGACTCAAGGGCCAGTAGCTTCTTTGGGAGGCGATCCCAGGAAGCACAGGCGGGACAGTGGGCAAGTGAGCCAGGGATGAGAAGAAGCCAGTCAAGGAGATGCGGGTGAGCAGCTGCCATTGTGGACAACCGAGGCTCCACCCCCATGTGACCTCCGGGGACGGTGGAGACTACGGCCCCACGTTGTTCCAGTGAGGGGTGAGGAATGGCCCGGAAGTGCAGGGGTTGCAGGCCGAAGCCGTCTGCCTGCCCAGGAATGGTGAAGAGCAGGGATGTGAGCGGGCCGTGGTGGCCTCCGCGGAGTCATCCAGGACAGAAGACTGTCGCCCTTCGCATGGCTTCACCCTTGACCTGCTCTCCCTGGAATCAGCCACCTCTGAAGTGTTCATTCCACCCTGAGACAGCCGTCTCCTCCCACGCTCCCTGCAACCCCTGCTGTCCTGCCCCGCCCTTCTCCCTACACCTGGCACGCCCTTTGCCGCATCTTCTCCCTTGGGCTCAGAGTCCAGGGTCAGGGCTGTCTTGCTCTTTCACAACATCTGCTGGACCAGCCCAGCTGGCTGCACCCTCCCCTGCGGGTCCGGGCCTCTGAGCCCTGCTGGGCAGCGCATTTTCACCGTGTTTGCAACCCTGGCAGCTAGGAGCTGTGTGACCTCGAACAAGTCACTTTGCCTCTCTGGGCCTCTGTTTGCTCAGCTGTGAGATGAGAATGGCGGCCATCCGTCAGGCGCTGTGAGGACCAGACGGATGAAGGCACGTGGAGCGTGGAGAAGAGGGCCAGCACCCAACTCAGGTGCGTGCTCTCTCCTCCCCCACCTGCCGTCTGTGAGGACTCCCGGGGCTCCACGGCCCTCAGGTCAGCTTGCACTGCTCCTTTCACCTCTCCTGCAAGTCTCCTCTAGGTGGGGCCTCCCCTGCCCGGCTGCCCCTCCCTGCCATCAGCAGCCTGGCCTGGCCAGGAGGGAGGGACACCCGGGGAGCACCCACACCTCCTCCCGACGTTGGCAGGGACTGGCCCTGCAGGGTGGGAGGTGAGCATGTCACATCCCATACTTTCGCTGCTGGAGCCTGCTAGAAAGCCACGGGGTGGCACGGGGTGAGTGGGCGAGGATGTGAAGGAGGAGCAGAAGGGGAAAGGAGTGGAGACGGAATACGGACAGCCAACAACCGGGAGAACCATTGAAGGGAAAAGGCGAAGAGCAAGGGGGAAAGCTGAAAGCTGGGGAGTTAGGTCGTGACCGAGACAAGGCCAGTGGTGGGCTGGGGTGGAGTCCCCGGGGGAGACAGCAGAAGGGGGCTGCCCCTCACAGCCTTGAGAGCCACAAACCGACCTCAGGGCTGGGACACTGTGAAGAGGACACCGCCTCCCTCCCCCATCTCTCCTCTCTCTGTGTCTCTGTTTTTCTCTCAGTCGCTCTGCCCTGTCCTTTCCCAAGGCTACACTGCGAAGGCCACATACCGGGAATGATGTCCCAGAAGAACAGATGGCCAAGGACCAAGTGTCCCGGGAGGCCCCAGACAAGGGCATGACCTTCACAGCCTCCAGCTCCTGGGCCAATGAGAAGAAAGTGAGGAGAGGGCCAGGATCACCCCCATTTGTGGGGCCTGCCAGGCCCTGGGTCCTTCCACACTGTATCTCTCTGAACCTCCCAACCATGCAGGGAGGGGCTGCTGCCCCACAGCACAGCCCAGGAGCGGGGCCTGGTCAGGGTGGACACCCTCCGTCCTGGGACAGGGCGAGAACCGGGGGCTACGCAGAGAACGGGCCCCTCAGGGGCCCTGCTCACCCTCAGCAATGCTAGGGCACGGCCGTTAGTCAGGGTTTAGTGGAAAGGGTGGTGGGACTGAGTTCTAATTGTCCTGGGCTTGGACCTGTGCTTCACATCTGATGGACAATGCAACTTCGGGCAAGTCACTCACTTGCCCCTGGAGCCCCGGTCTCCTCGTGTGTGAAGGGGGCTCACTAATCCCACTCTCCATCTCCCTGGGCTGCTGTGTGGACTAAATGCAAGGTCCGAGAGGCCAAAGGGCTTTGCAAACTGTGAAGACCCGTGCACCGTTGGGGGGGGGGGGCTACACTAATAACTGGGGTGATCGTGATAGTGAGCTGGGAAGTGGGCAGAGCACTTTGTGTAGGTTGGGTCGTCTCCTGTAATCCACACATCCCCTCCACGTAGGGCCCACCATCGCCCAGTGCACAGCCTGGGGCACAGTGATGACCCAGGACCACAGGCCTGTAAGTGGCAGGACTTGGATTCCAACCCAGGACTGTACTGAGTACTGGTGCTGAGTACTGGCTGGGATCTAGGGGAATCTGACCGAAGGGGCTCCTGAAGAGGATTTGCAGGGCCAGGAGCAGAGGCGTGGGGGAGGCTCAGGAAGGAAGCTTCCTGCTGGCCCAGCTTCTCCCTTCCCCTCTCTTTGATGGCCAATGAGTCCTGCTTCTTTGGCGGGCCAAGACCTTTAACAGGGTTCAAGGGAAACTGCGCTGGTGACCTTCCCTGCCTCAGGAGAGGAGGCTGGAATGGCTGTCCCAGGATTACAACCTCCAGGGAGGTGTCTGGAGTCTTCTACTGCTTCCTCTTACCCCTCTGGGCCCTCCTGTCCTTCTCACCTGCCCAGCACATTCCACCTCTTACACCTCCACCCATCCCCACCCAGAGCTCGTGCTCATGGGAGCCTTCCAGAGCCTCCTGCCTTGCACGGGATACCAAGCCTAAAACCTCCCTGCCTCACAGTAATTGTTGAGCTCCTACTGTTTGCCAGGCACGTTCATATCCAGCCATATCCAAGCTATGTGACCTTGGGCAGGTTCCTTAACCGCCCCCTCTGTGCCCTGGAGAGTAGTACATTCTATTTACTAATTTAAATTCATTAACTTAAACAAAGTTAAAAATCTTTACAACGATTTCGCAAGGTGAGGATCATCAAACCCCAGTTTATGGTCTGGTAATCCGAGCTCAGAGAGAGTTGCTTTTATTAGTTCATTTTTTCGACAAGCATTATGGCGCACCTACTGTGTGCCAGGCCAATGCTCAACATTTGTGCACTTTATCTCACTTCACCCTCACAGCTCTGTGGGGCGGCGTTAGTATCCCCCAAGGTTTCCAGACCCCTCCTGGGAGGCAGGACTACCCTGGGGGAGACCCGTGGCAGCTGTCTGTCTCCCCCAGCCCCTGATCATTGGGAGAGGAGACACCTGTATTTTATCGTGGCTGTACTTCAGCCCATGGCACGGAGTAAGTGGTCAATAAATATCTGCTGAGAGAAGGAATAGAAGTATCCCTAGCTTACAGATGAGGAAAGTGAAGTTCAGAGTCACGAAGTGATTTGCCCAAGATCACACAACCACTCAAGGGTGGAGCTGGGATTTGAACCTGAGTATGACCAGCTCAAAAGCCCGTGTTCTTCCCATGACAGTGATTCTACCCACACGGAGACCCGTTTTTAGGAGGAAGATGAGGTCTGAGCTGGTATGCAGACCTGGGACGGAGGGTTGGAGATGCCTGGAGTGGCAGAGCTGGGGGCCAAGATCCCTGCAGCCTTTTTCATTGAGAGCCCTGGTCCCTCCTGCCTCCCACCTGTCCCCCTGGCTTTCCCCTCAGGCCATTGGCCATCCTGGTCAGGGAAGCAGTGCTCCCTCATCAGGTCCGCCATCAAGAAGAGGGGCCAGCTGAGCTTCAGAAATTCCAAACACAGAAGCTGCCACACTCAGCCTCCAGGGCCTCATCCTGCGGCTCGAAGGCTTACCCCGCAGTCAAGGTGAGAGGGAAGGGCGCAGAGAGGCGGAGGGGTGGGGCAGCCTAAGAAGGAGGGTAGGCTCGGGCCTCGGGCCATCTTGGCTTGGAAGAGACTTCGGAGAGCAAGTCCAACCCCCTTTCTCACCCATTTTCTGGCTGTGGAAACTGAGGGTCAGATAAGACAGAGGCCACCTGCACAGACGGTGTCCACGGTGTGTAGACAGAATGCCAGGCTCTTTCACATTTATTCTAATAGCTTCTGTGACCCTGGGGGATCGCAGACGCCTCCAAAGTCAGTGTCTTCAAGAACCCAGCAGAAAGCCTGCACACAAGCAGGCATTCAGAAATGCTTGCTGAATACACCAAGGAAGGAGTTACTTAGTTCTCAGAATAATCTGGAGAGGTAGGATTTATCACGCCATTGAGGAAACAGGCTCAGAAAGGCGGGAATTGACAACAGCATCACAGGCTGCTGGAAAATGACACCAGGGACACATGTGGGGTGGGCACCAGAGTGCAGGGGGTGGAGGAAAGAAGGGAGGTGAGAAAGGAGGCCCTGCAAGTTATAGGCAGCTCTTCAAGGAGAGGCTGAAAATATGGGCGGGAGGGAGGGCAGAAAGGTTGAGAGACCGAGGGTACGTTCTTCTCTGGAATAACATGGAGGGAAGACAGGCCATTGCTGGGTTTCGTTGAGTTATCATGGGGGAAACTTGGATTGGCTTCAGTGTTGCTTGGATGGAGCCGGCAGAGACTTGCTGGAGACTCCCTGGCGCCCTCTCTCTGGAGCATAGGGGGCAGTTCCCCGAAGGTGGTCATGAACCTGGGCGGGAAGTTTCGCTTCTTGGCACAGAGCCCTTAGAGGGGGCAGAGGAAGGAGATCACTGCTCACGGAGACCCCACTGCAGACCAGGCACAGCGCTGCACACTTTCCTTACACCAACTCAACCCCAACCCACGGTCATGTGACTCCGACCAGCTCATCCATTCAACAGACACCATGTCAACATTCGCTGGCCAAACATCGTGCTGTCTGGGGTGGTGGGGCGGGAGCGGGCCAGCGATGGAGCCCTCCCCTCGCGCAAGAACACCACTTTCTCTACCAGGTGCGTCACCTCTTGAGCATCTGTCCGTTTCTTTGCTGTAAAACAGGGAAGCTACTGCTCTCTAAAGATCGTGAGCACTGAGATACCTTAGTGGACCCTGTTCCGGTGCCACCTTTCCCAGACATGCATGAGGAGGAAGCTGCAGAAAGTCCCTACGAGCACCTGGCTCCTGCATCTGTCTGTCTGAGGGCTCCCCTGGCTGCCAGGCACTGAGCCCACCCCCGGGAGGCTGCAAGTGCGGGGAGTTGGTGCCCTGGAGCAAGCCTCACCCCCCTTGGGCACTTACTGCAGGCTGAGCCACTTAGAAGCCAGGCAAACCTCTGCACCCTACAGTTACAAAGTTATTCTGTGTTCCTGGTTCTACGCTCTATTTTCCATTCCACTGTTCCAAATTGTACGCTGCAACTTGGGGTTCTATGTTCAACATAATTGGCTTCAAGCCCAAATTCGATGTTCCTTGTTGCAAGCACCCATCACGTCCCTCCTCCCCTCCTTCCAGGAGCCCTTGAGGTCAGCCAGGCAGGAGGTGAACCGCCCCCCCCCCCCCCCCGCCCAGTCCACGTGGAGGAGCTGTTGCAGGCTCACTTGCCCCTGAAGGTGGCGGTATGGCCTCCCACCCGGCCGGTGTGTCCACCTGGCCTCCGAGCTGAGTGCTGGGTTCCAGGACCTGGTTAAGGCTGTCACACACACACCCCCACCCCCGTTATAAGCTAGTGTGCTCCAACAGCATTGGGAGCAAGGGACAGGATGACACAGTGGTGTCCAGCCAGAGCCTGTGGGATCCACGTGCAGACAGATTTGCCACCTCCCACTGTGTGAACCGCACACTCCCCTACGTGGCACTGTTCCACGCCATCTATTTAGAGTGAGCTCTGTGGCACGAGCGTTCCCGGACCCATGGGGGCCCTGTGCTAAGTCGAGGACCTGTGCAAACAGCACCCACCTGGGCAAGGCCCGCTGTTCCCACAACTCACGGTCAATGCGAACGAGAAAATTAAAGTGACGCATCTGCATGGCCCCTCCTCAGGCCACACCGGCTGTCGCGTTCCTTTGCCTCTGGCTGGAATGATGTCAACCACGTGCAGCCCCCAGCTGGCTGTACAGAGCAGAAGCTCTGAGGGGCAGCTAGCTATGTCTTTGATCAATAAAAAATGGGAGATAAATTAATAATGACTTAATACACGCAATTTGGGATCAAAATCTTCCAAAGCATGGGGAAAATAGTAAGAAGGGGAGTTCTGCAGAGTGGAAAGTTTGAGAACGAGTGCTGTTCTCAGAGGCCAGCCCTGAGCCAGGCACTGCTGGGGCCACCAGGGAGACAAGAGGGAGGAGGGGCTGCGTTCTCACACCCGCTCTGTGCAAGGGACCCTGCTTGAGCACCGCACGTTCCCTTCCTCCTCACACAGCCCTGGGAGACAGCGCAACTGCCCCCGTTTTGTAGATGAGTAAACTGAGGCTCAGAGAGGCCAAGTTATTTGCTCTGGATACTTACACCATTGGCAAGAGATTTGAATCTAAGCCTGCCTCACTTAAAAAGGAAAACGAAACAAACGAAGAGTCCCAAACTGTGGTGTCTAGAAAGTCACTCTGCTTTGCATTTATGAGGGAAAGCAGAGGGAACAGCATGTAAGCTGAGTGCCAAGGCTGCTTCTCCTACTTACAGTGGTACCCAAACCAGGGCGCACAGTAGGTGCTCACAACAGTTTCAAATAGAAGCCGGACGGGCCTGGAGGCATAAACGGGCACAGCCTGTCCCGAGGGAGGTGGGGATGACTGTGTTTAAGCCTCTCCTTCCTGAAGCACAGTGACTGGCAGCATTTAGTCGTCTTTTTTTAATCTTTCTTTATGGAATGATTTCAAACACAGAAAAAGCAGACATCAGTGACCCCATCATCCAGAGGCACCTGATGTTCGTATCTGGCCATATTCATTTCAAATATTTTTATATTGAAGTGATGCAGATAAAAAAGAGCCCTCACCCCACGCCATCCCCTCGAGGTCATCACCGCCTTTGCAGTCGGTGTATCCCCTTCCTGAGCATTTGGCATTATTTTGTGTTTTTGAACTTTCAAAATATTGGTATCTCACTGTACCATGCCTTCTACAATTTGATTTTCACTCAATTATTATGTTTTTTTAATTGAGTCTATGTTGATACATGTGGGTCTAGTTCATTCATTTTAACTGCTATGCATTATTTTACTGGATGAATATAGAACAGTTTATTTCTCTATTCTCTTATTAATGGACATACGGGCAGTTTTTATTTGCTATTTCAAATAGTGCAGCAAAGAAAATCTTTATACACGTTTCCTGGTGCACTCACATGTCACATATAACCTTTATAACTATGGCAGCATGTGGGAATTCGTGCATCGGTACGTGACCTTGTAGAATTGCTTAATGTCTTGGAAGCTTGGTTTTCCTCATCAGTAGATTGGGGTAATGAAGTTTGGGGGACGATCCGGTGCTTCAACACAGAGGAGATACATTTTGCAACCTGTAAAGGACTCCATGTATAGCCCCTTTTTATTATGCGGGTATTTGACATTCGGGATGTGCCGAGCACACTCCCACGCTGGGTCACAGTGCACAGGCCCCAGGACAGGCCCATGATGTGCTCCCCTGCGAACGAGGCCGTCGGAAAGCCGCCACTGCAGCAGGACGCACGAGAACCCGCTCGCTAACCCGGCCTGCAGCCGTGGAGGCGGGCGCGGCTTTGGAGAGGAAGGGAGAGTGAGCTGAGTAAGTCCTCAGAGGACCAGGAGGCCAAGGCGAGTGGGAGAGGAGAGGGCGGAAGGATGGCCCAGACCCAGAGAGCAGCAAATGGGAAGGGCCGTACTGACGCAAAAGCAAGAGTGCTGGGGCAGAACCTGAGACCTGGGGGCGAGAGGCCAAGGACCAAAGTAAGTCTGGAGAGGAGGCAGAGCTGCGACGACACTGTATCCTAGGGCAACAGGGAGCCACTGAAGGACTTTCAGCAAGGGAGTGACAGGCTCAGCTCTGCATGAGATCTGCTGTTGAACACTGTACCTTCAGTAGACAATAATGTCCTGCGCACACAATCTGTTAGGAGGGTAGCTCTCATGTTGTGTTCTTATCAGAGTTGCAAAACCAGGTCTGGCTGCAGTATGGCAGGCATGAGGGGAGAGGCTGGCAGACCAGTGAGGGGAACGTGGAAGTGCTGCAGGCAAAACACCGAGGGGCCCAAACTCAGGCATCCTTTGGCTACCATCACCCCAACGGCATGCCCCCCGATGCCATGCGGTGGGTGTGACTTCATCAGGAGGGATGGGCAGAACCGGCCAGCCAACAGAGCCCATGTCATACACCCCAACCCGTGCCCTTCTTCGGCTCACTTACCATCTTGCAAGGCAGGAGCTTTCCAGTCTCTGGATGATATGAGCCCTTTTGGCATATTGGTACCAAGGACGTGGCTGGGTCTTCACTATCATCCCACGATAAGAGACCCTACTGTATCCAGACTGTATGGATGCCATGTGGGGTGAGGGGAAGGGGAGGGTGGCACATTCTAGGACAAGAGGGGCTGATGGCTATTGCGGAGTGGCTGCGTCTAACATCTTAACATCCAATATATAAAATGGGACAAAGACACAAAAGAACCATCCCACACCCCCATTTCTTATGTGGGGACTCCCTACCACCCCGAACTCTGAGTGACGTATTGCCTTTGAAGCCTCTACCCTTGGGGCAGTGGCATGTCTCTGCCCCCCTAGAATAGGCGAAAAGCCCTTGCTAGGTATCCATACTTCCCTTTCTAGAACACTCATCCCTTTTAGAATTAGGGGTTTAATTTCCGCACTCCTTGTCGGGCTATAAGCTGTGTGACGGGGTGACCCTGGTGCCGAGAACAGAGTCTGGCTGAGGACAGGCCCTCCAGGAGCATCTGTGAGGAGCATCCATCAACAGAACGTACTGGGGGAGGGGAAAGGCAGGAGGAGGACGCCCACATTTCAGGAGCCTGGAGGGAGAAGTGTCTTGCCCAAGTCACAGGAGAGGCAGGAAGAGATCACGGCTCCTGCTCGGGACCTCTGAGGCTTTAGTGTGGGCCTTGCTGCTCACTAACCCTGCTGCAAGGGGGCCATGCCACAGACCAGCGTGTCCCAGAGCACAGTCCACGGAATGCTGGTCTCAAAAGATTCTAGTGGACAGAACTGTTCTACAGGTAAATGCACTTGGAAAACTCTGAGTTAAACAAAATGAAAAAAATCCCTGGACCGCTGTACTTTTCCAATCTGCTCACGTGCGCAGGATTCTTGGGGACGTTCCCAGGCAGTCTTCCCCATCTCTAAGTGACCGTCGAATTCTGCCTGGGAATCACAGTGTGAAACCTCAGGCACTGTCCCCCAGATGCCCGCCAGGGTTGTTTCCTGGACACAGCCCAGCACGGAGATGTGCTGCAACTTTTTGGGCCGTGCAGGAATACCCTTTCTCACAAATGGAGATGACTGCTAACTCTGATATATTAATGGGATATCCAGAACTGCTCTGGTTGCAGGGGGCCTGGAGACCCCGTGTGGCTGTCCCCTCACTGCTGCCATGCCCGGAACCCTACTGTCCTACGGAGTTCAGTCTGGAAATCACTGGTTACCCAACTCTCCGTACAGGTAACATCAGGGGACCTGGCTTCTCACGCCAACTCGGCCGCGAACTGTTTACCTCGAGCACATCTCTTCGCCTCATGGGGCCTCCTTGCTTTCCCCATTCACACAATGAGTCTATTAGACGGGATGCTTTCTGGAGTCCTGAACTTTAATCTCTGGGGTGAGGAGGGCTGTGATTCCACGACTATAAAGTTCTCGCTCTGATTCTGAGATTTCATGGCTTAGTATTCTGATTCCGGGAGCACCCGCAGCCAGCCCGAGCCGGGGCAGCACGGTGGAGGCCGGGCGGTGGAAAGCACGATTCGTTACTGGCAGTGCGCTGCCTGGGAGCGCCAGGTCAAGGGGGAGGGCTTGCCCCACGCAGGATGGAGGGGCACGGTGGGGAGGGCAGTGGGGGTGGAGCGGAATCAGCAGCGGCTCAGTGGGCAGAGCAGAGAGAGGGACCCAGGTCTCCTGGCTCCTGCTCTATCTTTAGATCTCCATAGCAACCATCACCAGGGCTGCGGAGCTGAGGGCGGGCTGAGCTGGCCGCCTGCAGGAGGGAGGGGTGTTTGTTTCTGTACCTCTTTGGGTCAGGAAAGGACTCTGGGCTGGGCTCTTGAGCCACGGAAGGGAGATGGAGAGCCAAGCTGTTTGCAGCAGGAAAGGCCTGGGCCCAGTACAAAATAAAGGTAATCCAGGGCCCACCTTGCTCGGAGAATGCGGTCAGGTCATGGAGCCTGAGACCGCTGTGTCAGGCTGGAGGCAAGTTCCTCCTCCAAAGAGCTCTTAGCTACCCCTATGGTAATTCTCTAAACACTCAGCAAGCAACGCATCTGAGCCAGCACTGAGGCCACAGCAGGGACACAGTTTTCAGGGGAAGCGGGCTTTAGAACAGGCATTTCTAGGGCAGGGTGGGACGGGAGTGCCCAAACCCTCTCATCTGAGGCATCTGGGAAGCTCCTCCTGCACCTTCTCCTGCCAGCTCTTACTCATCCGGGGCCTGGCACAGACCTGGCTTTCTCCCTGGAGTCCTAACGGATTCCCACGCCCCCCTCCCTGGGGCTCCTGCAGCCCCATCTTCCCTCCACACAGCAATACGTCTGCCTGAGGGAGTTGGCAACCTGGTGGGGTAGATGAGAGCTGGAGGTGCACACAGGTAAAGACATTCACCTAAGGTCACCTGGCCAGTGAGCGGTGGGCCAGGCCTGCACTCCATGTCTTCTGACTCCAGTCTGTGCTTCTTCCAGTGTTCCAGGGGCAGGATCCAGGCCAGGGCTTTGGAAGGGAGGCCAGGGCTAGAAGAGGAAGTAGGAGTCTTCAGCCAGGCCTGCGCGCAGCAGGCACCTGGCCATGTCCTTGGTAAACTCAGCTGAGCCACAGACCAATGCAAAGGGCTTTCTGCGACAGGAGCCAACCAGCTCTTCAATCAGGCCCTGGGCCAGGCGGCCAAAACGGGTCTTCTCCCGGTAACTCCAGGGAAGCTTCTCCAGGGAGTTCTCCTGAGACAATGAGAAATAGTGCAGGTGACTACTGGGAAGTCTTCAGAGTTCACGCAGTTCACGGTTGAACGAGGAAACTGAGGCAGAGGGGCGGGAAGGCAACCTTCAGCTAGCCCTACCACAGGCCAGGGACTTCCTGGCACGGGGACTCTGACTACCCTCATAACAAGCCCAGGGGGAGAGAGGGACACTTATCTTCCCACAACAGGGGAGGCACAGGGAGGAGGAGGGACATCCCAGGGCACGCAGTGAGGCAGGTCCCAATTCTTACTGCCTCCCAGGGGCTGCTGCACCTGTCACTCCAGGGGACGTCTTCTCCCCAAGACTGGGGGTCTCCCAGTACCTTTGTAAGGCTGTCCACCACCATCACCCTGGGAGCATAACATGCGCTCCTTTGTTTCATCAGGCTTTCCACCTTGCTGGTGGGACGAATATTTACTGAGCGGGCACTCTGTGCCTGGCACCGTGCTGGGCACTGGGATGTGGCAGCTGCTCGAAACACACAAGCCTCCTGCTCTCGCTCCGGCTGTGTGTGTTGGGGATCTGAGGCAGCAGGGCCTTAACCGAGAGGGGGGCTACTGCTCATGTAAAAAGGCTGGAGGTAGGATTCCAGGGAGCACAGTGCCCGAGTGACCCAGGCTTCTCTCTTTTTGCTCCTCCAGCCTTCGCTGGTGGCTTTCATCTTTGGGATCACAAAAGAAAAGCTCCACCTCCAACTTACTTGGAGGAACTTCGCTTTTGTAAGTGGACGTTTTACTGAAGTACAATGCATGTATAGAAAAGCACATAAATCAGAAAGTATACATAGTTTAAAAATTCTAACGGAGAGAAGACACCATGTAACCAGCATCGAAACAAACAAAAACAGAACAGCACCATCCCCTCTGCAGACCCTATTCAGGTGAGCTTCTAGCTTCTGGGGCTAAGCAGAGAGATGGGAAAGAGAGAGGGGGCTGGATCTGAGCTCTGCCGCCATGTCCCAGCTGAGTGACCCTGACCTCTGTGTGCCACTGTGACGAGTGCAGGCCTCTTCTCCGGCACACTCACAGTGCCTCAGAGGCCCGCGCTGCAGAGCTCATCTGACCCCACTGCGGTGCTCCGAGGGGATCCTCGCTGATGATCTGGATCCTCCCATGCCCCCTCCATGCTCTGACCCACCCAAAGGGCCCTTGAGGGCCGGGACCAGCAGGGCCCACTGGCTTCACCTCTCCCTCCCGCTGCCCAATTCCCCCAGGCTAGTTAGGTTTGGCATACCACCCCCCCCCAACTGCACACCCAGAGATTCGGTGGGTCTGGTTGCTGCCCAGGTGGGGTGGGGGACCCATAATCAGTGACGGTGCTGCAGGGTGGATGCTGTTAAGGAGAGCCCGGCTATGACAGCAGAAACACCCATGCCAGTCTGGAGGTTCTAGAGAAGTTTCCAGGATAGAGTCACACCTCAGCAGAGAGATGTGAGGGGTGAGTAGGCGTTAGTTGAGGAAGTGGGGCAAAGTGCTCCTGGAAGGGAGAACAGCACCAGCACAGGCAGGCCCAGCAGCCAGAAAAGCACGGTGCACTTGCAGCCAGGAGCAGACCAGCGACGCCTGGACACGCAGGGAGGGTGTGCCAGGAGACAAGTCCAAGGAGGTTAGTACAGCCGTGCGGGCTGGGCCATCATCCTGAGAGCAGTGGGGAGCCAGGGAAGGGCTGGAAGCACGGTGGTGGTGGAGTCAGTGGTGCCCTTCTGGCTGCAAGAAGGGCCGATTGGCAGGAAGTGTCTGGAGAGGGAGACCCGTGGGGCCGCTGTGGCTGCAGCCTGGGCGAGAACCTTAGGTCAAGGAGGCACCTCCCACTGCATCACCCCTCACCTGCCCCTGCCTTTGACAGCCAGCCCACTCAGCCACCCAGCCCCAGGCGACCGGCTTCATCAGAGCCCTGGCCCAGGGCTGAAGGCCCTTTATTGCTGGTCAACTTTAACTCTGCCCTCAAGCCCAGGCTCAATGCCAGCTCCTCTGTGAAGCCCTCCCTGCTTGCTGCCAGCATCTTCAGCACCCTCCATGTGGCCCCCTCCCTCTGCTGTCTTATACCAACAAGCAGTAAAAGCAGGGCGTCTGGAGCAGGACCACCTTGGTTCACACCTAACTCTCCACCAACTTGCTGTGTTACCTTGGTCAAGGTTCTTACTCTCTCTGTGCCGTATCTATAAAACGGGCATGATGGCAGTATAAGCCTCCTAGGATTGTGGTGGGATTAAATGATTTAACACACACACAGCGCCTAGAACAGCGCCAGGCACAGAGAAGGTGGTCAGTGAAGCCATCCCTGTGGCTGTCTCCCCTTAGAAAGGTGAGTGCCTGGAGGGCAGGGGGCAGGTCATCTTCACTTCCCTATCCCGGGCACCAGGCATGCGGTCGGGGGACAGGAAGGCTGGCCAACAGCCGGGTGATTCTGCCACTCCCCCACCTTCCTTGAGCTGGCCCTCGAGCAGAGCTGCCTGGGCCAGCCCGGGCACACGAGTCAGGCTGCTCACTGGCCTCTGCTTCATTTCCGGCCTTCAGCACCTCCCGCCGCTGCGAATGCTCACCAAGCATGGCCCTCCTGATGTTTGCGCCACTGACCCTTCCGTCCCACGGACAGGCCCACAGAACTGGGCCACTGAGGATCCCACAACCTCTGGAACTGGGGAGGGAAACCCGGTTTCCTGACACCCCCCCACCCAGTCACGATGGGGAAAACCATGCCAGTCTTTAGGGACACTCTAAAGCTGCCACAAGTGGGACACTGATGAGACGGGTACTCCCAAGTACTGGGCAGTGAGGCCGGCCCTGAGCAACACAGAACGGAGGGGAGGCCCCAGCAGGGACCCCCAACTGGGGGCACACGGAAGAGAAACAAAGCTACAGCCCATGGGGAAGGCAGCGCAGGGCCTGGCTTGGGATAAGGAATAAGATGGCCCCCGACCACGGGCCAGAGGGGAGGGCCCGGGCAGAGTGGCCAGAGTACGTGCAGGGGGCAGAGAAGCTGAGGGGCAGGGGGCAGGGGGCAGAGTTGCTTCCAGTTCTGGTATCGGCAGCCTGGAGAATCTGGAAGCAACTTTTCTCCCGTGTGGGGGCAAAGTGCTGTGGTGGGAGCCCTAATAAATGCGGTGACCCCAGATCCACTTGCTCACCAATAGTTGATGGCGTGTGTGCCTGCTCTGTGCCTGGCACCCTGCCAAGCATCAAAGAGAGCCTGGTGATCCAGACACGTGATCCCCGCCCTGAAGGAGCTTGTCCCGGGCCTTGTGGACATCTGCGGCCTGGCCCACTGACTCCACACACAGGCCCCCAGCCCATACAGCAGGTGAGGCCAGAGGGCAGCTGGCAGGCAGCAAAGTACGATGGGGGAGGGCTGGAGCTCAGCCCGGGGCTCCAGTCCTGGCTTCACCCCAGCCAGCAGCACGGACAGGCCAGCACCTCCACCTCTCTGAGCATCAGTTCCCGCACCCACACACACCAAACAGAACCAGACCTGCCCCCCTTGCCGGGCACATGGCGACAGTAGATTCCTACTGCAGCCCGGGGCAGGGAGGCCACAGCAGACCGTCAGGATGGGTGCAAGGGGCCAGCACAGTCTCAATCAGGGAAGGAAGTCACCATGCTGGGCTCACCTGGCTGAGGACAAAGAAGGTTCGGACATTCCAGAAACGGGCCTGCTCCTGCAGGAAGGTCTTTAGGTAGATGCCCTCAAAAGTCTTAAAGCAGCCGACCAGGGTGACGAAGGTCTCGTCCTCTGCGTTGTCTGTTATGCTCTGCAGGACGGGCACCATGGGGGCCAGGCCAGTGCCTGAAGCCAGCATGAGGAGCTCAGAGTACTGGGGAACAGAATGGGGACATGGCAGGTCTCAGCCCACCCACCCGCCACATGGCCTTTTCTTGGGCTTGCTTGAACTGCCCAGTACAGCACAGCCCTTCCCAGGGGGTCCCACCGGTCTGAGGTCCCCTCTCTACATCTTCCAGGAAGCCATCCTTGCTGTGAAAGTCTACAGCTTGTGAGGTCTGTGTCACGGAAGTCATGGAGTCCGAAATGGAATGTAAAATGGTGTAACCCATCCTACGAGTGGCTTAGCTGCTTTCCTACCCAACTCCACAGGACTTTGCTTACACACTTCTCTTGACAGGGAGCCCACTCCCTCCCAAAGCAGTTTGCTCTGTTACAGGCTGACTCCCCTTTCCAGAGAGGTCTTTCCACCTCACACTGAGCCGAAGCCTGCTCCCTCCAAAGCCTAGCCCACTGGCCCTACCCCGGCCCTGCCCTCTGGGCTGCCTGCAGAGATCTGAGGGCCCTGGCTTGGATCCCGGAGACTGCTCTTCTCTAGACTGAGACACTCACTACACAAAAGTGCCTGCACAGTGTTGGCACAGAAGAGCCACAGAATAAAAGGGAATTTCTTCCCCGAGAAGCCCCAATTCCATCAACCCATCACTCAATCCACAAATCCTTCTCCTGGCTCTCAGTCTCTTTGGGAGGCGTGGTCTTTAAGATCAGTGCTTTAGAGGTTAGTGCCTGACCTACGCAGCAACGAGTCACCTCCTTCATTCTGGAGATTAGGCCTCTGAGAAGTAGTCCAAGTTTCCATTAGCTTTATCGACAGCGAATGCATGTCACACCCCTACATGAAATACTTCGAGTATCAGTCATGCAGATCTGGGTCTAAATCCTCAGCCATATGATGTGGCCAAGTGCTTTCACTTCTCTGAGCCTTGGTTTCCTCATGGGTAAAAAAAAAAATAACAGCTCCTCCCCACAGCAGCACGTGTCTCAGAATTGTCGTGGGGGTTTAACGAGACGCCATCAAGCGCCTGGTGCAGATCCTGGTGCTCCACACAGTTCGAGCCCTTCCCTCACTGAGCCCTGCTGCTGGCCGCACAGCCCTGTCCTGCGCGTGGGTCCCCAGCCTCCTGGTCCCCAGTACGCGTGCTCCTCCTCTTTCTCCCACCACCGCTCAGGGTCTCTTCTGGAAAGTCTTCCCCGAGCCAGTAACATGTGAGGGGTCCTTCCTTTGCATCCCCACAGTTGTCTGTGCACCCTCCTCACGACACCGGTCACGCCGCACTGCCGTCACGTGTGCGGGCATCTGTGCCCCATCACACTGTGAGCTTCTGGAGGACAGGGCCTCGTCCGCCCCGTGTGTGGCCCCGCATGGAGACCTGAGAACGTCTGGAAGGAAAGCACATACAGATGCTCACGTGCCAGCCTCAGGGCGGCCACAACATCCATCTACAATGAAGACGACTGCAAAGGGCAAGGACAGGGCAAGGACAGGGCCAGAGCAGTCCCGCGTCCCTATGGGTGCAGAACCGCGCCTTAGCCCGTCTCAGCGGCTGAATGTTTCTGTGTGAGATGCCAGCTCTTCTCCCTCACTGCCTGGCCCTACAACCTCCCCGGACAGGAAGTACGAGGCTCTGCAGGGGTGTTTTGTGGACACACGGGAGGCTCCAGCGGGAAAGGGTGTGCCCTCTAGGTCAGGAGGGAACAGGGACAATCCCGGTCCCTGCTTTCAGGGGCCTGGGGGACAGGGCGACACCCTCAGCTAAAATGCAAGGCTGAGCAAGGCTGACGCCAGGAGCACACTGCAGGACAGTATTACAACATCTGCACTGCACACGTCTGTGAAACGGGGGTAGCACTGCCTGAGAGCTGTGGTGAGGATAAAACAAAATTTTAGCACAGCAAGTGCGAACATCAGAGCCTGGCACGTCCGCAGCGCCACACACATCGTCTCGTAGTACCGTTACACACACGTACGTGGGTGCGTGCGCGGGTGTTCCACCCACGTGCGGAAGGGGAGCTGGGAAGTTATCTGCCAAGGCAGTGAGACTGGTGTGTCTGGGTAGATGGCCTGCAGCTGTTCTTTCCTCTCTTCTTTTTGCCTCTCTGAGTCTGATTTTTTTTTTTTTTTTGGTAATGTACATTCTGTGTTTGTGATAAGAAAAAAAGCAATAAAAACTATTTTTATATTAAACGAAAATAACGGAGAGAAAGGAATGATTCATTCTTTTTCATTTGCTTTTGTTTGGTTTTGTTTCCTAATTATAAAAGTAATAGGTGCTCATTGTGGATAATTTGGAAGGTATAATGAAGAAAACAAAAATCACCCATAATTCTACCAGCCAGAGCCGCTGACATTGCATTGCATTTTCTTTTCACGTTTTTTTCTGTGCATTTAAACTTTGTTTCCCAACCTGTTGTTTTGTACATGTGTTTGTCACCTGATCTTACACCATAAGCATATAACATCATTTATAAACACAATTTTAAAATCCAGGATAATATTCTATCCCGTACCTGTAACCCAGTGCACTTAACTGTTCCCCTGCGGCTGGATAGTCCGTTTCCTCCAACTTCCTGCTTTTATAAATAAAGCCTCCGTGAACATGTGCACAAGAGGCAGCACTTGGGTTCTTTCCATAAGACAGACTTCCAGGAGTGGGATTACTGGGTCAAAGGATTTGAAGATTCTTAAGACGCTTGGTACATACTGCCAAGCTGCCTTCCAGATATGCACCAGCTGATGAGAAATTACTAATTCTTCCCGGGCACAACAGGGAAGGAGATAAACATGCCAGGAGGATGAGGGGAAGAGCCTTCCGGCTGGGAAGCACTGGGCTCCCAAGCAGAGAGCGAGGGGCGTATTTAAGGGAGGGGCCTCCGTGGTTTTGTAGCTGGAATGTGAAAGTGGAAAGCCATCGGAGGGCCTGATGGCAAGGGCATCCCGAGTTCCAAGTACGTGAGTGTGATTTCCTAAGCAATGGCCGCCCTGGAGAGCTGGAGAGCATCTGTCTCTTGGTGCCCCTTCTGTCTCCTCCCAGGTCCAACCCCAGGGATGCTCTTGGGATTGGGCTTGGGCTCAGGAAGAATGACACAGTGCGATTCCACAGCCTGCCACATGGAAACCATGGTCCTGGAGGCTCAGGCAGGAGGCGTCTCGTGAGGACCTAATGTGCTGGCACTGACCTGGTTTGCTTTATAGAAGAAGTCGCCGAAAGGTCCTCGCCAGAAAGCTGTGTCTCCTGTGCTCCAGGACTTGACGTACTGGGACATCAGCCCAGTCGGGTAGCACTGGGAGCAAACACAGGGAGACCTTACTGGGACACGTACATGCTGCCAATACAAGCCACGTCAGCCACGAACGTGCAGCCTCTCCAGCAGGCCAAGTGCCTGACAGGTGCTGTGTCAGAGGACCCTCCTAGTCACCCCAGAGTTGGTACTGTCATTCCCAATTTTTAGATGAGGCCTGGAAGCTTACCCAGAAGGGAAATGGTGAGGCTGGGATAAGAACCACAGGACCGACAGCCTACCTGCAGAGGTCTCAGACCCACACGACTACAGGGCCCTGAACGTAACATCACTGAGTAAAGAACTGGGTATGAGATGATTAATTGCAATTAATTAAATCCTTCTCAGTATCAGGGAGACAACAGGGGGTGGTGGGGACCGTGGTAAATTGGTGAGTACAAGAATGCTCCTTCTAAAGGAGGAAGTCGCTTTGCAGATTCCAGGATGTAATGTGTGGGGCTGATAAAGCCCTATCTTCTGATTTTCTAAGAGGAGCAGGAGATCCAAATTTTTACGTAAAATCTCCCATTTTTGAAATGTCAGAAATTAATTCTAAATTTCTAAAACGCTGTGTAGGCCCAAACCAAATATATTTCTGTGCTGCAATCCGTTCGCAGGCCACTCATTTGCAACCTCTGCATTACCTGTTACTGTCTCCTGGCTGGCTGAAAGAAGTAAAGGTTGTGGAGGGGATTCCTTCATGGGGGTGAGCGGTCCACATTTCCTGCGGGCCTGCCCACTCTGGGCGACACGCCATGCGGGGGCTGCAGGGAAGACAGCTAGACCTTAAGCTCCATGAAGGTAGCCAGTGCCTGGACCTTGGGAAAGACTTCATAAATATCTCAATGAATGAATGAATGAATGAATGAATGAATCCATCAATCCAGATTCAGGACCTCTCCTCAAGGAGTTCACAAACTAGGAGGGACCAAAGTCTTGCACATTCAAGGTAGAGATACCTAATACCCCATGAAAAGGACAGCATGCTGAGAGAGCCCTTACGAGGTACAGTCGCTTCCAATGGAGTAGGATCAAGGATGGCTTTCTGGAGGAGGTGGCATTTGAGCTGGACCTTGCGGGCTAGCAAGATTGCATTCACTAGGGACACCTGGGTGGCTCAGTCGGTTAAGTGGCTGCCTTCGGCTCAGGTTATGATCCCAGGGTCCTGGGATCAAGTCCCTCACTGGGCTCCTTGCTCAGCGGGGAGCCTCCTTCTCCCTCTGCCTGCCACTCCCCCTGCTTGTGCTCTTTCTCTCTCTGACAGATAAATAAATAAAATCTTAAAAAAAAAAAAAAGATTGCATTCACTAGGGATGGGAGCAGAAGGCAGAGAGGGTTCTGGGCATCAGGTGTGGTATGGTCAAGGATAGGACAGCCGAAGACACAGGAATGTGAGGGGGAGGGAGAGATCTGATAGGACTGGAAGGGTGGTTTTTTTTTTTTAAAGATTTTATTTATTTATTTGACAGAGATAGAGACAGCCAGCGAGAGAGGGAACACAAGCAGGGGGAGTGGGAGAGGAAGAAGCAGGCTCCTAGCGGAGGAGCCTGATGTGGGCCTCGATCCCATAATGCCGGGATCACGCCCTGAGCCGAAAGCAGTCGCTTAACGACTGCGCCACCCAGGCACCCCTGGAAGGGTGTTTAGAGTCAGAATATAACCAAGTTTAAAGGAGACTGGGCTTTGGTCACCAGACATGCTTTTAAGTACCCTCAGCAACCTCTGGTAGCATCTCTAACTTCACTGGGTACCATATGCACAAAGCAAGGGAAGTCCTCAGCCTCCTGCAAGAAGTCTGGGAGGGAGGCTACAGTTCTCCTCCTAACTTGCTGGAGGCTTGTCTCCGAGCACACCTGTTTTCTGGCCCCAGTCTTGGGGGAGGCACAGCCCCAGCTGTGGCTTTAGCAGCCCTATGGCACAGACGGCACTCAAGGAGAAAGGAAGGATTCTTCTGTGTCGCCAGCACCCACACGGAGCCTGCTCAATACATACTTGTTAAACAGACCTGACACTGAACTTCTGCTCTTCCATGTGGGGTCACATTACCCAAGGGGCCTTGGGACAGTGACATCATCACTCTGAGCTTCAGTTTCTCTATCTGTAAAGTGGGATAATAAGATCTACTCTGCAGGATGGTTATGAGGTTGAAAGGAGACGATGAATATGAAGAGCCGGAAAGAGTGCTTGGTGCCCAGAAGGTGCCTGAGAAATGGGAATTCCTCCCTCCCATCCACACGGGAGGTAAACCTAAAAAACCCGCCTGCCTTCCCAATTTGCAAAGACATTTCCAGCTCTTCCCAGCCAGCGGCTTAGGGATAATTAAGCATCTCTCTAAAGAGAGGCTTTCCGGTAAACGAAGGAGAAAATCAGCCTTGCAGCTGGGAGAGATCCAGCTGCCCTGAAGAACTGTCTCCAGGCTTATCCTTTCAACAGAAACACACCCCGACAAGCAGCTTGGGGAAGCAGGCCATTTGGAGAGGATTTGTGGAATCTCCCAGACAAACAGTTGCGTGGAGGAGGGATCCCATCCAAGCTTCTGTGTGAGGGAATAAACACTCAGGCTTTGATGCCGTCAGGGAAGGCAGGAGCCAAGACAGTGCTGGGGTCCTGGAGTCAGGAGGCCAGGCTCACTCACTGGCCACACTTCTTACTCCCTGTGGAGCCTTGGGTCCTCCTGGGGTCTCAGTTTGCTTATCAATGGAAGGCGAGTAATAATTCCCATCCTACAAGGGTGATAAAGGACGTGAAAGCTATTCTTAAATATCAGTGTTCCCTAGGATTCTGTTTGGGAAATGACGATGTCAACTATATGTTAGCTTGACCTGTATGAAACCACTGTTTCTGTAAGTCAAAAATCTTAGAGTATCAGAAGTTTCACATAGTTCAACCTAATTATTTTTTCCACATAATCGGATCTTTAAGACCTCTTATACATCCAGTGCTGAATCCGTGGGTCCTGGAGGGGCGGGTTGTGGGGGGGATTTGTACCCAGGCCATCTTGTTCATCTCATCTCTGCCAAGTGCCCCACCCACCTCGGCTGTCCACACGAGCACCCCTCTTCCTGCCCATCAGTTCAGACTGGGTACAGTTCCCACAGACCCTGTCTCACCCCTCCTTGCCTTTGGTCATCTGTCCAGGCCAAGGCCTGGAAGGCCACTCCCTGCCACTGCCAATTTGTATTCCTGCTTCAAGGCCCAACTCCAATGCCCCGGGCCCTGTCTGCTCCCTGAGAACGGTCTCAGGTTAGTTCTGTTCATGAGGTGCTCCATGCCCCACCTTCTGCCTGCTTGTTCCCTTCTACTCAGGGACAAGTGACTGACAGCACCCCCAGCCGTGCCTCCTTTGCCGTTGTGCGTGCTGTTCTGGGCACCGAGTGCGTCCTTCCCACCCTGCCCTCCCGGTTCTCCACTCCTTCACTTCAACACGCAGCTCAAACTCAGCTTCTGCTAGGAAGCCCCGCTGCCTTCCCTGCACCCTCGCTGCCCTGAATTGGGTTGCGACCTCCTGTCATGGCGTCTGTCACATCGTCCTGCCCTGGTCTGGCCCTCTGTCCAAGGGCGGGCACTGTATGTCTGACTCATCTCTGGAGCCCAGCAACCAGTGCACAGTAGGGACCAGGTGACTTGGCTGCCCCTTCCCCTGGGCCCAGTGCTCGCTCTCCATGAATCGCTGAGAAAGCGAGAGGGAACAGCGCTACCTTTCTCAGTCTGAGCCTCCTTTTCCTGAAATCAGTCTCTGTTGGGGTCTGAGGTGGCGGCCCCCTCTCCCGGGGAAAGGAGATGGGAGAAGCCTTCCTTTACTCTCCCTGCCAGCCTCCTCCCATGTGAACACTGGCTTTTCCCACATGGCTGGGCACCACCCCATCCCGACCCGGCTGGCAAATGGAGTCCAGTCCATACCATCTAAAGGGCACCCACGTGGGTCAGCTCACCTTGATTAAAACTTCGAAGTATCCTTCTGCGTTGGCAGGGCTGATGGGTGTATAGGCTCTCTGAATTTCTAAGCCATCCACCTTCCCTCTGGGAAAGAGAAGTATACGGTCGGGCGGTCAGCCAGGCTTTCAACAAACCCTTACAGGTACCTCCTCTGTGCCGGGCGGGTGAAAGCGGGGCCCAGTGGTCCCCAGCGGTCCTCACTGAAGGTGGAGCAGAAAAAAGGGGTGCTGGTTCCCCCTCTGCCACGTGCTGGCCGTGAGACCCAGGCAGGTCACTGATCCCTTAGCTGCCCCTCTGTAAAGTGGGGACAACCATGTGTGTCCCTGTCGTGTGGCTCTACTGGGATCACAAATGGGAAAGTCGTGTTCCAAGAGTCCACTGATGAGGTGAGCTGTTTTTAGGACGTCACTGTGATGTTTCCTGACCTCCTCTTGACCACAGACTGAGAAAGATAAAGACTGTTAACGTTTATTAAACACTTACTACCATGTACCAGGAGCATCAGAATTAGAAGGATCCTCAAAGGTGCCCTAGTCCAAAGCCTGACCTCACGCATGAATCTTCTCTACGATGTTATCAACAAGGGGGCCAGGATGATGATCACAAGTAATAATAGCAGCAGCCACGTTGATTAAATACCTACCAGGCACCAAGAATATTGTGCACATTACCTCATCTAACAAATAATAACCCGGGGGGCTCCTGGGTGGCTAGGTCGGTTGAGCGTCTGCCTTCGGCTCGGGTCGTGATCCCAGGGTCCTGGGATGGAGCCCCACGTCATCAGGCTCCTGGCTCACTGGCGAGTCTGCTTCTCCCTCTCCCTCTGCCCCTCCCCCAGCTCGTGAGTGCACATGCTCTCTTTCTCTCAAATAAATAAAATCTTAAAAAAGCAAAAACAAAACCCAATAACCCACATGAAGAAACCAAGGCTTAGGATGTTACTTGCCTGAAGTCACACAGCTAGAATTCATTCTTAGCTCTGTCTGACTCCAGAGCTGGATTCCGCACACGACACCTCAGTGCTTTCCAGAAGCACCGAAGCACTCCTTTTTGAGTCCTACTGTGTGCAAAACTTTCTTCTCAGACATATGTAATGAGTAAAAAGGCCCCATGCTGGGGCACCTGGGTGGCTCAGTCAGTTAAGCGTTCAACTCTTGGCTTTGGCTTAGGTCATGATCTCAGGGTGCTGGGATCAAGCCCCCGTTTCGGACTCTGTGCTCACTGAGGAGTCTGCTTGAGATTCTCACCCTCTGCCCCTTCCTTCCTCACTCAGGCATGCACACTCTCTAACAAATAAATAAATCTTTAAAAAAATAATAAAAAATTAAAAGGCCCCATCTTAGTGCATCAAACCCAGAAGCTAGACCAAAATACTCAAGAAATGCTTAGGGAACAAACAAGGAAGTACTAAACACCATCCGTGGCATGGCATGGATACAAAGAGCACTGTAACATCTGCTGTCCCAGACGTAAACACGCACACGCTCCACACGGAGGGACCACTCTCACCCGGGGAGCTACAGGAGGCCTCCTGGAGATTTGCTACCCTCCTGGGTATGAAAGAGGCAGGCCACTAACAGGTGACAGTGGGGACAGGACAGGAAGGAATTCCAGGCAGAGGGCACAGCCTGGGCAAAATGCGGAGCAAGCCAGGAACTGGTGAGTGGGTCACGAGTCTGGAGCAAGGCGCAAGTGTGAGGGAGGGGCAGGGAGAACTTGGTGGGAAAGGAAACGAGCCTCGGGAGCCTCCTCGGAACACCAGAAGGGGGCAACATGGTTAGCTTCCTGTGTTAGGAATGTCACTGGAGCAGCAGAGAGGGTGGAGGAGAGAGGCCAAGCTAAGGGCACGGAGTGCTGGGCACCCCTGACTTATGGGGCTGTGACTTGCCCTAGAGCCACTGGGATAGTGAGCTTTAGCGACAGTCAGCCGGGCCACAGGCCGGACACACTGGGCACAAACACCACGGGTTGGCATGAGGCAAGTGGCTAAAGTGCGACCAGTAGTAAGACCTTCTCCTCGTCCTCTGTCTGCTTTGTTGGCTCCTCCCCTTCTTGCCGATACCAAAAATGCTGGAGTTGCCAAGATTCGGTCCTCTGTCCTTCCCTCTTGCCACACCACGTACACCCCAAATGCCGTCCAGGTGCTGGCTGATGACTCCCACGCTCACATCTAGAGCTCATCTCTCTGCTAAGCCTCAGATCCAGAATCAACCATCTGGCAGATGCCTCCACCTGCAGGTCCCAAAGGGCCTTGTCCCTGGGCAGGTTGGGGGTTGTGGGGGAGGGGATCAAGGCTGGGGGAAAGGGCAGAAGGAGGCTGGGAGGAGGAAGGAACTTCAGAGGAGTGGTGCAGTGTAGCTGGGGAGCCAGGCTGGGAGTTTGAATCTGGCTGCAGGACTTATTAGCTGTGTGGTCCCAGGCAAGTCCCTTATTCTCGAGGACAAGCGTCCTTCCTCTCAACTGGCACTAATATTAGATGAATACCAGAGGCTCTAGAGCCAGACTGCTTGCCTTCAAATCCTCGCTCCACCACTTCCTAACTGTGTGACCTTGGGCAAGTTACTGAACCTCTCTGACTTCAGTTTCCTCTTGCGAATGATAACAGTACTTACCATACACAGTTTTGTGAGGATTCCATGAGTTCCTAGGTGTGAGCACGCAGAACTGTGTATTGGAGAGTAAATGCCATGAAAATATTTGTTGTTGCTGCTCTTAGTTGTTAGGAAAACCCAATCCCAGAACCCTCTGAGTCAGGTAGCACTACGTTTATCTTAAAGGTGATAAATGGAGGGAGGCTTAAGGGAGGCTCAGCAAGCTGCCCTTGGCCCCACAGCAAGCAAATGGCAAAGAGGGGCCGCGAAGCTTTGGCCTCCCACTACCTGAGTGTACCGTAGGATGAGGTGCTGGCCAGGCCGTAGGCCGAGCTGGCAGTTCCTGGGTAGTGCAAACCGGACACGGTAAGTGTCCTCGGTGAGTCTGTCCATGGCACTGATGCGGAAGGCCAGGAAGGTCTCTGGGCTCAGCTGGGACGGGCAGCTCTGCAACAGGAAAAAATCCAACAGCTAGGACCTGGGGCACAACACACACGCAAGCACCCTTCTCGCTTTCCCCCAGGACAGGCTACCTATCTCTGTGGGAGAGTTTTCCAAATAATAGAGAGTAGTCCCGCCTCACCTGCCTTTCGTGCTCTGATCTAAGAAGGCCTGAGCTTTTCACACTGAGCTCCCCCTGCTCAGAAGCCTTCCGTGGCTCCTTCAGCCCCAGGATAAAGGGCAGCCTCCGTGGCTGGACACTCCAGGGCCCTACGGACGAACCTCAAGCCTCATTTTCTCTCCCATGCATCAGATGCTGAACTTTTCTCTGTTCTCCCAAGAATACCCTGCTGCTTCCTATCTGGGGGTCTTTGTTTGCTCAAGCTGTGCCCTTTATCCAGAACACTCATCTCCAGTGTAGGAAATACCTACTCATTCTTCAAACCTGCCAAAAATCCAGATTTACAAAATTTAGAAGTTGATGGGACCTTAAGATGATCTAATCCAATATCCTTATTTTCCATGTGGGGAAAATGAGGCCTGAGTAGCAGTAGTTTACTTGTCCAAGGTCACACCCTGAGCAGGAATTCAAATTCATGTTTTCTAAGTCTCAGCCCATTGCCTTTAACATTCCTCCCACCTGTATCTCCTCCAGGAAGTCTTCTCTGAATGTCATGACTTACAGATCTCTCTCCTGTAAAATGCCCAAACCTCATTCACTCCTGGGATGACCTCATGCCCAGCTCCCGGTTAGGCTTTGAACCTGGATCTGTCTGCTTCCATTAAACACACCCTTTTCTCTCTGCTGTGCAGAGTCAGGGGAAGCTTCCCCACACAGGTGCACTGTGCAGGGCCGGGGCCAGGCTGACCCTGCCACCCTGCCACCCTGCCCCCTCTTGTCTGAGGAGCAACCCTCCCTTACCTGTGACTCCTCCCCACTCAGCAGGCTCCTGTCCTTGCTGGCTTGGGCTGCCTCCCACCTTGCCAGCTCTCGGTGATAGAGGTCAAACACACAAGGTGAGCAGCCACTGCCACAGCATTGGGAGGGCAAGGGCTCCACCGGCCGAAGCTGCAGCCAGGCTTCCTCATCGGCATCCGCCTCCGTCTCATCCATCATCAGTGGGGTTTGGGCAGCCCGGGAGGGACAACTTGGTGCTCTTCCCAGAGCAGGTCTGACTCTGTGAGGCCACGGGCGGGCCCTCCCTTTTTGGCCTGAGAGAAGGAAAACATGTGGGTTACACTCTGGTTACCTCGATTGCTCCCATTCTCCCTGAGGCCTGCAAGTGCCACACTCTGTGTGAGCACTGGGACGGGGATGAATCAATCCTGAGAGAGCCTGGCAGGAGAGCCAGGCAGACAGGGCCCAACAATCAGAGCTGGTGCCCAAAGTTTCCTGACTGCTTCCTGTGCTTTGAGTGCTGGATTAAGCACTTTACATAGAAAAGCTCATTTGTGTACAAACTTAACCACCATAGTTCAGCTTTGCCCGGGTTTACCTTTATGTCAACAGAATCATACCACTGTATTCTTTTGTGTCTAATTTATTTTTAAAATAGTATTTTTTAAAGATTTTTTATTTATTTTTGCGAGAGAAAGAGAGAGATAAAGCATGAGTGGGGGGGGGGGAGAAGCAGACTCCCCACTGAGCAGAGAGCCTGATGAGGGACTCGATCCCAGTACTCTGAGATCATGACCTGAGCCGAAGGCAGACGCTTAACCAACTGAACCACCCAGGAGCCCCTTATGTCTAGTTTCACTCAGGTAAGTCACCCACAAAATTGCTGTATTTCATTTAATCTTTATAATGAGTCTGGTACGAGAGATGTCATTTTTTAAATGGGAAAATTGGGGTCTGGGGTGGTGGGTTAATTACCCAAGATCACATAACTCCTAATAGACAGGGAGGTCCTGTTTCTCTGTTACCGATCACTTCCCACGATTCCTAACCTTTAAGACCTTTTCTACTTTTCCTGTTTCCCATGTCCATGAGCTTCCCATGGTCCCAGAGGATGTGCTTCCAGTCTCTCCCTACACCATCCAGCACACCTGCCACCAGTTCTGATCACACCAGCCTCCCGCTTAGCAACCTTTAACAGCTCCCCAATTGCCTACTGGCTCGAATTCAAACTTCTTGCCTGGTACCCCAGGCTTCTTCTGATCAGAACTTGTCCAAATCCTCTTACCACTTGGTTTTAGAAGGGCAGTCCCTCTGTGTGCAATACATCTTACTCTTACACAAGAAAGGGTTTGGTTTCAGAAAACTTGGGTTTTACTGTTCATGAGCTCTATGACTTCAGGAAGGTTTAGCAGGCTACAGCCCCCTTGAGGGCAAGGATGATGTCTTATTCTTTCTGTATTCTACCACCAAGCACAAGCCTGGCATATGGAAGGCTCCAGTAAATGGTGAGTGCTCATTCAGTTTATAGATAAGGTCTGAGAGCAAGGCGCAGCGCTAGATGCTGGGACATAAGACATAAATAGGACGCAGGCTCTCTACCTTTATAGAGATTGCAGCCTAGCACGGTGTTATATCAATTCAACCCATTTTTATTTTGTGCTATGGACCAGGTATGTATGGTGAGTGAATGAAGTCTGGAGCCCTCTTTATGCCTTTTTTCCTGAAATTTTTGCAAGAGAAGTGGGAGAAGGGAAAGCTCTATTAAATGTAAACTATGAGACAGCGTGAGGGTTATTCCTATCAGTATTTGCCTTAAACTTACCTTCTCTGTGTCTTAATTACCCTACTTTCTTTCGTATTGAAGTCGTCCAAGTCTGTCATGAACTTTAAAGACCTGATTCCTGCCTCCACCTAGCTTCCACCTCTTCAGTCTAAGAAGCACTACCTTTAAGCCAGGTCTTGACACATCCTGTTGTCTCTGGTGGGATGGCTCTCCCCACCTTTCAGGCCTTCTTTAAAGGTCACTTCCTCTCAGAGGCCCACCCTGAACCTCCCCCTTCTCTTTCTCTATCAAGTACTCTATTTCTATTATGTATTGATTCATTTAGCATATATTTACTAGTGCTAGGCACTGTTCTAGGTGCAGGGGATAGAGCAGTGAGGAAGCAAAACCGCCTGCACTCATGGAGTTTACATTCTGGTGGAAGAGACAGTCATTAGACAAGATCAAAATGGAAAACGCGACATTTAGTGTTAAATGCTAAAACAAAAAATAACTGGGAAAAGGAATAGCGTGTTTCAATTGCTTATTTATTGGCTTTGCTTGCTTTCTGCCCGTACATTCTACATTCCGTAGGTATTTTAATCACCAACGCAAACCCACTGCTCACCACAGCTGCAAGCACTCCATAAATCGATGTTGGAGCAAGGAGCAAAGAACACCTCCAGGGCTCAGGCCTTGCTTCTAGGAGGCACACAGGAAAACCCCGAGAAAAAGGGAAGAAACTAGCTCCCTCCTGACGCTGGGGAAGGGGCGCACGTTGGATGCGGCGCTGGTGTGGTGGACAGGGCCACTCTCGGGCTCGGGGAGGGGCAGCGGTCAAGGCTCCGCAGCAGAGTGAGAAGTGGGTGGTGAGGCGAGAAACTTCAGTGCACCCGCTATGGGCCCGGCGCCGTGAAGGCACGCTAACTTAGGCATGTCTAAACCATTTTTTTACAGTGAGGGACATTGGGGCTTGCAGGCAAGTGCCCTGCCCAAGCTTCAACTTCCCGTAAGCGGTCAAGGTTGCCCTAAATTCGGGTTTGAAGTACGGGTATTCTACTCCCAGCCCTATCCCAGCCTTTACCGGGACCACTCACCTACACACCTGCGCCTCCCCTCGAGAGAGGTTCCTCCAGGTGCCGCCCCCCCGCCCAGGGAGGCGGGAAGTGCCTTGCTGGGTCTCACCTATGAGAAAATGAAAATAGCCTGCGGGGTGGGACAAGGCAAGCACATCTTAAATATGATTGGTTGAAGTGGCTGCCACTCATAAAACGAGCCTTGGCGCCCAGCCCCTTTCACTTCCAGCAGGCCTTGCGCGCGGGAACATGGCGGCGTCCAGGTGGATCTCTTGAGGGGGACCCAGTTGGTATGGCGTTGGCGTCGGGGCCCGCGAGGCGGGCACTGGTTCGCCCAGGGCGGCTCGGTCTTGGGGCCTGTGGGGCTCCGAGACGCGGGGCGTACGAGTGGGGCGTGCGCTCCACGCGGAAGCCCGAGCCTCGTCCCCTGGACAGGGTGTACGAGATCCCTGGACTGGAGCCCATCACGTACGCGGGGAAGATGCACTTCATGCCAGGGCTGGCGCGGCCGGTGTTCCCGCCCTGGGATCCCGGTTGGACGCACCCAAAGTTCCGCCGCCCGATCCCGGTTCATGAGCAGCCGCTGTACAAGGATCAGGCCTGCTACGTCTTCCACCAGCGTTGCCGCCTCCTCGAGGGTGAGGCCCTAGGACGGGCAGGAGGGGACCTCGTTCCTCCGCCCAGCACTGACCCCAGTCCTCCATGGCCTTGAAACTTTGTGGGTCTTGGTTTCTTCGTCTGCGAAGTGGGTAGTGATTACGTCTTCCGAGGGTTTCAGAATTAAGTGGGATGAGAAGTGCTGTGCTTGTGTGAGGCAGTTTTAGGTTGAGTGGCGACGTGGGAAGACCTGGTTTCTGGCCTAGCCCTGCCTCCATCCAACTCTGTGATTTGGGGCAAGTGGATGAAATTTCTGGAGCCTCCATTGGTTTTGACTAGATGGTCCACATTGACCCTCCCAGCTCTTAACACCCTGGAGATGTAACTGTACATTGAATAATTAGATGGAGGAAGTTTATAGTGGAAAGAGACAGCAGAAATCATGCTTAATCTCCTGGCCTATGGCCTCATTTCACAGGATTGGCGAATGTGACAGAGAGGGACCTGATTTGCCCACACACGTGCTCTGGGTTAATAGTGAAGCCAGGGCTACCTTTCTGGTTTCCTAGGTCAATGTCCTCTGTCAGAGGTCAGAGCTGAGATGTTTTCAAGGAAGGGTTCTGGACCTAAAAGCCATCTATCTAGCCTATTTCTGCTCCCCTTTCACTAGGAACAGATTAAGATGACTGAGCCAAATGAAACCAGTCTGTGTGTCTAGAGCAGAAATTATTTTAGAGTCCATGGGGGGGGCTTGTTTATTGAGAGTCCCTTTCCCTGTTCTTAACTGTTCTTCCTTAGTCCCCAAGTCACTTTGGGGATAGGGCAGGTTCTGAAAACACAAAATGGTCAAGGTCAGTCAGTGGAAGCAGTATTTGCCAAGGACTGATCAGGAAAGAAAGAGACCTGGCAGGATTTGGGGACTAAACCAAAGAATAAATCCTAGATTTGAAAAACACTTAACTGGCCAGCCTCTTAAGCTGCTCAAACCCATTCCTGAAAGCTGAATTTCCAGCATCTAAACATTCCCATTGCCCTACCAGGGTATCGTAATGGACCTCACAAGACTTGGCATCCCCCCCCCTTTTTTTTTAAATTTAATTAGGCTCCACACCCAGCATGGTGCTTGAACTCACGACCCTGAGATTAAGAGTCCCGTGCTCTACCAGCTGAGCTAGCCAGGCGCCCCAGCCTTGAATGACCCTGGTATAATTTCCAGGCTTTAGGGTGGACAGACTCCACCATCACTTACAGGGTATGTGACTTGAAACAAATTCTTTAGTCTCTGAATTTCATCCTCAATTGCATAAAATCCCATCCGATTTGTAGATAAAGTTCCTGGCACAGGGTAGTTGGTGGTGCTCAGTAAATGGCAGCTCTAATGATTACATATTATTCATATACTAGTGAGCCACAAAATCTCATTTTTTTAATTCACTGTCAAATTTAAGGAATAATGACGATGTCAGAACTAAAATTCAGGTTATCTGACTCCAGTCCAGGGTTTTTCCTGCTGCACCATAAAATCCGGAAGTTACATTTCTAAATGTTTGTATTTCTTTTTTTTTTTTTTTTTAAAGATTTTATTTATTTATTCGACAGGATAGAGACAGCCAGCGAGAGAGGGAACACAAGCAGGGGGAGTGGGAGAGGAAGAAGCAGGCTCATAGCAGAGGAGCCTGATGTGGGGCTCGATCCCATAACGCCGGGATCACGCCCTGAGCCGAAGGCAGACGCCTAACCGCTGTGCCACCCAGGCGCCCCAAAATGTTTGTATTTCTCATGTCCTACAAGCCTCAAAGTGAAACGTCTGATTGCCCTCATAGCATTTCATTTATTAGCACCAAGGAAATTGAGAGTGTCTCCCCCAAAGTATCCTAGGCTCTGTTTAATCCCAGGCGTAGCTTTACCAATGAAGATAGGTCTCAAACAGTGGTGTTTGCCCTGCTGAGAGTAGCCTGCTAACCAAAGCAGTCACCAGCCCGCTGTTAATTTGTGACTACAGTCATGGACAAGAACGTAGTATTACCTTTGTCCTGAGGGCAGGGGACTGGTATGTGGGTTTGGTGCAGAATTTAGGTTCCTGGGGTGAGGCTGGTTTTTCCCTCAGGGAAGCCAGATTTGGGGAAGGTGAAGCAAGGGACTTCTGCTTGGCGTCACACCCATCCCACTGACAGTAGCTTCATTCCTTAATGTTTAAAAATGAAGCAATCTGAATCCAATCTAATTTTGTTTATTTATATTCCATCTTTTCCCCAAAAATATTTCAGGCATCTCACAGAAATTTTACAGCACAGCCAAATTAAATTAAAAACATAGAGGTGAGGGAATCTACACAAAGGCGAAATAAAGCAGTGAGGTGAATACAAAAAATCCATTTTGTGAGGTTCCGCTTGCTAAATGGGACCCCCAGACTTGGCTCTCAGCCAAGTAGAGAGCCGGGGTCAGCTGACCAGGCCAGTTGCCTGTTTCTGTAAATAGTTTTAGAACACAGCCACACCCACTTGTTTACTTGTAGTCCCTGGCTGCTTTCATTGCTGCCGTGGCAGAGATGAGTAGTAGTGACAGAATGTATGGCTCAGAAGCTGAAAATATTTATTACCTGGCCCTTTAAGGTTTGTTGACCCCTGGTATAGGGAAGAGCATTTTCAGTTACGTAGCTCACCGTGTCCATAAGACAAAAGCGTACTACCCCAGGAAAAGCCCAGCCTTGTGGTACCAAGGCCACGGAGGATCCTGTGTGATAAATAGAACATGTGATCCTTTGACGAATACAGCAGTACATTTCACAGGACTTCTACATACAAAAATCTGCTTAAAGATAGCTCAGTATAGAAGCTCAGGGTTGGGTGAGATATGAAAGTTTATCTGTTTAAGTGCTCCCAAACTCGGGGCCCCTCGAAGCCCCTCACGTTATTCATGATTCATAAGTTATTTCAGTAAGTTACTCAAAAGCTGTTTTCTCTTGATACAGCAGTATGGGCTCAATCCTTGGCCCACACCTAATGGGTCTGTTTGGTAAACATGGGCTTTTTACAGTCAGGGACTGGGATGTGGGTTAATAAACGGATCTAGGATTTGAAATGCTGGCATCCATTGATCTAGTCCTCTAGTCTGGAGTCTGTCTGAATCTTGCAGGCAACAGATGGACCCTTTGCCCCAAGATTCAGCCTTACGATCCCAGCCGTCTTTGCTGCTGTTTGAATCCCTCCGGTGCAGGCGCTCACTACCTCGGCCAGCTGCTGGCCATCCTCAGGTCGACAGCCATTCCTGCAGTCGAGTTGAAATCTGGCTGTCCTAGCGTCCACTCTTATTTTGGTTCTGACTCCTCAGATGTCACAGCACAAATCCTGTCTCTCTCAAAGCAGGCCTTTCCCCAAGATGCTGTTGGCAGGCTTAAGCAACTCTTACTGAATTGTCTTTTTTTTTGGTTTGTTTTTGGTTTTTGTGATTGATTACCCCAAAGGTGTGAAGCAGGCCCTCTGGCTTACCAAGGCCAAGTTAATAGAAGGCCTTCCTGAGAAAGTGCTGAGCCTTGTTGCTGATCCAAAGAACTGCTTGGAGAACCAAGACGAACGTCTTCTGAACGTGATCTCTCATGCCCGTCTCTGGCACTCCACTGAAGACACCCCCAAGAGAGAGGCCTACTGGTACGTTTCCCCCAAGTCAGTAACATTTCTAGTCCATGGATCTTAGAGTCAGCCTTTTGCTTTACATGTCCAAATCTCTTCTTTCCTCCAAGCCCAGTCATTGTGGACAGTCTGATACAGCTGTGTAGATCCCAGATTCTCAAGCATCCCTCTCTGGCCAGGCGGATCTATGCCAAAAACTACATGTTATCCACCGCCTGGAATCGAGGTAGGTTATCCTGGTCTGTTTTTTATCTTTTTACTCTTAGCCCCACTACCAGCTCACCACCACCATGTCCATACCTGTGCTCATTTCCATCCTTCACAGACCACTTTTGTAGGCTCAGACACATCCTCCTATCATTAGCCACAGACCAGTCTTTTTTTTTTTTTTTTTTTTTAAGGGTGAGGCGGGAGGGGCAAAGGGAGAGGGAAAGAGAGAATCTTAAGCGGGCTCCATACCTAGCGCGGAGCTCGACATGGGGCTTAATCTCACAACCCTGACATGACCTGAGCTGAAATCAAGACTAGGACACTTAACCAACTGAGCCCCAGGTGCTCCTCGGTCCTTTTTGTTTTTAATCACTTCTTCCCATAACTTAATTCAGCTGTATTGAGTGCCCACGAGTGCCTAAATGTTGAAGGTAAGAAGTAATAGAGTGCAGGCAGTCTCTGCCTTCACAAAGCTCATACTCGATTATAAGAGCCTTCTTACCCCATTCATGCTTTTCTCCTTTTCCAAATCCATTTTCCACGTAGCTGCTAGAGTGATTTTTCTAAAGTGCACTTCCCTCCCCTGTTTCAGATCCTTCACTGCCTCCCAGGAACTTAAACCATTTATCATCGGATCCAACCCATTGATTTGGCCACCAGCTGGTCTTTCTGGTCTTCTCTCCTTCTTACTACCCCCACCCCCACCGTACCCCCCAGGCCAAATTTACACTTTAGCCACTTGCAGCTTTTTGGCATCAAGCTTTTATACCTTTTGCACTGTGCTGTGCGCTCTGTCTGGAATGCTTTTTTCTACTTTCTTCATTCGGCTAAATTCTGCTTGTCTGCAAGGCTCGGCTCCAGCCCCCTTCCTGTGTGAACGCAGACATTAGCTAGTGCACTTCTGGGCTCCTAATGCCCACCGTGCCTATTTTTATTAGAGCACATGTTGTACTGTATCGGAATTTTCTAATATCTTCTCTGTCTGCCCCGCTAAACTAAACTCCTGACAGCCGGGACCGTGTCTCACTCATTTTTGTGCTTGGCGCCTAACAGTTCATGGCACGTGAGGAGTGCTGACTGAGGGACGGGTGGGTGATTACCACCCTGAGGGGTTTCCAGCAGGATGTTCCACGCACACCAGTGTTCTGACTGCCGGAATCCTGGAGCAGGGAAACCGGCTGTGGAATGATTTGGGATTTTCAGGGCATCTGCTTGGTCAGGTTTCTCCAGCTTGCCCCTTTTGAGTATGGACTTCCTGGCAAGGAGTCAGCTCTGCAGAGGTAATGGCACCACTAAGGAAATTAGTGAACCTCATTAATAGAGTAGTACTTGTTGGCCCATCATCAACTATTCCCTCTAATTAAACTGCCCCATTTGGAGCTGTCACTGGAGGAGGGATGTGGAGGGAATTGAATTGGAAACCACACTAGAGTGGTCTGTGGGGAAAATGTAAAACCCAAGGTTAGGAGAGGTCCAGGCACATTTATCTTCCTTGCAGATTATATGTGAGGAAACAGGAAATACTTTAGAAAACTATTCTCGAGGTGTGGGTATAACGTATTTTAACAAGCGGCTCAGAGTTTATCCATCCGCAGATGGAGTATCGCTGCTTTGCACACCCAGTGAGGGAGACCACATGCTAATTGTGTGACCGTGCTGCTGACCAAACCAGCTTTTACATGTAGAAGACCGTCACCCTTGATCCGTTACCATCGCGTTGTGACTTGACGATTTCTAAACACCCAAAGCACCTTCAGAGGAAGATTTGCCTCCATGGAGAATCTTCAGGAGGCCATTCACAGGGAGCCTTTCAGGCACATTGTGCCTGGTGGCATGCAGCCTCCTGGGGGGACCTCTGTGAGGGGCATGTGCGCACGCTCACAGTGGCAGCTTTGCTGATGTGTCGGGCGTGAGTGTGTTTCCGCATAACTTAGGTCTGTGTAGCAAGTACGCTGGTCTGTCTTAGGTGAGGCTTTCTGACTGGCCTGATTTTCCCTCAGTGTCGGTTGTTGAGGACAACCTGGCCCCTTTCCTGAGTTTAAGAGCCTTTCTCCTTAGCCTCTAGTCTCCTGCCTCCCTCCCTCCATCCCCCCTTCCTTCCCCACCACATTCTGCTCTAGTCCCCTGGGTTTGTCTCCCTAGACCCTGCGGCGGGGGAGCACACCTCCGTGCCTTTGCACACGTTCCCCCTCCTGAACTAAAATGTTTTTGCTTCCCTTTTCTTGCCTGGGCAAACTGTTAACCAACCAAGGGCAGTTTTGCCCCCTAAGGGAGATTTGGCAAGGTCTGGAGACATTTTTGATTGTCATGACTTGAACGAGGGGAGTTCTGGCATCTGGTGGGTAGGGGCAGGGATGCGGCCAACCTCTGCAGTACACAGGACAGTTTCCCTCACCAAAGAATTATCCAGTCCAAAATGAGAATAGTGCCAAAGTTAAGAAACTCTGCTCTTATCCATCCTTCAGAAACTAGTTTGAAGGCACACCACTTTCAGGAAGCTTTCCAGGCCTCCCAGAGGAGGTCAGTTTTCCCCACTTCTGCTGTCTCTGAGTATGGTTTATACTTTCTATGCACTTACTACCTAGGAAGCTTCTTGAGAACAAAGGGTAACTCTTACTCATTTCTGGGTCCCCAGCATAGAGCAGGTGCTTGGGAAGCTCTGTGGGGGGCAGCTCTGAACCCACAGAGACTGCCAGGCAGCCTCAGGACTCATTGGCAAGGGAACACAGGAAGAAGAGCGCATTGGTTGGTCCCTTTCTCAACATCTCGACCAAAGTTTTGTTTTCTGTGAGCAGGCTGGTCAGCTAGGAAAGCAGTAAGACTTGAGCATGGCAGGATGAAGGCTCGGCTTGGCTGAGCTGAGGTAAGGCTTTAGACCAGGGTAGACTAATCATCTTTCTCCCCTTTTAGGGTCTTTTCTCCTTCAGGTCCATGGTTCCAGTGGAGCCCGACTGAACACCAAGGATCCGTTGCCCGCCATCGCCTCCAGAGAGGAGGTCGAAGCTACTAAGAGTCATGTTCTTGAGACCTTCTATCCCATATCTCCCACTATTGATCTTCAGGAATGCAACGTTTATGATGTGGAAGACAACACAGGTAAGTGGCACAGCCAGGCTGCGTGAAGATGAGGGACGCGCTTTTTCTGAAGGGAAGGAGTATATCGAATACTTACTGAGCGTGTGCTCTGCACGTCACACGCGTTTTCTCCTTAGAGCCATGTAGCAGCCTAGCCCCACTTTGCTTTTGACCCCCGAGAGGTAACTCTGCTACATCACAGTTGTCACGGGTGCCTGAGGGGCTCTGGGCCGGGTGCCAAGTGTTTCCTTTATTCACAGGTCCCTTGAAAGACACCCCTCTTTCTGTGCACCCTGTAAACACTGGCCAACCTCCTGCTAGGACTGAGGAAGCCCCACAGGCCTTGAATGGGGCTATTATCTAAACTCCATCGAATAAGGCACCACCATCTCCCCGGCTGCCACGACAGAAAGTAGAGCATCACGGGCGCCTGGGTGGCTAGGTCGTTAAGCGTCTGCCTTCGGCCCAGGGCGTGATCCCAGGGTCCTGGGATGAAGCCCCACATCGGGCTTCCTCTTCCTCTCCCACTCCCCCTGCTTGTGTTCCCTCTCTCGCTGTGTCTATCTCTATCAAATAAATGAATAAAGTCTTAAAAAAAAAAAAAAAAGTAAAGAAAGAAATTAGAGCATTGGGCCAGGCAGGCCCACGGCTCCCGCCCTCCAGTCCGCCCCTAGGAGTTGTCCTTCTAACCGCCTCATCTCCACGGCAGCAGCCTCCAGCAGGCCCAGCCGGTTGCCAACCTCCCAGCTAGCTGGCCAACCTTATTGGGCTGTTTTCTCTCGGTCCATCTGGTTCCCGGTTCCAGAGGCACCCTTCTGAAACACGATTCCGTCCCTCCCCTCCACGCCTCCGTGCGCACTCCCCAGTGCCTGTCGGGTACAGGTGGAACTCCTGAGGGCCTGCAGGTCTGCTCTCGGACCCCTCTCCAGCCTCACCTTGGTCTGCCTGTAGACCCCCCCGCCCCCGGTAGTCCAGCTGCACATAACCCTCGTGCCCTCTCTCAGCACAGGCTCTGGCACGTCCTTGTCCCTCTGCCTGGGTTTCATGGCCATCCACCTCGTTGTGTCTTCCCCTTAGTACTTCATCTGTCCCAGTTCATCTTCGGAATCACTTCTTCCCAGAAATGCTCTGGGGTCTTCCCTTGTCATCAGGGGCCTTTCCTCTGTCCTTCCCCAGCCCCCAACTCACCCAACCCGGATCTTCACATGTCCCTCCGTGTGTTCCCCTCCAGACCGAACCCCTCAAAGGCAGTGACGGGCTGCGCTTGGCCTCTGCTCCTGGCCCGTCTGTCCTTGGCGCCCGTGTCAGGCTGGACGCACGGGGAGTGCTGAGCAGCAGAAGTGAAGCCAGAGGCCCACGGGAGGGTGTCTTTCAAGTAGTGCTTGCCTCTGGGATTTTCAGAGCCCATGTTTCCCCAGCTCTTTCCTCCTTGTCACCCACTTTCACTACTCCAGGTGACTCATTCTGGAAGCTGCCAGCCTACCAAGGGTTTCCTCCTAGCCGTGCAGGGGTTGAGAACGATGGCACGGCAGGGTTGTGGCTGGGATGAGCTGGGGCTCAGCTCTGACCCTCAGTGCCGATCACTTGTGAGGGATGAGGCAGGTCATTTATTGCTAATAATAAAGTATGGGATTTTGCAAATGATTGGCTTTGAAAAAAATAATTACTGTAGTTTTCAGGTTTCCTTCTAACATCACTGTTGCCTCTGTGCTTGAATGAGCGAGAAAGGGGTGGAGTTAGAGCTAGCACGCCAGAATCACCCGGCACAGGTTGACAACATTTTCAGTAAGAGCCAAATAGTAAATATTTCAGGTTTGCAGGCCACATGTGGGCTCTGGGACAGCTACTCCGTAGACATTGTGTAAGTGACGGGCATGGCTGTGCTCCAGTCAAACCTTTATAAAACAGGCGGGGGGAGGGGCGATGCGGCTGGCAGGCTGGTTTGCCGTCCCCCGAGCCATAGTGACAACATCTGCCTTTACGGAGTCTCTGTGGTGCCTGGCACTGAGCCAAGGTGAGGTGACTTTCCAGAGGCTTTGGGACAGGCTGATAATCCTTTCCGTTCCTCCACATGATTATGTATCTTGCAGGATTCCAGGAGGGTTATCCTTACCCCTATCCCCACACCCTGTATCTCCTGGAGACAGCCAATTTACGACCACACCGCTTTCAACCAGACCAGCTGCGGGCCAAGATGATCCTGTTTGCCTTTGGCAATGCCCTGGCTCAGGCCCGGCGCCTCTACGGGGTATGTATGTGGAGACCACCGGGCTGCTTTGCGTGGTGTTGGCCTCCTGCCTTACGCTGCTCAAAGAAAGAAGGGAGGTAACGGGGAGTCCTTGCTCGACTGAGGAGTTCTGGGGACAGGTACTTCCACTCACCCTACGGAGGTAAACTAACGTCTGCTGGGGGCCTCCTGTGCGCCCGCCTGTCTTTTACGTAAGACACCTCATTTAGTCATCAGAATAGCCCACAGGGTTTCTTTATCATCCCCATTTTCCAGCTATGTCCCTGAACCGCAGGAAGGCTAAGCAGCTTGTCCAGCATGACATGGCAGCGACTGGGGGAGAGAGAGTCAGAACTAGGTGTGCCCGGCTCCCAAGGCTTTAGTTGTCCGTGCTCTGGGACACCCCCTCGGTTCTGTGAGAGCAGAACCGGAGCACGAGGCTGCGTGGGCAGGAGGGGGTGAAGCAGGAGCGAGGATGCGGACCTGTCCGCCCAGTCAGGATGGCTTCGGGGACTAAGATACCACTTGGTGACGGCGCCTTGATTCTGAGAGAGGTCTCAAGGACCTGGATGGGGTAGGATGCAGGCTGGGTGGTGGTCCCACAGAGCTATCCGCAAAATGGGGGAAAGCCTGGCCTGGGAGCAAAGGCCTCCAGGGAGGGAGTAGGGAATGGCAGTATGGGATTCCCCGAGCAGGCCTGGGACACCGGCTCCCGGTGTGTGTGTGTGTGTGTGTGTGTGTGTGTGTGTGTGTGTGTGTGTGTGTGTGTTGGCGGAGTGCTGAGAGCTGCCGGCTCCCAGGTCTGAGGCCCTCGCGATGTTGTTGCCGCTGTTGCCCATCCTGCGTGGTCTAGGAGCTAGGTGGGGCTGGAGAGGTGTGGCTGGGTGAACGAGATGGGGGTGGAGTGGACCTTGCCTGTCTTGAGCGTTGGCTACATGCCAGACAGTTAGGGCTCCTCATATCAGCGCTTCTCGAAGTATGGTCCTGGGTTAGCGGCATGAGCGTCTGCCTGGAGCTTGGGGGAGTACAGATTCTACCGCATCAGAAACTGGGGGTGGCGCCCAGGGAACCAGTGTTGTCAGAACCCCTGCAGGCGATGCTGCTATCAGCTCGGGGTTCAAAACCACAACACTATGGGGCGCCTGGGTGGCACAGCGGTTGAGCGTCTGCCTTCGGCTCAGGGCGTGATCCTGGTGTTGTGGGATCGAGCCCCACATCGGGCTCCTCTGCTATGAGCCTGCTTCTCCCACTCCCCCTGCTTGTGTTCCCTCTCTCGCTGGCTGTCTCTATCTCCGTCGAATAAATGAATGAAATCTTTAAAAAAAAAAAAAAAAACCACAACACTAAGATTTGAGAACCACTGCGTTGCTCAGTCCTTGTAGCAACCCTCTGGGGCAGATGCTCCTAGCCTCGTTTTACAGCTGAAGACACTGAGGCTCAGGGAGGCTCTGTACCTTTCCCGGTGTCACACGGCCAAGAGATTGGCAGCTCTTACATCTTCATGTGACCTTCTTGTGTCTTCAGGTCCTTGGAGGTGAGCTTTGTTCCCATTCTTTGACTACATACTCATGAAGGCCTTGGAACATTAGGTGCCTTGCCCAAGATCCCACAGCTTTTACGTGGGGGAGCGAGCACGGAGCCCTGATCCCTCTAGCTTCAAAAGACGTGCTGCCTCTCAACTCTGGGGCAGGAGAAAGCAGCAGACGTGGTCACATGCCAGGGACCGTCTGCAGCCTCCTCGTAGCTTCGGTGCCAGCCGTTGCCAGCAGAGCGTGGGTAGCGACGCTGCCGCTAATTGCCACCCAGTTGAGTAGGAGGGGAGACCTCCCCCGCCCCTCCAGGTACAGATTATTCCTGGGGATGTGAAGTTGAGCAATTACGGGAAGAGCTTCCATGTAGAAGGTGAAATCGCTGAGAAATTTACGTACTACCTGCAGTTTTATTGATCTGTAGAGGGAGATAAGAGTCAACACAGAATTCTCAGCTAACACTTAGAGGTACTTTTCTTTTTATTTATTTCTCATGCAGCTAAGAACAGGTATTTCCAAGGCCAGCCGTCCCGGCGTGGCCCACACCGAGGTCTGACATTAACTCTTCCTAATGTCACGTTCAGCTCTGGAGGGGTGAACGTAGGCAGCATTTTTGGATCAAGGATGGTCTGCTTCACGGGGCCTGCCTACTGGATCTGCCTACTGGGTGCCATCACCCAGCTGGACTGTTGCGAAGCCTGGCGGGGGGGCGGCGAACATGTCATTTTTCATCCACCCTGGGAAGCTCCTGGGAGCGAAAGGGGGTACTCCTGTCGGATACTGCGGGATGCTAGGGGTTTCAGTGATTTCCTGGCGTGGGGTCTGATGCTGGCTCACGTCTCATGGGCAGCCTTGGACAAATTATACTACCTCTCCGCGCCTCAGTTTCCCCATCCGTGAAGTGGGAATAGATGCTGGATTCGTGAGATGACCGGTGACTGTAGCGCCGGCGGCGCGACTTGAGAGCGTCGGCACGTGCGCCGCGGGGTGAAGGCCGCTGCTGACACGGTGGTGTGGCCGCCCTGGCGACCTGCCGCCTTCTCGGAGCCGCCCCGGGAGCGCGAAGCCCAGGTCCGGAGACAGCGGCAGGGCCGGGCGTTGCGGGGCGCCAGCCCCTTCGGAGCGAGGCAGGCTGGAAGCTGAGCAGACCGGGGCGCCGGCCGGGGGCGTCCCGGGGCCACACAGCTGCGTGACGTCACACACGCGTAGCCTTGCTCAGTCTCGGTTTCCTCGTCTGTCAGGTAGGGTGAGAACAGAGTGAGCTTATATAGTCACTGACCCTCCAGCTTAACCTTTGCTGGAGGTGAGGTCACTGTTGCCGCGGGTTTGCGGGGTTCCCCGGCGTGCTCTGCCGTCGGCGTCCGGTACTCTGCGCCGGCCGGCTTCGCCCGCGGCGGGGTTACTGCTGTCCTGTGCTCGTTAACCAGGAGGCGCGGGTCCGGCGGAGCCAGGCGGGGGAGGGAGGCCGGCCTCGCCCGGTCGGTGCCCTGAGCTCCTGCTTCCGTCGCCGCGCCGTGAGAGCCTTGAATGGGAGCGGGCATCCATAGTAGGGGCCGGGGCGAGAAGCTGCGTGTCCTGCGCCGCCCTGCACCCCACCGTTTCTGGTTCGGTTTACTTGTCCCTTTTCCTCTCAGAACGACACTAAGGTTTTGGAGCAGCCGGTAGTCGTGCAGAGCGTGGGCACCGACGGACGCGTCTTCCAGTTCCTGGTGCTGCAGCTGAACACCACGGAGCTGGCCTCCGACGAGGGCGTCAAGAATCTGGTCTGGGTGGACTCCGACCAGCTCCTCTATCAGCATTTTTGGTGTCGCCCAGTGATCAAAAAGAAGGTGGTTGTGGTAAGTCCAGCCGTCTGCAGCCTGGTGATGGGACCACAGCCAGGACTCCAGGTGCCCAGAGTGAGCCCGGGGTGGAGTTGAAGGGGTGCTCACAAGTGGAACCCCGGCTTTAGGGACTTCCTGCCCAGGGTCTCTAGCTGGAGGGCTCCGTCCACCCTGCCTGTGGCCTAGAACGGCGCCTTCCACCCTGCGCCCTGCCTGGCCCCCCGCTTCCCTGGGCCTTCGTAGGTGCTGCTGCTGTTGTATACGAGGCTTTTTCCTTCTCCCCCCGCCCTCCATTTCTACTTGTCTGGCTATCCTCTCCTTGTCCTTCCGGGTTTAGCATAAGAACCCACCGTCCCGCTGCTGGCCTCACTGCAGTGCCTCGGACGGGTCCCCATAGCCCCTGTGTTCCCCCATCGCAGCACAGTCCTGCCGTTTCCAGGTTTTTCTCCTCCACCAAACCGAGCTCCAAGCTCCTTGGAGGTAGGGCCCGTGGATGAGACCTTCATTCATTTCTTCACGCGGACGTGGGACTCTTCCCGGGCCTTGCCACTGTCGCGCCACGGTGCTCCCCTGGCAGAGTCTCCGCCTGCTGTCTGTGCAGCGGGCAGTTGACCATGTGTGAATTCATAACGTGCGGTCAGGCAGTGATACACTCCGGAGGACGAGGCGGCGAGGGGGCTGCTGGGTCTGCGGCTAGCTGTGTCCTGGGTCCCGCACGGGCCTGAGCAGATGTGCTGCAGGGAGCTGGCGCTGGGCCTTTGAACAGAGTCGGTGTGGCAGCTGCCTAGTTCTCTGTCCAGCCTCTGTTGGTGCGGTTTCTGCCCTGGAAACGTCTCCTGGTCTGGGCCCTTCTCTTTGGCCCCAGACACCGTTGTGTGTCACCTGCAGCCGCACCGGCTACCTCTGCGCTCTCTGCTCTTATCCTGCCCTCCTTCTCCCCTACACGTCTCTGGGTTCTCCCTTCTAGAACACTGACTTAGTGGCAGACACATCCCGGCTGGTCAGCTGGCTCCTCTGTGCCTCTCCAGTTGGGCTCCTGCCCCCAGCCCCAGCCCCGGCGCGGGGCTCCAGCCTCGCCCTTCTACTTCTGCCTCTGCCCGGGCGCATAGACTCGTCTCTCAGACGCCGCTGCCTTTTCTTTCTCTTTCTGGTCCATTCTGCTTGCCCTCTAAGACCCATTCATACGTATGGGAGAACGTGTGTGAGCCATCTTCTCCCCTGCTTTCTGAGCCTCTTTTCCCTACGTCTGCTGTGAGGCCCGTCAGCTTTCATCATCACGGTTGGAACATCTGGCTGTAAGCTCCTCGAGGGCAGAGCCAGAGTCAAGCCACTGTCAGGTTTCTAGCACGGGGCACAGGCCCAGTGCAGAGCGAAGGGGCCTGCTCAGCGGGGCCTGCTCAGCGTGTGTGGAGTGAGGGATTATTGTCCCTGGGAATGAAAGGGGAGGGCAACAGACCATTGGTTCATGGCTGTGGTTGAGGGGGGAGGGAGAGGGGATGAGGGTGGTGCGAGCACATGGTCTGGTGAAAGTGCTGGGGTGCTTCGTGTCCTCCGGCCTAGCCCCTCGGGCACCTCTTCTCTGGTGCCCCTCTTTGGTCCATGAGAGGAGAAGACAGTGAGGATCCTGGCATTTAGGAGTTACATAAAACCAGCCTTTTCTTTGCTGCCATTAAACCTAGTAGCAGGATCTTAATGGGCTGTGTTCTTTCCAGGAACCTGTTGGGCCGACTGGTTTCCAGCCAGAGACATTCAGGAAGTTTTTAGCTCTGTATTTGCACGGCGCCGCGTGAGCCCAGGACCATTCTGAGGTCTGAAGTCCCCTGGCCCGCTCCCGCAGAAGAGCCTGTATCCAGGGCTGCACTGGGCCTGCCCGGAGCGTCCGTGCGCGTCTGGCCCGCGGTCTCGCTGCCAATAAAGAGCCTTGTGCTGACTGGGGCCTGGGTCTGGTGCGGGGCCGTCAGGAGGGGTGTGGGGAGCCGGCCTCCGTGCGGGTGCAGGCCCTGGAGCCTGACCTGCCCCGCCTTGAGCCCAGCTCTGCCACTGCCCACCCTGCCTTTAGATAAGAATCTTCGGTTCTTTAAGTTTCACCTTCTTCACCTGAAACTTGAGGGTGACGTAACCGTTTGGAAGACAGACTGTAGGTGATGCGTGTGGAGCGTCGGCTGCAGGATGGGTGCTCTGTGATGCTCGCTGGGGTCTCATGGAACTCTGAATCGCAGGCACATCTCATAACGACTGCATGAACTCTGAGTATAGAACGTTCATCGTAGCTTTCTCCCTAGCATCCGGGTGAATAGACCACGTGCGTCCCTGGTTCGGCTGGCCTCTCTCTGTTCACATCACATCCAAGTCCTGCTCTGGGCCCAGCACCTTAGACACAGCACCCTCTTTAAGCCTCATGTGTCATTTCCACATTCAGGAAAGCGGTTGAACGCCCGTGTGCCGAGCACTGGCCTGGGCCCTCAAGATAAGGCACGTCAGGTAGTATAAGGTGCCCCAGGTCACACAGCGGTGGTATAGGTCAGCTTCCTCGGAAAACACTCGGAGACGTGCAGGCGAGTTTGGGGAGGACCTCGAGGACCAGCCCCTGTGGGCAGCGCGGGGGCAGTACCGGCCAGAGCGCCCGAGCTCAGTGGGTTTGCACCTCGGCCGGCGCCAGCTCTGCGGGTGCTCCGCGGCTGCGCTGCTGTGCCCAGGGGTGCGGAGCTGAGCCTTTCCGCAGACCCCGCTGGCCTGCACACGGTTGCTCAGAGCAGGAGAGACCGGAGGTTAGGTGGGTGGAGGGCAACTCCCAGAGGGACTTGGCTGAACGCAGTTAGCCAGGGAAGCAGTTAGGCCACCCCTGCTGGAGGGCCTCCGAGGAGAGATCTGGGAGCAGCCTTAGAGCCACTAGAGCTTGTGAATGGCCGAGTGGCGCTCTGGCCCTGTGTGTCCGGTTCCCAGGCTCATCCTCCAGCCACTTTGCAACTTACCTTTTAGGCTTGGGACGGTGGAGGCTTGAAACCAGGCTGGGCTGTCAGAAACCCTTGGAGACCAGTGGAAGCGGGAGGGGGCGGGGGAGGGCAAAGCCAGCCACTGGAGCCTGTGGGAGGGAGGCTGTGAGTCCCGCGACCACGCCAGACAACCCCAGCCCACCACCAGCAGGTGCCCTTGCAGTTCAGGGACAGCCCTGGGAGTGGCCAGTGTTGCAGGTTGGGCCTGGGTGGCACGCTGAGGGAGGACAGCCCTTGTGGCTGGCCTCGATGTGGCCCCCGTGGATCTCAGAGCTGAGCCCTGGGTGCCCGCTGCACTCCGGGCCAGCGCCACTGATCTGCAAGCTGAGGCCGCCAGGAGTGCCGGTTTCTACCTTCCGCCTACAGATGGGGGAACTGAGGCAGAGACCAGGTGGTGTAGTGTGAAGAGCTGGAAATCTCATGTGATGACTGCCGCCTTTTCCATAGAGAGGTGTCCAGTTCCCCCAAATCCTACTTGCGTGCCTAGCTCTGCCTGCTGCCTGCCGCCGGGGTGGGCTTGCTGCCCGGGGTGCCGAGTCCAGCCCCTCGACAGCAGCACAGCCCCTTCTAGCTCTCTGTCCCCACCCCCTCCAACACACAGCTCATGGGTCTCCTCAACCCCAGCCAGACCAGGATGGAACCTGAGGCTAGGTCAGGACTGGGGACTACAGACGTCCTCTAGACACACGCAGCAAAACCTGCCGTGTGCCCGGCCTCGTGCTGGGAGCAGAGCGACAGAACGAGCCCTGCTCTCTCCTCCAGGAGCTCTGTTTGCCAAAGCAGGAGGCTGTGAAGGCCACCTTCCCCCTGCCTGAGCACCTGCCCCCAGGGGACAGTACGCGGGGGTGACTACCCAACAAACGTCCAGGTCCTCGGTGAATAACTGAGCACCTGCTGGGTGGTTCTGGGGACAAGGAATACTCGGGTGTCCCCAGCTTTGAGGAACGCCCTGCCTGAGGGGGTTGCTGGGGTGCGGGGGCGCTCGGTGTTCTTGCCCTGCAAACAGAGGTGGGGGAGACGGTGAGGCGCGAGGCAGGATCCCCTTCAGCCCAGCACCGCCACACGTAGGGCTCCCGCCCGCCTGGAGAGCAGAGGCAGCAGCGTGGGGCCCGCAGCAGAGGCTCCGTGCCGGCAGAGGTTCCGTGCTCGTGGAACAAAACCCTTCAGAGCTGTGAGTGCGGGTCAGTCCCAGACTGAGTGCCGGCTGCCCAGTCGTGCAGAGGTGTCTGGAGGAAGAGCCCAGAAACCCTGTTCAAGAGGAGGGAAGGGCAAGATGCGAGTTTCTGGGTCCTCCCAGCTACTCCTGTCACTACCTTTCAGACTCCCCCTCCCAAGCAGGAGTGCCCGAGCACTAACAGCTACCACGCTGCTCCTATGGGTACAAGGTGCCCTTCTGAACCCCACAAACACCCTGAGGGAGGTAAGCCATCGTCCCCGTTTATAGACGAGGAAACAGGACACGGGTGGGAACTAATGCCCATGGCCACACAGGTAAGTAGAGGCAGAGACAGGATCTGAAACTGGCAATTTGCATCTGGAAGGGTCAGACCTTGTAAAGGTGTACTGAGCCCACATTTGGCTCCCACACTGTTTCCTTCCCCTCCTGCGGGCCCGGGGCACGGTCCCAGGAGCTCTAGGGAAGCAGAAAGTGCGACTTTTTCAACGTTCAAACCCGCACACCCCACTGCTTCCCTCGCCCCAGCTCCACTTGCGTGGACGGTGGCTGGGACTGGGTCTCCGCACGTCTGCCCAGCCCACCCAGCCACCTTCCAGAACGCCAGAGGCTACTCTGAAATCCTCCAAGGGCTCCCCCTTGCCTTGGCGGTGAAAACAAGACCAAACTGAAAACAGGAAAATTGGTGTCCCCAGGAGCCCCCAGCCTAGGCCCAGGGAAGGCCTCAGGGCCGCACTGGCCTGTGCGGACTCCGTGGAAGATGGCACCAGGAGCCTTTTCTACTCCCTGAAAAATACCTTCTGGCAAACCAGTGTGTGTGTGTGAGACAAAAAGCTGAAGGTGGATTTTAGAATGCCCCCTCATATTTGAGGGGAGACGGCTGTCTTCCCTCCCCACCCTCCCCTTCCCAAAGGCCACTAGGACCGTGTACAGCAAGTGCAGATGAACATGCCCTGGAAAAGAGGGTGGACACCTTGAACACAAAACATGATCTTGCTAGGCACCAGGAAAAAAACCTGCCCAATGGGTCACCTTGCGTTCTGTAGTCCGCAAAATAAACTCCGACCCAGGTCCCCTACCCCCCCGCCCCGCAAACATGTCAGGAAGGGCTGCGGAAAAAAGATGTCCCTTTAATAAAACGTTATCAACATATATCGTACACAAACTACAATGTATCATAATTACTTTTTTTTTCCTCTCTTAATTCAGAACCAGACTACAAGGTAAGAAAAAACACAGAAACAGCTACAATGTTCCCAATAATCCGCACAAGGTCTTTTTTCAGGCAGATGGTATCTCACATAGTATGATATACATGGATCAGGGAGGGAGGGAGAACAGACAGCAGCTACAGGGGTGCGGGGAGGAGGGGCTGTAAATGTACAAAGAATTCAGGTGTCTTCAGGGCAAGACACGGAGGTTTCGATGGGAGCAGTGAGGTGAGGGAGGCCGTGAGTCACACCCCTCCTGGGAGGGGACAGGCTCCACTGTCGCAATTTGTCGGTTTTTGAAAATAAAAACAGGACCGGAAACAGCACGTCTGTTTGGTTGGTGTCCCCTGCCCCCCACAGCTATTCCAAAGTCTTTCCATCCAGTTCCAAGCGAATACAGAGCAATTCTGGTCAATTTCCCATCTTTGAAAAAGCAAGAATCAAGAGAAAAAAAAACAAAAGAAAACCCAAACTCCAGCCCTACGGTGCCCACACACACGATGAGGACGATGCGAGCCAGGGCCACGGGACGAGAACGTGGGGGTCACAGTTGCCATGTCCCAGGTCATAGCCATCCTGTTGGGGGCGGCCTCCCCCACTGCGCTCCGTCCAGGCCACCACCCAGCTGGCAGGATTCTCGCTGGGAAGACTGGGGTGGGGGCTGAGGAGGGGGCTGGAGCGGCAGGGAGGTCGGGCAGGGGAAGGTCCAGAAGAGAGGAGGAAGCAGTCCTGGGAACACAGTGCATGCCACCGGGTCACAGCGCGTCTCCGCCGTGGCGGAGTCCTGAAAGCAGTCTGCCCCTCAGGCCACATAGTGGGGGGGGGGGGGCGGTTCTGGGGTCCCAGGTGTGCAGCTGCTGGCGCCACCTCGGCCGGGAGAAACCAAGCAAAACCAAAACAGGTTCCTGACCCTCCCTTGCCTATCCGCACAAACCAAAAACCCCAAGTGGAGAAAGGTGACTTTCTTTTCTTTCCAAAAAAGGCCTTTTGAAAGAAACCACCGATTGTAAACTGCCCAGTTTATTATTATTATCATTATTTTTAGATGGCTACAAAGACAGCGTGAGACCTCACACCTAGACTAGCTTTCCTGGTGGAAGGGCTTGGGTACAGACAGACAGCAGGGCTTGGTTTTTTTTTTTTTTTTGTCCTTTTTTCATTTTTTTTTTTTTTAAAGAAGAAAGCAAAGAAGTTGGGTGGGGTGGGGTGGGGGGGGCTTGCTAGAAGCTTCCATTTTTAAAAATTTTCCCCCCAAAAAAACCCCCCAAAAACAAATTAAAAAATCCCAATAACGGTAAAACCCCAAACAAACAAAAAAGAAAAACAACAAAAAAGTGTCACGTACATAAAAGGTCCTTTTGGGAATGGGCAAGGGGTGGGATTTTTCTGGTCTTTGACTTGAAATACATTTTTGAGTTTTGTCCTTCATGTTTTATGGAATAAAAAGTTCGGCCTTTTTATTGCATGAAACTAAAATTGGGATAGGTTGGGGGACTGGAGGAGGAGGGTGGGGGCTGAGGGGGAGCAGGGAGAAGCCCCTCCCCCAGCTCCTGGGTAATGACACCTCACTTCTTCTTGCATAATTTCTGGCATCTTCCCGCCTGCAATGCCGGCTCTCTCAGCGTCTTGGAGAAGAGGAGGGGATCACACGCTCATCGTCATGCTTGGAGAATACTGGAAGAGGAGAAGTAGAGACGGGTTGTGAGGGCCAGGGTGTGGGAGCCTTGGGGGCTGGAGAGGGCCAGTCTGGGGCTGTGGCTGGGTGGGAAAGCCTTGGATGGCTCTGCCCACTCAGCACTAGCCTGTGCCCCGCCAGGGTGGAAGCTCCGGGGGCTGCCATTAGACCCCCCCGCCCCCTCTTTCTCTTCTCAAATCCCCCCTTCTTCCCAGCTGAGAAAGCAGCAGATACCGCCCCCCCACCCCCCGCCCCGGGCCGGCTGGGCTGCTTTCCTGCAGAGTGAGCCAGGGCTCTGCCAGGGTGCCCTGCGGGGGAGCCAGTCCGGGGTTCTCAAAAGCTGCTGGAGCAAGACGTTGTTTCTTCAAATAAATTGTAAGTAGAAGCCAGCCCCTCTGCATGGAGACCTCAGGAAATCTCCAGTTTCATGAACCTTCTTCCCCAGGACAGACAGAAGTGGACCCCCAGAGACCATGCTGCCCAGAGCCCCAGAGCGCCAGAGCCCAGGCCTCCTGAGTCCCCTCTTCCAGCCACATCAGCTTTCTCAGTGTTGGAGGCATTGTGCCTGCCCGTAGACGCCTCCAGAAGGACCTGCCAGGGACCAGGGTGTCAGTGGTTGGGGCCATTCCGGGGGGGGGGGGGGAGCTCTGCACTTTGTGGAGAAAAATGACCAAGGAGAAAGCCAGTAGCATGGCTGCTGGGACACAGCCAGCCAGGCTGGTCTTGGCCAGCCAGCTCCACAACTTTAGTTAAACAGTCCCTGGCCGCAGGGGTAAGAGGATGAATCCAGGGGCAAAATGGGAGTGGGGGGTGGAGGCAGCACTTACATTGTCATTCTGGAAGGAGTGGAGGAAGTTCCCGCCTAGCTCACCATCGTCTCGAGGGGTGCCTGGAGGATTGCTAATGCCACTTATGTTGTTAGGAGAATTCTGGAGAGAGGAGAGAGAAGGTGAGCCCCGGCGCCCCAGCAATCTGCCCACCCGATGGGGAGACAGGCTTTCTGGGGCTTCCGGGCTGGGGCAGGGTGGATGCTGTCAGGGAGGAAACAGAATACACTCACTTTTGGAAGTCCATCTATGTCACCTGACCCTGGAAGGAAGGAAGGCTCGGATTCAGTTTCTTGTTTGCTCTTCCGTAGAGAGGCCTCCAAACCCACCCAAATCCCACATTACTTCTGTGCAGAGAATCTTCTGCTCTGGCTGGACCTCTGGGGATCTTCCTACGAGCCCAGCCAAGGCCGGTGGGGGAGACCAGGCCTGGCTGAGCCGAAGACGACTGCTTGGGCAGGACTGGGCAGGGTGCAGCGTGACCACGGGGCCGGCGCCCGCTTACCTAACGATCCATTCATGTGGTGGGGCTCCATGCCGCCCATGCCTCCCATCGGGCCGTCCGAGCCTGGACCCATCGGGAACTGAGGGAGAAGCACAGGGCATGGTGGCTGAGTGGGCCCCAGGCCCTCTGCAGTGCTCTCATGCCCCCGCACCCAGCTGCAAAAAAGCTGTGCCCTCAGGGAGCATCCATTCTGGCGGGGCCCCTCTGTCAGGCCCCTCTGCCAGGCACATGGAGGTATTGGTTGGAGCAGGCCCCTCTCCTCGGCCCTCGGAGCTGTGGAGGGCAGAGGTGCTCAGCCCTACACACCAGATGAGGAAACAAACCCAGAGAGGGAAAGATGCTGGGGCCGAGGCCACACAGTGGCATACTGGGACAGCTCTCTAACCAGGTGGCACGGACTTGGGCTCTCTCTATCCCTAGCCAAGTGCGCGGCTCACCAGTCAGAGCCTCACACTCATACTCACAGACACACACGCACACATGCACAATGGATGACCGACTGCGCCCAGCCAGGGGCTGAAAGTGTTAATGCTTCTCCCCCCACTGTATAGATAAGGAAACTGAAGCACAAAGACAGAGGGAAATGCTTTGCCAGAGGCCGCCCCCCATGACCCTGGGGATGGGGGGAGCTGGGACAGGGCAGGGGCAGCTGATCCCCAGCCTCTGAGTGCCTCCTCAGAAATGACGGAGTTCCATGGGGGGGTGAGGAGATGGGGTCTACTGAGCTCCTGGGGGGAGGGGAGAAGCTGGGCAGGGTACAGTGGAGAGGGAGGCCGCTGAAGACGTCCCCCGTGCCGAAGCGGTGGCGCAGGCTGGTCAGAGGCCAGAGGAGGAATCTACCCTAGCCCCAGGCTCGGGCCTGCGGGGAACTATCAAACCATCTCAGAAAAGCAGCGACCAAAGGCCAGAGGGTCACAAAGGGAGGGCTGAGCCCCGGCTGGGGAATCAAGGCCCTGGGAAGCAGACCGGGCATCAGGGTGGACAGGGGTGGGCTGTTTGGTGTCTGGCCCATGCTGGGGGCTAGGGAGACAGAGCCGAGTCATGGCTGGGCCTCAGCCTTGAAGAGGAGCCCACAGCTACGGACACCCAACTACCCCAGGGGACAGACACGCTGAGTTCCAAAGGGAGCTGCAGACAAGGAAGGGCCAAGGCTTCAGGAAGAGGCACTGGGGAGAGGGCAGAGAAATCCGAACACCCTGCACGGAGGAGGCGGCAGAGGGCCAAAATAATTGAGGGACAGGATTTAGGCAGGCAGAGACAGGTTGTGGAGCCCATTCTAGGGAGGGGTCCTGCGAGAGCACAGAAGAGCAGATGGCAGCAGGGAGCCGGAGCCGAGCCGAGTGCGCCCAGGCTGCAGGGGCAGGGCTGGGGCACAGGCGTTCCCTCTCGCCCATCCGCCCACCACGGTCCACCACACCCGATCCACCACAGCCGCAGCCTCGGCGCCTGCCGCCGCTCCCGAGGCTCCCCAAGGCCACTCACAGGCACCGGGCCCATTTCCGACATCTAGCAGCAAATTCCGCACTTACTACTCCAAATGAGATGAGGAGGAGGGGGCTGGACGTTTTAGGGAGTCAACTTAGGACACAGCCCCGTATCAGACCAAACGACCCCCAAGCATGATAATGTTAGGAACATATGACTCTAACATATTTTTAAAAAATTGAAGTTATATATCATTGTGGTTTTTTGTGTATTATTATATCATTTTAAGTAGGCTCCACGCCCAGCGTAGAGCCCAACCAGCGGCTTGAACTCATGACGCTGAGATCAAGACCTGAGCCGAGATCAGGAGTCAGATGCTTCACCAACTGAGCCACCGAGGCGCCCCTCCTGTGTGTTATTTTTAACAGCTTTACTGAGATACAATTCACATACCACACAATCGGCCCATTTCAAGCGTACAATTCAGTGGTTTCTCGTGTTTTCAGAGTTGTTCAACCACCACCACAATCCATTTTAGAGCCTTTTCATCACCCCGTAAAGAAGCCCTGTACCCATTAGCAGTCCCTCTCCGCTCCCCCTCAAACCCCCAGCCCCAGACCACCGTGAACTTGTTCCTGTCTCTCTGGGTTTGCCTGTTCCCGACACTGTGTATGAACGGAGTCGTGTAAGAGCTTTTGGGGCTGGCTTCCTTCACTCAACCTGTCTTCAAGGTTCACTCATGGTGGGGCGTGAGTCAGGCTTCATTCCTCCTTCTGGACGGACAGACTGCATTTCACCGACCCCTCCGGTCAGGGGACACGGAGGCCGTTCCCGCTTTCTCGCCATTATGAGCCCCGCTGCTCTGAGCACTTGTGTCTCACTACCGCGTGCGCACGCGTCGTCTCGCGGGCACAGAGCCGGGCTGGAAGCGTCGTGCCACGGGGAGACTCGGTGCAGCCTTTCGAGGAGCGGCCAGCCTGCTCTCCACAGCAGCTGCGTCACCCTCCGTTCCCCCCGGCGCTGGAGGAGGGCTCCGAGGAGTTGCCGGCGTCGCCCCCACTTGGGCGCATGGTCCCCTGGCGGCAGCCGGCGTCGTGGGCGGCGGGGCTGAGCTCGCCGTTCCCACGTGCGCGTCCCCGGCCGCCACGAGGCCGGCCGTCTTTGCGTGCTTCGGACACCGGCTGCGGGTACGCCTTCGGAGTAACGTCTGTTCAGATCCTCGGCCCACTTTTTAAACTGGGTTTTTTTCATGACCGTGTTAGTTCTTTGCATATTTTGGATTCGAATCCTGAATCAGGGATGTGATTTGCACATGTTCTCTCCACGCCGTGGGCTGCGTTTTTACCTTCGGGATGGCACCCCTTTGAAGCGCACAAGTCTTAATCTTGATGGAGTGCCATCCATCTGCTTTCTGCTTCTGTCACTTGTGCTTCCAGTGTCACAGGAAAAAAGGCTTTGCTCTCACCCAGGCCACAGAGATGGACGCCTCCGCTTTCCTCCAAGTGTTCTCCCGCTTCGGCGCCGCCGGGCAGATCGAGAGTGGACTCTGCGCGGATTCTGGGTCTCGGTGTGAACCGCGGTCCGACCTCACGCACTTGCCTGGGGACAGCCAGCTGTCCCTGTGCCGCTGTTTATTCTGTGTCAGTGACTTTGTTACATAAATGCTATTATCTCAATAAAGCCATATTAAGGCTAGTTAATGGGAGCAGTGAATAGAGGACTAGTTAAATAAATGGTGTGAGAAAAACGTAACATTTTTATATTTGTCCTTTAATACAGTAATTTATTTGAGCTCTTTATTGCATATTTAAATTTTGTAGGCTATTATTACTATGTACTCTTAAAATATACAAATGTAAGGTTTTTTTTTTTTTTTAAAGCTAAATGCAATGGACTGATTAAACTGATACTACTTGTTTTTTTAAAATCCCATTTCTTGGGAGCACCGGAGTGGCTCAGTTGGTTAAGTGTCTCACTCTTGATTTCAGCTCAGGTCAGGATCTCAGGGTCGTGGGATTCAACCGAGTCAGGCTCCGTGCTCAGTGGAGTGGGGAGTCCGCTGGAAATTTTCTCTCTCTCTCTCCCCCTTACCCTTCCTCCTCCCCTCTCCCCCCACTCCCACACAAGCTCATGTGCTCTCTCTCTCAAATAAATAAATTTTAAAAGACTTTTTGTTCATTTGAGAGAGCGCACAAGCAAGAACACAAGTGAGGGGAGGGTCAGAGGGAGAGAAAGAAGCAGACTCCCCATTGAGCAGGGAGCCCGATGCGGGACTCAATCCCAGGACCCTGAGACCATGACCTGAGCTGAAGGCAGACGCTTAACCGACTGAGCCACCCATGCGCCCCAATAAATATTTAAAAAATCGTCGTTTCTTTTTGTCCTATATTATAATAGGGCATTTTTGCTCTGCCCCTCCCCCCCTTAATAAAGATTAGAAATAAGTTTTGTACAAAGAGGTAGTTAGCATGGTTCCTCTGTCGGGTTAGGTATCTTGGATAATCCATTCAAGATCATTTGTCCAACCCGATGAAGCCTAGGATATCCTGAGCATCCGGATGGAAACACAGTTGGCCACATTTCTGGATGGGTCCCGGCCAGGCCGAGAAGACATGGCCAGAGTGCGAACCTGGGCTGAGTTTCCTCCAGGGACTGCAGTGGAGCTGCTGGGGTAACCCATCTTGCTTTCGTGGGTGCAACAAGGCAGAAGGTGCCTGCTTTCCCCCCAGTACTTCCCTGGATTGCCTGCAGCCTCTAGGCCATGCTTTTTAATTTCTTTAGGTAGTGGTAAACTGAATACAGAGGCAAATGCAAAATTCGCTGTGACCTGCCACTCTGCTCTTATCACACCCTGTTGTCAGTCCAACACAGAAATACCCTCTCCCCAAAACGTGTGTGCGTGGAATACACGGGATGTTACTGACTCACACAGGTTTTTGGACCTGCAGGAACTCCCTCCCAGTGCTCCTAAGAGGTCTGTCACACTCTGTATCTACAGGCTGGTTTAGGGGAACCAGCACTTGCCGGTCGGGTCCTCTGCATCCCTAAATCCAGCAGCCGGGCTGCCTTGTCTCAGACGTCCATCACCATTAAGCGTTCCAAAGCACCGCGGATGTCGTTCTCGCTTAAACCTCTCTCTGGGGGCGCCTGGGTAGCGCTGGGGCGCCTGGGTAGCGCAGTCGTTAAAGCGTCTGCCTTCGGCTCAGGGCGTGATCCCGGCGTGCCGGGATCGAGTCCCACATCGGGCTCCTCTGCTGTGAGCCTGCTTCTTCCTCTCCCACTCCCCCTGCTGTGTTCCCTCTCTCGCTGGCTGTCTCTCTGTCACATAAATAAATAAAATCTTTAAAAATAAATAAATAAATAAACCTCTCTCTGGGAAAATGGTTTAAAGCACAGAGGTGATATGAATTTGTGAGATCCAAGTAAGTTACAGGTTTTTTTTTAAAAAAAGATTTTATTTATTTATTAGAGAGAGAGAGCACATGCAAGAGCAGGGGGGAGGGGCTGAGGGAGAGGGAGAAGCAGACTCCCCGCTGAGCAGGGAGCCCGATGCGGGGCTCCATCCCAGGGCCCTGGGATCATGACCTGAGCCAAAGGCAGACACTTAACCGACTGAGCCTCCCAGGCGCCTGCAAGTTAGTTTTAATCAAGAAGCTGAGAGGGCTCTACGTAATGTGGCTGCCCTTTACTGGTGACAGATTTTGATTCGTCAGGCAAGCTCATTTCCAAAACGCAAGTCCCTACACTTCGGCCGACTAGTTTTGATGCAACCCCCTCAACCACCCCCAATGACTCAGGCGCGGTCTGCTCATCCTCCTCGAGGCTCCTGGCGGCTTCCTGAAAGATCACCAAACGGTTCTAAAGCCACAGCGCACATGCTTCCATGTATGGAACGTCCTTCCTGTAATTCCTCTCTACATTCTCGTCTCGGCATAGCTCCCGTGAGAGAAGGACGTCACGGCAGGCTGACCTTGTAACATCCCTTCTATGGCCGGCAGTAACACTAGCCAGCGTGCGGGCACAAGTTGGGCCTGTCTCCACTTCGACAAAGTCCAAAGTCCCGTCAAGTGTGTCTGCACGTTTTGAAGAGGTTGACAGGTGACCAAAAGCTTTCGTTAGGAAAGCCTGGTACCATAGGTAAGCAAGCCATACCCTTCGGCAGCAGTGCCGGGGACAAGGTGCGCGGGACGGTCAGCAGGTAAGTTCATGCACCAAATGAAAGGTGCCGCATTAACTGCGTGCCTCTGCCGAATACGCTGACAGATGGGCCAGGTCGAGCTTGCACTTGGACAACAGAAGAGTCGTCTTTGATTTGTTTTCTGCGGTTTCATTAAAATCGGTGCAGAATCCAACAGCCCAATGTGAAGCTCCATCCAGCTTTTGAGTCGAAGTACTGGAGAGCTGGGGACGTGTTTTTGTCACCATGACGTGAGGCGCCACTTGACAATTCCGACTGCTGGCAAAGGCTGGCAGAACCCGCTCGACATGCAAGCTGTGTCTCCTGCTGACACACAGGACTTGGGCGCAGCCCCGGAACACGGAAATGGAGGCTCCTCGGTTCCCGGAGCCACAGAGGGAACGGCGCAGTGGCGGTGACGTCCTGGGGCCGCGCGCAAACCAACCCGCTGGCCACTCTCCCCACTCCGGGGCATCTCTCGGGCTGCGTGAGGAGCTGTGCTGTCTGGCGGGACCTGCGCACCAGGGCCCCCTGCCACCTTCTGCCCACCACGTGGGACCCCCGAGTCCGTCACTCCCCTCCCTCACGCGCTGTGTGTCCTCCCACGTGGCCCCACTGCTGGGGCGAGCTCGGGGGCGCGCAGGCGCTGCCATCCTGCACCTTTTCAGCCTCTCGACTCGGAAACCACGGCGCCTGAACTCATGACGTGAAAAATGAGGCCTGCGTGATCCCGACACAGCAGGGAGACTGCGGGCAGAGCCCAGGTGGACCCCGTCCGGGCCCCTGTACGCTGGAGCCACAGCTCCTGGAGCGCCACGGTGTGGACAGTCCACTGGGAGCCACAGGCCACGAGCACTGGCGTGCCGCGGCAGAACGGTCCTCTGTGCCACTTCCAGCTGTCGCGAAGCCCAGTGAGCTCAGGCCCTGGTTGTGGGGCCGTCAGAGTCTCACACTCTTCCACCTGGCCTTCTGCATCGACTGCCAAAGCCCTGGACACTCAGGTGTCCTGGGAAGTCGTCCCCTGGGACATAGAGCTTTTAGCTAGAACCTGATGGTTGGTCACCCTAATGAGAAGCAGGGGTGATGAGGGTACTGGCTGCCAGAGCAAGGGTTAAGGAGTGTGGTTCCTGCGCTCCTCAGTCACGTGATCCTTGGCTTAGGTCCCTTTCTGCATCCAGCAGGCATCCAGAGACGCTCACTTCAGAGGCTGCCAGACGACTGAACAAGGGAGCGTCCAGCGCGGGGCAGCCCCCAATCAGTGTTTAGCCCAGTGGTAACTAAGGTGTCACAGTAGGACCTAAACCCACAAAACCAAATGAAGCACCCCAAAAGGCCAGAATAACTTGGGGGCCCCAAGCCTACCCTCTGGCTCTGCAGTCCTGACTGTTCGTTTGGTCCCCCAGCAGCCTCCTTTCCAGACATGCTCCCCGAGGCAAGGCCAATGTGAGTCACCTCCCCCGCCTGGTGCAGAAGGGCTGTCTGCGGGGGTGAGTCAGACCAGCCCTCTCCTCAGGGAGCTCCCAGCCGGGAGACGGAGACAGGCCACAGCTGCAGAGTCAGAGGGCGATCCGGCACAGGACAGGGGGCATGAAGGGAGCGGGTGAGCAGGAATCAAAGTGGAATGTGAGCTGCGACATCACCGAGGCCTGGCACTTGGAGAAGCCCAGAACGGAGGGAGTGGCTTCTACGCCAGGCAGTGATGCAAGGAGAGGCCAAGAAGCCGCGAGGTGCAGGAGTCACGTGGCTCCCAAAGGGGCTGGAGACACAAGGCAGGCGAGACCCCAGATGGGCCCCAGGAACCCACAGCTCCAGACCCAAGAGGGTGACGGGCCTCCTGGGGCAGCACAGCACGTCAGCAGGGCAGGGTGGGGCCCCGGTCCCCCTGCAGCCTAGTGCTTCTCCCTCACTGACACCCCACTCTGAGCGGCGGGGATCCTCAGTGAGGCCGGGCGCCCCGCTCTGACCGGAGGGGAGGGCATCACACTACCCCCTCTCTCCCAGCTATGAAATGGGAATCGAGTTCCCCAAGAGTTAATCGCTTTTCTGACGGTTTATTTTATTCATCTTTGGTAACAAATGGCTGAAATCAATTAAACGTGCTTTCCCCTCAGCTGATGAAGTTAATTATGATTTGTTATGGTATCTGATATGTAAATTATTAGAAAGCGGACTTACGTTGGACCGGCTGCCTCCAGGCGGCACCGGATTAATCATTGTGTAGATGTTGTCACTGGAATTTGTTGAATCTGTAGAACAGTGGAAACCCACAAGTCGGGGTGATTAATTCATTTCTTAATTAAAACAAACTCGTGGCACTTGAACTCATTCTTTTGTATTTTATCACCTAAAATCTCCTCTAAGTACCACCATTTTCTGGCTAATTTGTATTTAATGAAGATTCACAAAGTTTTTAATCACAGAAAATTCAACTGTGAAAACCACTCAACCCTGAAACGAAGAATTCCAGGATGTCTGGACAGCAGTGTGAACGTGGCAAAGGGGGGTGGCAGGTTCGAATTCTCGTCCCCCCACCCCAAACCCAACCTGGTCCCCAGACACTGCCGGGGAACGTACAGGGACGGCCACCTGCACTCTCGCCCGATCCTGCCCAGCGGCTTTAATCAAACCGGGGAAAGAGAAATGCCACAAATTACCCAGGGGCCACCTTGCCAAGCCGATGGGGCAGGAGGGAGAGGCAGGGATGGGGCTGAAGACGCATTAACATACGGAGTGGTTTAATGTGACCCAGTCTGAATGTAGGTCACGCAGCTCATCAAAATGCAGCAGCAGAAAGAGGGAGCGGGAGCCGGAGCATCACAGCCGCCAGCTCCAGCACGACAGCTGAGCGGCTCCCCTGCTACTTGGGGGAGGGGAGGCTGGCGACAGGGGGACCCCTCCGTCTCCCCCAATTAACTAGAAAAGTCTCCTTAGAAAATCAGCTAACATGCTTAGATCAGGAACAGGCACCCTACTTCTCAGGCAGAAATCCAGCTACCTCTCACTGCTTACTCTTGGGCAGGTGAAGACTGTGGTGGAATTCCTTCTCGATGGGAGCGTGCGGTACTCTCAGCGGGGAGAGAAACACAAACGCGATGCCGTGTGCGCATGGATGCATGCACGTGCCCCCATGTGTGCACGCATGCCCTCTTCTGTTTCAAGAAAGAGGGAGAAGCCAGAGCTCTTGGCTTCTGGTCCTCTCTATAGGAGATGGCTTCATGTTATACGGTCCTGGTCCTAGGATGCCAGAATCCCAAAGTCCCTTTCTAGTCACGCAGAGAACTGCACAGCCAGGATGGGTGCTTGCCACCCGGTACGAGCCGAGGACAGTGAGAGCCCACATTCCTGGATCTCCCCACTCCGCGCCATCCTTTAACCAGAGATGAGGAGTGACCTGGTCGAGGCCACAGGGTAGGTTAGTGGCACCAGGGACCTCCTGCCTCCTGACGCCAAGATACCTGGTGGGGGAAATACTGCTTAGGAGAGTAGGTGGTAAGCTCTGGCCCTATACTTGGGCCCCTCCAGGACCCCTTACTCCCCTCAATGGTACCCTCTCCCCAAGCCTTCTTACCTGCAGGACTAGGCATGATGGGTGTTCCTGGGGGGCCACCACCGCCAGGAGGTCCCTGGAAATGAGATAAAAACGGACATCAAAAACCCATCACAACGATACAGGTGGGGAGAAGCCACCGAGCTCCAGCGACATCAAAGGCGAGGGCTCCTGCACGGCCCAGCCAGTATTCAGCTCTTGCTAAAGCTCAAGCAGAGCCCGAGTATTTAAGCCTTGGGGGAGGTGGACTTGGACGCCCCCTAACACCCGCCCCCAGCTTTCCTTCCAACCCAGAGGCAGCTGTGGTGTGCACGTGTGTGCTCACACACACACCCATACGTGGAACCTGGGCCACGGGTCAGCCCCCAAGATGGGGACCCAATCCTAGGTCTTGCTGGGGGACTTCCGGGCCACCAGAAGGTACAGAGAGCGGAATAGTGACAGCAGGTTCTGGCACAGTTTGGAACGTGGGCTCAGAACGTGTTTTGAAGGGGAAAGAGACAAGGACCCTGGAAGTTCTCTTGCACGTTCAGTCACATGTGGCTGGACACGCAGTGCCCCACGCCCACACACACTTACCACGTAGGTACCAGGTGATGAGGAGGAGTATGGAATCTAAAAACAAGAGGTGGGGGAGCCACGTGTCAGAGTCACTTCCTCTGATACTCAGAGTGCCCTTGGGCTCCCCAGTCCACTTGGGGACACACCCCCTCTTGCTGGGAAAGGCGGTGGGCCCCCCTGGTTAGTTTCCCTGGGAGGGCCAGGGGACAAAGCCCAGTTCCCACACTGAACTGATCCTGAGAGCCCTGGCAGGAAGCTTGGAGGGGGCGAGGACATGCGAGAGCCTCCAGCTCAAGAGGACAGGAGAGTGAGAGCTTCTCCCCCGCCCTCTGGCCGGCCTTCCGTGCGGAGCCCTTTCCCAGCTCCGTCCTCTGAGTGCGGGAAGCCAGCCCTGTCAGGGAAGAGAGGATCGGCAGGGGTTTCTGTGTGGACAGTGCTCTCTGAGTGAGCCCTCAGCTCACACGTCAGGGTTTCTGCAGAGCAGTGGGCTAGGCTGGGCTGGGGCTGAACCCCTGAAGGCCCCACCACGGTTCTCCCAAGCCTCCACTTACAGCGGCGCTCCTCCCTGCAGGTGTTGGGGGGGGGGGGGAGTCTTGTTGTATCCCTGCCTCTGATGACACCTCCAACCTAGGGACAGGTCTACCCTGTACCCTAGAAGTCCCTCCCTGGCAAACACCACCCCATCCAGCCTGGGTACTCACTGAGTTAGCACTGTTAGGATTTGGCCAGGGTCTGCCAGCTCCCGGGCCCCTGAGAGAGGGAGAGAGAGAGATGACAATAAAAAAGGTCTTATCCACCCCAAGGGGGTGGTGTCAGCAGGGCCAGAGCGAGAGGGCTGACATCGCTAACAGGAAGTCCCTCACACAGGCCTAGGGCCTTACACACCATCTGGTTCTCAGGGAGCAATGGGCAGCTCCGTGGGTGGAAATCTACAAGCCCCTATAAATTGTATGGAAAATGTGTAATGTATATAAAATTTCCTGTGTGTGTGCATTTTCCCAGGAAGGGAACCCACGGATTCTCACAGGGATCTATCCCCACCAGGGGGGTCAAGGACCACTAAAGCACCAGAACACTCTGTGGTGAATTGTACAGGGGTTCAAATCTCCACCGTCACTTAGAGGTGTGTGAGCATGGGCAAGTTACTTCACCTCTCTGGGCCTCAGTTCCCCCGTCTGTAAGTGGGGGGTGATAATAACCACCTCCCGGAGTTGTTTGGAAGAGATGGCTCAGAGCCACACCGAGTGTGGAGAAGCACTGTGCAGAGCCTAGGAGCTCTTATCACAGTGTGGCTGACACGCCTGATCCACTGCTGAGAGGACTGAGGGCCAGAGAGGTGCCCAGAACGCCTCTGTCCACGAGTGTCTCAGGGGCCGCCAGAGGGTGGGGCGAGCCGCCAGCAAGGTTGGTTGTGCCTTACATGTTAATCCCGGGCATGGCGGGGCCGAGGGAGTTGGGTGGTGGTCTCATGCCGCTGCCATAATTCTGCAACGATAACCAAGGGTCAGTCTATGAGAAGGAGAAGGGGAACCGGAGAGAGGAGGAGGGAGGAAAGACAAACAAAATATAAGCAAGAGGATTAGTCTGTGGAAAGGATCTGATGAGGAAAAAAATAACATATTTGTTAAAAAAGGTGAGGGGGTGGGAACCACGTGACGGGACCACAATGACAAGCCAGCACAGAGGGAGGCTTCGGGATGGTTCTCTCAAAAGCATGGGGATGTCCGGCAAGCCCTCACATCTTGGGTCTTGTGGGGGTAAAGGGAATGGACTTGTAACAGAACTGACTGGTGAACACTGCCCACCTCAGAAATTCTGGGGCTGGGGGCGGGGGCTGGGTCTGAACATGGAAGGGGAAAGAATCCTTAAAGGCCTGGCCGGTGACTGTCCCCATGGCCCAGCACGTACAGACACTTCCCCCCCCCCCCCGCCCCATGCCTGGGTTGTCCCCCAACCCCTGGATCAGGTTGCCTGATTCAGGGGTCAGCCTATGGGGCCCTCAACATACATGGTACTGGAGAAGCAGAAAGAAAACTCTTGGGGGCGGGGGGGGGGGGTCAGCAATTCTGATCGAGGGAAGAGTCCCTCCTCAGCTCAGTACAACCCCCAAGGCAGAGTGCAGTGGGTCACAAGAGTGCCAAGATTGGGAACCTCTTGTCACTGCTACCCCTGACTCCCCACTTCCAATGCTATTTTCTTTGCAGAAGAAATACCTTGCTTCCCTTCTCCACTTGGGCTCCTACACATCTTCCAAACCCAGCTCGAAGAGCACCTCCTCTGTGAAGCCTTCTCTGAACACCCCTTGGGGTTAACTGCTCACTCCCATAATGCCTTGTAATCCCGACCCCTGCCACAGCCCGTACCACACCGGGCTATGACCATGACCACACGTGTCTCCCACTGGGCTCTGAGTACTTGCTGAAGGTGGGGACTGCACCTAAACGGTCTCCATGCATGTGTGACCCCACACACACTGGGCGCTGAATCAATGAAGGAGTGAATGAGTAAATGAACAGAGTAAAATTAGCCTGGTTGTAGCTTAAACTCTGCCACTGTAGAATCTGAAAGAAGTAAGGTTGGTATTTTTTTTTTTTTAAGATTTTATTTATTTATTTGACAGAGAGAGAGACAGCTAGCAAGAGAGGGAACACAAGCAGGGGGAGTGGGAGAGGAAGAAGCAGGCTCCCAGCGGAGCCCGATGTGGGGCTCGATCCCAGGACCCTGGGATCACACCCTGAGCCAAAGGCAGACGCTTAACGATGGAGCCACCCAGGCGCCCCAGTTGGTGGGTATCTGATGGCAAAGAACAGCTGAGCACATAACGCACTTTATAGTCTCTGGCTTGTCCTTTGAACACGCCATGAAGCTAGTATTACTCCCATTTTAGAGAAAAGGAGACTGAGGATCTGAGGGGAGAAAGATCTGCCCAAAGTCAATAAGCCAATGACTCAGCTGGGGTTTAAACCTGAAACTGCAAGCCTCTGGGTCTACACTCTGCCCACCACACACCTGGTAAAAGGCTGGTGGGGACAGGAAAAGGGCAGGAGGCTGAAGAGCCCCGAGCTGACAAGCTCAGAGCCAACATCACACTGGTGGTGGCTTCCTCAGCCAAGGACCGGCTCCTGAACCTTAAAGCTGTGGGCCCACCTCCTCTGCCTGGTCACCCTGACAGCTGCTTGGCGTCTACAAGAATCCACAGTGTGTAGACAGTATCAGCAAAGCACCAGGCCGACTGGCAGAGAGCAGGCCTGGAGTCCCGCAGGCAGAGTGGGGTGGCCACAGAGGGATCACGCGTCAGCCCCGGGACGGGCAGAAGCTGCGCCCTCTCTAGCCACAGTGGCACCGGCTGGCAGGCAGAGCCACAGACTTGAGGTCACAGGACAGCTAGCCCCGGCTTGGGCATACATGTGTGACAAATGCCCCACCATGGTCCCCACTGGAAGAGACGCCGCGGCACAGAAGCGGAGTGAAGGCCCCTCACACAGCTGTGCACCGTGGAGCCATGGCCCAAGGCCCACGGCCCGGCTCTGGCTCCGCAGCCTCGGCCCGCCGCCAAGCTGCCTGGCCGATAGGGTGAGGACAGGGAGCCCCCAGCCTTATAGGCCCGCGGGGATCAAATGCAACGACGGCTTTGAAGTGCTCTGTCAGCTCTCAGAGGTGTGTTCTGATTTGGGATGTTAGCAGCAGAACGAACACCAAAGCCCTTAATGCCGCCTTAAGCATCACAGAACCTCGGGTCTTAAAGGGTCCTTCCTAAGCCCCACGTGCAGCTGCTAAATCCCTCCACAAATCTCAGCCTCACTTCCGCCGCCGCCGGACAGAAAGCCTGCCACCTCCCCAGGCAGTCCCCTCTCCCTGCCCTGTACAGAGACCCCTTCCAGGGGCAACGGCCACACCCTGCTGCCTCTCCAGCCCAGGGCAGGGCAAGCAGAAGGACGGCCTGGGGGCAGGTGGAGCTGGGGACATGGGGCGATAGGAGAGGCTGAGCCAGGTGCTCGTTCCTGGAACATGCCCGCCCGTGCAGTGTGCCCCCAGCCCCCAGGAGGCTCTGGGGTGCCAGCTGCTGTTCCTACCTCTATCTCACCTTCCAGAGCCTCCCAAACAGCCAGCACAGTGCTTCCTGAGAGGGAGGCTGCCCACCACGCCCTCCCTGCTGGAGCACAGACCCCAGAGGGCCACTTATACCTCCCTGATTCAAAGATGACAGCCTAGAGGGCCAGGGGGCGGGGGGGGGGGGCACAGATTTGCCCAAGAGCACGGGGTAAGTCAGGGGTGAAAGTAGGGATGAATGTCAGCTTCCGGGAAAAGTTCTCAAAGCAGAAACAGCAGCCTTTCCATAGGGGGCTTGGAAGCACGGTTTCAGAGACAGAAATGGTTCCCTTCCAGGGCGCCTGGTTGGCTCAGTCGTTAAGCGTCTGCCTTTGGCTCAGGACGTGATCCTGGCGTTCTGGGATCCAGCCCCATGTCAGGCTCCTCTGCTGGGAGCCTGCTTCTTCCTCTCCCACTCCCCCTGCTTGTCTCTCTCTCACTGGCTGTCTCTCTCTCACTGGCTGTCTCTGTGTCAAATAAATAAATAAATAAAATCTTAAAAAAAAAAAAAAGAAATGGTTCTCTTCCCTCCACGTCTGCCTGCCCACAGCACCCGACTGCAAGGTGACCACCAGCCAGATGCTTCCCCTTCCTCTGCCATCTGCACAGCTCTGCAGGGACAGGGGCAGCTAGATGCATGGGAGGGACCCTCCATGCAGTGTGGGGCTGGCCACATCCATGGCGGTGGTCCCTGTCTTCCCACGCTCTCACCCTCGTCCCTACTTGGGCACCCGAGACCCTGGGCAGAAGGGTCCGGTCTGCTGCCAGGAACAATTAAGGACCCCCCTGTTGGGGACCATGGATGAGGCATCAGGCTGAGTCTCCTGGACAGGAAAGCGCTGGGCAGCTGGAAGGCTGCTCTCACTCCCTGCAGCTCCCAGTCCGAGGGGCTCTTCCTTGGTGCTGCCCACCGTCCACCTAGCACTATCTTCACCTTAAGGTAGGGGAAGAATGTTCCAGTCTTTAGGACACATTGTCCTGGCAGTTTCCTGGGCAGCAGGGTCCTGTCCTCCAGCCCCCTCTCATCATGTGGGGCCTGGGGGCCTCTATGGACCATCCCATTCCCCCCCCCCCAGGAAAGTGCTTTGAGCGGCCCGCTTTCTCCCCACCCAGCCCCCAGCTGCTCTGGCCAGGTTTATAATCCTTCCATCTCTTGCTGGGGCCGTTGCTCAGAAGCCACAGGTAGGAGCCAAGAAAGAGCTGGGCTGTCCTGGACCAACAGGGAGGTGCAGTTTTCTTCTGGGTGGCACAGGACTGTCCCTAGAGATCAAAGGTTATCCTTCACGTGGACTTTCTCAAACACAGACAAGCTAGGATGGCGATCTGATGCTGGCCTGCATGGACTCCATCCCAGCCTGAACACCAGAAACCCTAGTCATTGGCACTCAGGGGGGCCATGAGCATAGCACCTCTGAGGGGGCCTTGAGTTCTGTCCATGGGGGCCTGGCCAGAAGCCCTTGCAGTTCTAGCCTCATTCCAACGGGAGTCACTTCTGGAAAATGTAGCCAAAACATTCCCATTGGATACCCACATAATTCTTCAAAGAAAGACTATAATTAAGAGGATATATTACACCTCCTTTGTGGCTCTGGCCATTTCACCAAACCAGAGTAAAATCTGTCTGAGACACTCAGGGAAAAGGGCAGGGCGATGCCTGGTCTGCTGAGTCCTTTTTGACATTTAGGCTAAAATGCAACACAGGCTCAGATAGTGTAAATGTCACTCCGTCCGGCTTTGAAATCTATAAAGTAGCCCCAAGACTACACTGTACCCACTCTGTTCAGAAAGTTCTGGAATGGTCACTGGCTATTAGCAATCTTACTCCCCACTTGGAATAACAGGCTGATGGCTTCCCACCTTTGTGTCCGGTCTCAGTATGGCACTCTGCATACAGTGGCACCTATAAAGGCTGCTTGAAGGGGCTGGCCTCCTTTTGTAAGGGCCCTGGCTGTGGCAGAGACAGGACTCCTCCCTCTGCCCCCCAGCCCATGTTCTAGGGAGGAAGTGCGGTCCATGAAACACCCTGCAGGCATCCCATGCTGCTTCTACCAGACCTACAATGGACCCTGTGAGGTGATCACCTGGCTGCCCATTTTGCAGATGAGGGACTAGAGGCCCAACCGGGCAGGAGGTGGGGTGGTCCTGCCCTCAGCCTTGGGGTCTAAAACTTCTAGGCTCTGCAGTACCTGCTCCCTGGCTGACTCCAAAACCTGTTCCACACCAGACCAGGCCCTTCTGCGCCCCCCCCCCCCCCGTGAGGGACTGGGGCAGACATTCTGGGTTGCTCTAAGGGAGGTCTGGCCCTGCCCTCTACCCAGACAGGTACAGGAGGCATGGGCAAAGCACTTAGGGTTTCCCTATTAATACAATGAAGTCAAACAAAGAACAAAGGAGATGTTTCCAGAGCCTGAGGTTGGTAGAGGTGGGATGCATCAACCAGGCTCATCCTTGAGCTAGTTTCTCCCTCCCCTCTGGGTCACCCCTCTCAGGGTCTACAGGAGAACTGTGTCCTTACACACCGCTGGGTGAAGCCAGGAGAGCCACACTGGACCCAAGAGGCCTTGTTTGGTAAGACCTCCGCCTTTAGCACCCTCCCCTCTTTAAAGCATGCCACAAGAGTGTGCCAGACTGCTGGTCAGGGGCTCTGACATGAGCAGATGCCTGCTAAGCTGGGAGGAAGTCCTCAACTTACAGAATGCTCTGCTCTCGGTCAGTCGGCTGACACCTATTCCGGCTTCCAGAACCTCAGGATTACTACAGGCTTAACAAACTGCTAATGGCCTTGGCCAGAAAAAAATTAAAAAAACAAAAACACACACCACTCAAAGCACATGAAGCCCAGGCAATGAGAGTCCGAAACACTGATTTTCAGCTCCCAAGTTGGAAAACATACATTGCTTACTGAGAGTACCCCATGCCAGGCGTCACACCGAGCACTTGAGCCTTGCCCTTTGAGCACTCCTGTACGGCAGATGCTGGCCTCTTGCCCATTTTACAGATGTAGCTGCTAAGCATCCAGGAACCCAGAGGGCCAGGCAGGGGGCCTTCCCACTCCATCCTCTTGTGTCCCCAGATCCCCCAGGACGTTGTGGAAGTCCAAGGTCACTGCTTATCCACCCCAAGAGCATCTCTGAAGTGCAGCTGAGGGACCTACAGGTTCCTGACTCAGGAGAGGCAACACTCTGCTTTAGACCCCGCGGCCCCTCCCACGAGGTCCTCAGCGGAGCCACCCGGCACAGATCAGCTCAAGACAGCCACATGGCAGGAAGGGGCCACTCTGGTGGCTTAAAAGAGACTGGTGAAAACACAAGCTTTGGGGGATTTGAGGAAAGAAAACAAACAAACAGACAAGAAAACCAGAGCTGCAACTGGTGTGGGCTTGCTTCATTTTAGGATTATGGGGCCAAGAGAAGACGAGGACCTCTCTAAAAGCTCTCGGCAGCACCGACGTTGCAGCCAGCCCCGAGAAGAAGGCAGTGGGCTGGGGGTGCTGTAAATACAACTCCAGACGGAGCGGAGGACTCTGGGTGTGGGCAGACACCTCTCCCTGCCAGAGCCGGCACGTGTCTGTGAGCCTGTGAGCCGGAGCGCTCCTCCTCCCCCAGGGAACCGGAAACCTGGGGAGGGGCCCCGAGAATGCAAACATCTGCACACTGAATGGGGGGGGTGGACCTGGACGACAAGCAGGCTTCTAGGCAGGGCAGAAAAGGGAAGGAACACCCTAAAGCAAAACCCTCCCGATTTCACTGAATGAAACTTCCTGCTCCTTATTTAGACTTCCAGCTTCTTTTAGATAGTCAGGTCAGCAAACTCTCTGCCACAGCTACTATAGGAAACAGCCACATTCAAATACCCAGGAGACTGGGAAGCAACCGTGAGAAGGTTCGAGAACAGGAACGGCCTGTCAGACCCCTGCCTGATGGTCCTGTGGGAGCCTGGACCTGTCGGCCATGGAGCTGGGTCACAAGGAGTGACCACTGTGCTGTAACTGTAAAGAGGGAGACAGGGCACCTGACATCATATCTCCCAGAGACTTCTGAGGAGTCCTTTTTGACAATGGAACCTCTCTTGGTCAGAAGAAATCTGAGCTTGGAGGCTGGGAATGAAACCGGCAGGGGCTCTGGGTTGAAGGGGGTCTTAGGGGCCCTGGCCAGCCTGGCCTCCTCTCAGTTGGGGTGGCATTGCTGAGAACCATGGATAGAGATACGCTCCTCCTCCCCTCACATCAAACAGGGGAACCAAGGCCTACTAGGGCCCACCGAGGTCAAGGAGAGACAAATGGTAAGTCAGCTGAAGGCAGAGCTAGGACTGCCTCTCATTTGTCCCGCCATTGGGTCACGACAAACTAGGACCCTGAGCCAGTTCAAGTTCACCTACCCAGGGTAGGAGATTTTGGGATTCCCGGACACTACTGCTCGGGCACGAGACCCTCGACCTTCCAAAGTCCTCAAATCCCTCCCACAGGAGGGTCTGCCAACCAGAAGGCTCCTGGCTGTCCCGTTTCCCCAGCTTCCCAGAAGGCCCCTTAACCTGGCCCAACCTGTCTACCGAGGGCGGCTGCTCCTGGCTGTGTGGGGGACCAGCCTGGCCATGGGCAGAGGGGGCAGCTGGGGACTCAGCCATGTCCTCTCCCCTCACCCCTGTGAGCTGAGTGACGGTGGAACGACTGACAGACTGTGGAAGGAGGAGAGTAGGCGGGTGCACACAGATGGCCAGGGAGATGGACAGACAGACAAGTGGTTACCTGTGGGCCGGGCCCCATGGGCCCCATGCCTCGGGGAGGGTTCATTCTCTGCATTGATCCTCCCATGTTGGGGTGACCTGCACAAGAGAGTAGGTGAGCTAGGTGGTGGGGGCAGACAGGACAGACTCCCCACACCACAGGCGGCCCCGCCCAGCCCTCTTACCTTGTTGTCGGGTGGGATCCATGGAATTGGGCAGCAGTGGCTGGGTCCCAGGAACTCCTCCTGGAGGCTGAAAGAGACGTGAGAGCCGCACTGAGTGGCTGGGGGACGGAGGGAGATGCGCCTGCCTGCCCCGGCCCTCTGCTACCCTTCTGGGGCCACTCACGGCCTCCCTGACCTGCCGACTGGGGCTGGGGGCAAGACCCAGGAGCGGCAGGCAGTGGGAGCTGGCGTCAGCAGAACATACAACATGGGTGGGACAGGAACCATCACACACCCTGCTGTCTCCGTGAATCTGTGCTCCGGGCAGAGCTCCGCCTCACCCTGGCAGCGCCGCCCGCCATACACCCCTCAGCGGCAGCCTGCCCCCTGCCCCGCGCTCACCTCCCAAACCCCGGCCACCAGGTTTAAGCCAAACCCTGTCCTTCCTTCACCCCATGGAGATGTAACTCAGCCTAACCCCTCCCCTAAAGTGTGGGGACCAGGAGACCCACCAGCTAAAAATCCTATCACTCACTACACACATGGGGGTCTTTTTACACAGGAGCAGGGGAGGAGGCGGCCTTCAAGGTTTGGACGGGGAAACTGAGGTCCAGAGGCCCAACGGCCCCCCAGTCACCTACTGGTAGAGCCAGGATGAGCACTCAGGGCTCCCAACTCCCTGTCTTCGTCCTCCGCATGAAAATGCCCCCTTTGGGCCGCAGAGGTGAAGCAGAGGCCTCCCAGAGAGGGAGGAGGAGGCTGAGTGAGAACTGCTCCCCAAAGCCGGGTGCAGGTGGCAGATGCTGGTGTGGTTATTAAGAAGGTGAGGACAGGGTGCCACGGGTTTCCTGAGTGAATACTTGGCACACTCGCTGGGAAAACCTATTACAAGTGATTTACTTGGGCCTGAAGTGATTTTAGTGGCAATTGGGAAGAAAAGAAAAGAAAAAAAAAAAAAAAAAGCAGCAGAACTAGAAGGAAAAGTGTGCTTCCAGAACCTTGTGCCTCAGGACTAAACACAGGCCATTGCCTTTGAGAGGAAAAGCAGACCACCTTTTCCCATCTGCAGATGCCAGTGCCTCTCAGTGGCCAGGCTCTGGGACAGGGACCGCTGCCCCCTCTACCCCCAGCCCTGACCGTGGCTGAGGGGATGGCCCAGTGGTGAACTCCAAACGGTGCGTGGAACAAGGTGGTGGTATGCAGAGAGACTAGTTCTCTCTGCTGTCCCAAGCTTCAGAACGGGCTGTGTGTGTGTCCAGTGCGTGGGGGTGCTTGTGGGGGGCCACACAAACCTGGGAGCACCTGCTGTTTCCAGTGCCCGGGGGTGCTCACAGTCTCTCTCTAGCCTCTGGTCTTAGCTCTTCTGACCTTTCACTTTCTCCCAGTCCTGCGTGCTCTCCCCAAGTTCCCCAGCTCTGAGTCACTTGACAGGTTTGTGTCTGCCCACTTGGGAGGCTGGGATATTTCTAGACCCCGATTACAGGACCCTGAGAGGACAAAGGCAGGCCTGTCTCTGAGGCTCTCTGATTTGGGGATCCCAGGATGTCCAGGTGGACAGGGGACCGTCCAGGTCATAAAACATCCCCAGCTATAACCCTGATGGAGCAGCTGTGGGGGTTGGGCAATCACTTCCTCTCCAGGTAGCCCAGTGAGGACACCAACAGTTCTCGAAGGAAGCTCCTCCTTGGGCTCCCCTTAGCCGGCTGTGTCAGGACCCAGGAGCAGAGCAGGGCTGCCTGGAGGCTCAGAGGGAGTCTGGGCATCACTTCCGTCCACCCCTCACTGGGGTGACCCTGAGCTGGGGACAGGGTGATCTCGGCCCCCTGTACAAGAGAAGGCAGATGTGCCATGACCAAGATAACGGGTCTCAGAGAAGGGTGAAGCCTTCAAATGTAAGAAAGCAGCAGAAGAACGGCTCACCTATAGCACTGTAAGCACATGCTGTGTGCATCTCGGAGTCTGCTAGGGAAAGCGATGTTTTGGGGCTGTCCCACGGGCTCCCGGAAGTAGGCCAGCGCCTCTCTGACAGCACCGTGGGGCAGGCGCAGGAAGCGTCTGCCCAGGGAACAGCCAAACCCCAGTAGTGTCTGCATGGTCACTCGGCCACTGGGCTGACGGGGGCTCCTCTGGGACGTGTACAGGACAGCTGCCTGACAAACCCGGATCCCAGTCTTCCTCCACTCAGCCCCGCTGAACCCCACTGTTCACTACCACCCACCTACTTTCACTTGAAAAACAGCAATGCTTTCTCTATATAGAGCCCCAAACCTGTCACCAGGGAGGCAGGTGGGAGGATGGCCTTGTAAGGTTCACGGGACAGGTCAACAGTCCTTAGCTTCTTGTCCCTCCCTAAGTGCCCTTCTCACTGCCTTAACAGAGGAGGTCCCATGAACCTGAGCAAGCCCTGCGGCCTCTGCCTCCCCCACCTGCCACAGGGGAGGGCTGAGCTCACTGGGGCAGCAGAGGCTTCCACTCAACCCGTAGCCCCAACAGAGGCACTCTCCACGAACCCCCCAGGTGCAACACCCCTGAGAGGGGCACATCCCTCCCTGGAAGGCAAACATTTCTTGTGTCCACAGGAAATCGGTAGAGATTTCCAATGGGGTCGGTGCAGGGGGGGGCGGGGGGGGCGGGGGGCGGGAGTTGGCGGGAAGGTTACAAGTGGTTTGTAACGCGAGGTGCAGATGACGGATTCATTCTCCATTTGCTCTCTTGAGCACTTGCTCATGCTTAATTGATAAATAGGAACATACATGTTTCCTCTCATGTCCCTTAATTGCTGGAGGAAAGGACACAATGACGATAAGGGAGCATCTGTTCTCTCCATGGGGCGGAGGCCAGTTCGGGACAAAGAGAGACCCTGGGTGTGCCGGGGGAAAAGGCGCTGCTGGGGCCCACGCACGTGACGGCAGAGGAGGCCAGGCCCCCTTGGTGACTGGGGCAGCACGCTTACAACTCTGAAAGCTAACCGCACTGGGTGGGGGGCAGAGGAAACAGCACTGGGCTGGGAGCTATAGACCAACTTGATCTGGCTTACTGCAGGACTCCGGGACGTCACTTCTTCACTCTGACCTCTGTTTCCTCCTCTGTGACATACCCAAGGGTCCCTCCTTGTTCAAAAAGTTGGGTGTCTAATTCTTGTCTAAATCTCTCCTCCATGTCAGAGAAAGAGGAAACAGAAGACTTCTGGAGGGAAAAAAAATAACTGGAAACCTGAAAGGCAATTTAACACTAAAATTTGGAGGCCCATGACTATGAGCGTCTCTCCTTAGCCCTACAGCTCTGCACTTAGAGGCCTTTCTTGCAGAAACCCGAGAACAGAAACAATAAGGCCACTCGAGCTGGTAACTGAACTCCTAAGTTCCAAAGGCAGTAGGGGCTGGTGATGTGGTCACATCTCTTGAAGGGCTTTTGCAAGCAAGGTTACTCTAAGAATTATATATAAAAATATTCTGGCATGAAAAGAAATCTCCCTAACGTTTCTTTCCAAGTTTCTTTTAAATCTGTCAATCCTCAACACATATTTTATCTTTACTTCTCCAGCTTCCTTCCCGCCCCTGGATGGGCTGAACTAGGGAGGGTGGCATGGGGGCCAATTTCTCCAGACCACCTAAGAATTGCCAACCCTAATGGGCCAGCATAAGGCACACAACCCCAGGCTGAGCAGCCCTCCCCGTAAGCAGACCACTTTTCTAATTACACGAACAAATCCTTTCTTGTTTTGAGTTAGGTCTGGGAAACAGGCAGACATTGCTTAAAAACTCACAAATGTCCTGCCCCGCTGCAGCCAGGCTCCTGATCTAAGCATTCCTACGGGCCATTTCTCCCCTTAACAGCAGGATTGTATTTACCAGCCTTGGCAATTCTCAAAAGCTTCCAGGAAAAAATGCACGTTGTCAATTAACTTCATTAAGGAGGAAGACCCTTTTCCGAGAAGGGGCTGGAAGGGAGGGGCAGGGGCATTACCACCTTCTCTAGAATAGCCGAAACCCTGCATTCCCATCCTGACGGTTCTGCTGCTGCCCTCTGAGCTCCAGAACTCAGGTTTTACTGCCCAAAGGCCCCCAGGGGAGGCAGACACAACGCTGGGAGCGGGGCTGTACCGTGGACACGGGGTGGACAAAGGGCCCTCCCTGGGGCCCACCCGTAAGCTACCTCCCACATTCAAACCTGTCCCTCCGCCTCCAAATCCTTTCCCCAAATGCTGATTTGAGTCAAAGGCCAGCGGGGGTCAAGGGTGGCTGGGTGAGGGGTGAGAGAACATGAAAAGGTACAGTACCTGGTTTCCCATTCTGATCGGGGGCCTGGGGCCGCCTGCGTAGCGCGGTGACATAAAAGGCTGCAAGTACAGGGAGTTAGTTCAACGACAGCCTGCACCACCGCGCAGGGACAAACGCGAGTGCGCTCCACGCCACCAAGTCCAGTGTTTGTTACGACTAGTGATCTTTTCAACTCTCTTTCTCCCGGTGGCCTCTTCCCTCTGGGCACAACTTCCTCTGGGCAGAGGCAATGACAGATGTGCCTCGCATGGGCGACTCCTGACTCCGCATGTGCCCACGTACGTCTACTCTGGGCGGCAGGAGCGCGCGGCTGGGACAGGGCACGGGACGCGGGAGAGCAGTTACAGCGGTGCGGGGCCGAGGAAGACAGCTCTGCTCTCGGGAAGGGCAAATGAAGAATCAGAAAGGGGCTCACACACACAACGGTCAGCATGTGCGGACAAAGCTGGGCACGCACACGCACGCGCACGCACACAGAAACCACTGACGAAAGGGGCGGGGGAGGGGAGCGAGGATTTGGGGGGGACACAATGAGAACGGTAAGGGGCCAGCGGGCTCCCTAACTTGTGCAGGGCGATGGGCAGGAAAGCTTTCTCAGCAGCAAGAGTGCACACAGAAAAAGGCCAGGAATGCAGCTTCGGTTACGAACAAATGGTTAACCAAACTCAAAAACCAAACCAAAAGTGAGAGAGGAGAAAACAAAAACGCAAAGGCCGCTGACAAGGTCACAGAAATATATTTGCTTTTCTTTTGGTTTCATATCCAAGCTGGGTGTGACGTCCAAGGAATGAAGACTATCTTGGGGGGGGGGGGATTTTTTTTATTTTTATTTTTTTTAAATTTCATTTGTCCAGAAAGACTCGAAAGCAATGGCTAGAGCACATTTTGATTTTTGTTTTTCCTCTGCTGGCTCTGTCCTCCTCGGGCCCCGCGCCCCCCGGCGGGCGGGCGAGCCACAGTGCTTTTACCTGACTGTGGGGTCCCATCATGCTGCTGGGATTGTGAGGTGGAGGCTGTGCGTGCGGCGAGGGCTGTGACCCCGGAGGACCCTGTGAGGCCAGACAGTAGAGGCAGGTTATAGATCACAGCACATGGAGAAGCGCAGAAGCTTAAAAGAACAAAAATTCAACCAAAACGAAGGGCAGGCGGCGGGCGTGCGGGCGGCGGGCTCTGGTTGGCGGGGAGGTGCGCGCGGCTGCTTGGGTCGCAGGCTCGATGGTGGGCGCGGAGAGCGGGAGGGAGAGAAGCCGATGAACACACTCACGGGGTGGTTTACAGGGACGGAAAACAAAACCCAGCTCCTTTGTCAAAGTACGCGGGAGCAGGGGCCCAGGCACCACGTACAGCTGGAGCGGAGTTTGCCATGTTAAATACGCTGGTTGTGACGGGCTCGGAGAGCGCAGCGACGCACAGCAGGTGCACCCACTCTGCAAAGCGTGCAAGCGCCGCTTCTGGGCATGGGGAGAGCCCTGCAAGGCCCTGGTTTGGGGGAGCTTCCAGTCTGGAGGGGGACAGAGACAGGATGCGGGCTCCTGGGCCAGTCGACTGAGGGGAGGGGGCCTGATGGGTGTACGAGAATAGACAGGAGGAGTCAGGCTGGGCCAGAGATTGAACAAACAAGGAAACAAAAGGATGGACGGTTACCGAGCACCCATTCAGTGAACTCTGTTAATTCACCATCACTTGAAAATGGCCCCATTAAGTGGGGTTTCTCATTCTTCTTTTTACCAATGAGGAAACTGGATCTCAAGGGACGTGAGGACTTGGCCACAGCCACACAACTGGTAGATGGCAGAGCCTGGATGAGACACCTGATGGACCCGAGGCTCACCGGGACTCCTGCAGCCCAGAGCTCAAGCGGGCATGTGCAGAGGAGCAGGGGGACGGGGCTGGAGGCCCCTGACTGCTGGGTGGGCGGGTGGTGGGTGGGTGGAGGGGCTGGGCTTTCCACTCCAGCCAGCAGTGAGTCAGCCACCCGTGGTTCTGAGCCGACCCCAGAAGCCCTGGACTACGCTGACCTTGACTCCCCCAAGAAGAGATGGGCAGGTGAATTCACTTAAACCACAGGGTTGGTCAAACTGTGGGTTGCAACCCATTAGTGAATGCTGAAATCAATTTAGTGGGTTGCAACCATTGTTTCCTAAAAACCTGGAACAGAATAAAAAAACAGAATAGAAACTATCAAACAGCTGTGTGTGTATGAAGGCAAATCTTTTTCACTAACTTCTTCCCACATTTATACACAGGTGTGTGTGTGTCTATTGGTTCACAGTGTCAAATGTATTTCCTACCACAGGTCAATCAAAAAGTACAAAAGGCCCTTCTTGAAAGCTCCTTCCTGCCTACTCGGGCTGTTCGGAGCTGGACACTGGGCGAGTGACGAGGAGCACGCCCTAATTCACTCTTCTCCACCCTCAATCATGCCATTACTCTCGGAAGCCGCTTTTGAGAAAAACCCAAAACCTACACGGGGGATGGGGGAAGTTACATTAAAGGGAAGAGGAAGAGAGAGTCTTTGAGACTTAGGTAGGATTTTCTCCGCCAGCCTTCTCTCTCAGAGCCAGGCTGCCCGGCCTCCCACCCGCTCAGAAGACACGGTCCGGAGCTGGGGTGGGGCGGAGGGGCTGGTACCGGGTGGTAGGCCGGGAGACACGGAGAAGAGGTGTGCAGAAAAAGACGGCAGGGGGCCATCCAGGAAGCTGTGGGCACCACTGAAGACAGGCCTGGAGTTTCTTGGCCAAGCAAGGGGCTGCTCACTTCCGGAGAGCTCTGCGGAGCAGATGTTCCCCTACCTGCCACGCTACTAATTTCAACAAGTGTGTGTCTTTCTAGCGGCTGCCAGCAACGGCATGGTTTGTTACCATGAGCAATTTTCTTAATTAACAGACATTAATTAGCCATTTAGCAATTTTGCAAGCATTTGTTTAGCGGCTTTCCTAAACATGAATACCACTGTGATAATGGCGCTGATTAGAGGGTCCCCTAATTAACAGTACAGGGAAGGAAAATTGAAATCACATAAATTAAAAAGGGAGGGGAAGCTAATGAAGGCGGGACATATTTGCACCTGCAAGTCTTTTGTACCATGAAACTTGGGTGCAATGTAAACAAAATAAGATAATTCAAAGCCAACCCCCAAAAAAAGAAAAATAAAAAGAACGGAAGAAGAGGGTTCGAGGGTGAGGTCCAGTTGCCAAGAGGGGGCAAAAGGCCTTCTGTTGGTTCCCAGCTCTTGGCAAGAAGGGAGCACCTCCTCCCTCCAACCCTCGTGGCCCTCACTGGTAAGATCCGGTGCTTCCTCAGGGAGAGCGGTGCTGTCTCTAGGCAGGTCCCCCACACCTGTGGCCCCATGAGCCAGCAGAAGCAAGTAGTGGCTGACTCGACAGCTCACTGTAGAAAATGTATGGAAAGCACCCCAGAGTGTCTGCCACCCACAGGGGGCCTCAATCAGTGGCAGTCCCTACTAAGGGCCAATGATCAAAACCGGGTCTGGAGGGCCATTCCAAGCTGTCTCCTGGCCCTGGATTATGGCTGCTTGGGCCCCACAACGTTCAGGGCAGGCTGTTATGTGGGCCTCACCTCTCTACCTCCTTGCTGGACTCTGGTAACTGGTCCCTGAATGAGCAGATGTGGCACAAGTTCGCCTCGAAACAGCCGCCTAAACACAAACGGCCAGTAAGTATTAAGGGCCAGGAGCCCGCAGCTGGTCAGTGAGGCCCCCGGCCAGCCCAGCAACTTCTCTGGCTGGGTAGAGGTGGGGAGTGGGCTGTTAGGTCTGGGGAGGGAGCAGCCTTCTCAGAAGTCTCCCTCCATGACTTGGAACCGGGCTTTGGAACACCGAAGACAAGAGAACCCTGGCCTAGGCTAGCCAGTTACCCAGAGACAAATCCCCACCATGATCTCAGGACCTGCACGGATGACGCTCTGCACGTGTGTCCCCAGGGCACGGAGCTCCTCTCCCACCCCAGGGTAGGTGTTGACCAGGCTCTGCTCGGGTACTTCCCAGCATGGCCCCCAGCACTACTGGGAGCTCTGTGAGCCAGAAAGATTTTCTTCCATTAAGTCAGAAGCCTATCAATTCCTGGTGGTCACCCACGTCCAGCCGAAGCTCTATCCTCCATGTCTCTGCTACCTCCACCCAGCCCGGAGCGGTCTGCCACTCGATCTGTGTCTGGACTCAGTCCCCAAGACGGTGTGCAACAGCACAGGGAGGGGCCTTGCATGCTTGGCTCATTCTCAGGAACAGAAAACAGGGCACCGCGTTGGAAATGTTTGCTTCTGTTAAGATGATAGACCTGCTCCCATCTCTACAAGGAGGGATAGAATTTGCTGCCCTATGGTTTAGTGAGCCAATTAGAGGAGTTTCTCTCGTACCCTGCCTTCTCAACAAGAGACCAACACGTAGGTGTAGAGAAAACAGACTTTATGGTCTTTTCAACTTGTTACCCACTTGGTCAAAAGGCCACACAGGAGGCAGACCAAAAAGGATCTTGTCTGAGGATTTTGACCTTCGTTGGGATGCTTGGCTTTTCTCTTTCCCAAACTATGAACAGATCTGGCAGGCAGGGGGAAGAGGATCCAGATAGAAGGTGGGAGGAGGAGGGAGTCATAACACTGATGGTACTGACGAGTTTTCCCACACAGGACAGCTCCCCATGGGGCCTGCCTGCCTTCTACTTGCTGAAAGCTTTACATGAACCGAAAGTAGGTGTGTCTGGAAGCCTGTTTGGCCAAAAAGAGCCTATGAGTCCAGCTCTACTTAGACCTCGGCAGCTTCCTGTCTCGGGAGCTGCCGAATCCCCCCTCCCAGCACGCCACAGAGCAGGTGGTTATCGGCAGACATCTGAAGTGCACAGAGTACTGGGCTGGACTAGAGTTGCGGGTCCCACTGGTGCTTGGGGAGAGCTACACCTGCCCGCAGACACCCGTTTCTTGGGTGGCCCTGACAGATCATCACTTCTTCCAGTGTCCTTCATTTATGGGGGAGAAAAGAGAGGCCCAGGACAGAGGCGTGACCTGTCCAAGACCACAGAGAACTCCTTGGTGGCTGAGCCATATCTACCAACCCCAGCCCAGAGATCTCTTCATGATAATCATGTTTCCGTCCACTGTAGGTGAAGAAACAAGGTTTGGGAAGAACCGGGTTCAAATCCCGACTCTGCCTCCGACTGCACTTCCCTCCTCAGAGAAATGGGGATAACGAGGGAGCCGCGCGTCACCGGCGTTAGCTCACGTAACCCTGAACTCCTGGCTGGAAAGGCTATCAGTCGCTCCACTTCACAGCTCAAGAGGGTGAAGCCATTTGCAAAGCTACTAAGCGGTGGAACCAGCCTCAGAGTCCGATTCTAGAGCTCCAGGGGGTCTGAGCTGGCTTACTACCCTACCAAGCCCACAAGTGGAGCACGAGGAGCAGAGAAGAACGAATGCAAGCTCAAGAGGGTGAAGCCATTTGCAAAGCTACTAAGCGGTGGAACCAGCCTCAGAGTCCGATTCTAGAGCTCCAGGGGGTCTGAGCTGGCTTACTACCCTACCAAGCCCACACGTGGAGCACGAGGAGCAGAGAAGAACGAATGCAAGAGGCTGAAGGATGTGGGGGTGCAACCAGTCCCTCACCCACATACATATTCTGGATGCTGACCTTGGGGGTCTGGCCAGCCCCACATCCTGGGGGTGGGTCACACAGATGCATCAGACTCGTCAGGCTGGCTGGGGAGAAGGATGATGACACGGGGACAAATGAACTCATGTCGGTTTAAAATGCCATGGGGTCCAAGAGAAGGTGACAGATAAACTGAGGCCCAGAGTGGCCATAGAAGGTAGGCCAACAGGGAGCTGGGATGAGAACTGAGATCCCTTGACTGGTCAGAAGTCCTTCCACTGCAGTGCACTGCCCCCCCCCATGGGGTGATGGCAAGGAGGCCTGCACCTGGGGAGAGACCCCAATCAGGAAACCCCGAAACCGAATCTGGGAAAAGGAAGCAACAAATGTGCCCACTTTCTGCCTGGGCCTTCATTCTGCCCCAGACCCTATTAATGGACTTGCCACTCTGTCTCAGGCGGTCCCAAGATCTCTGATCAGAGATACACGACTCCCGCACTTCCTTTTTATTTTTTCCTGCAATCCCAGTGTTGGGTAGTGTTACGTCTAGAGAGCCACTTAAGCAGCACCCGGGGAGGCTCTGCAAACGCCGGACACTGAGAGTTAGTGAGAGAGCCTTCGCTGTCATGGACATGGTGGGGAGCAGAACACCCCACGGCACAAGAGATCCACAGTCTCTGCAGAAAGACATTTCAGAGTGTCAGCAGGAGCCACCTAGGCCTCCGGGTCACAGCTGGGACAAGTCCCTGCACTTCACCCAAAGCCACCCTCGAGAGGGAGCTGGGCTTACAGCACGATGGGGAAAGCTGCAGGTTACACAGACCTGGCATCCGCTCCCAGCTCCTCCAGGGCACACTGTGAGTCCAGTTTCCTCATAAGGAGAAAGGGACATTGCAGTGGGGTGGTGCAGGTGACAGCACTAGGCATGCGGAAGGTCCCCAGTCTTCCATGGTCATGCGCCCCATTCTCCGGTGGCCACTCGCTGCCCATTTACGGGGAAAGCAGAAACCAGGTCTGCTCTGCCAGGACCCCTCCTCAGCCTGTTGAAAGCCCACACACCCTCATTCATGAAGCCTGCTCTGCCCAGTCATGGTGCACCCCAAAACACGGGGCATCCTCTTCAGACATTGCATCTCATCAGTAGACACCGTGTAGACTGCTCGAGGGCACGGGCACTGCTTTCCACCCCATGTGCACATCCTGGGCAGAGCCCGAACAGGGCAGCGAGGCTTGACCAACACACGGACCCCACAGCGGCAGTCAGCCGGCCCCTGGACGGACATATGTAACACCTGAGTTTAAGGAACCAGGAAGAACAGTACCAACAGGATGACCAAGTTGGTCCTCTGAACTAAAGACTCTACGGAAAAGAGGATAGCTCTTTAAAATTAGAGTCAAATTAAAAGGAAAAAAAAAGGGAGTGATTTTTTTTTAAAAGGAGAAAAGTTATTAATAAAACTACGTGTTAAGCTTAATATTTCCAAAACTCACCACTCCTTCACCCAGCGCCACCTTATGTTTCCCAAAGCTGCCTTTCCCTGACTAGAAATCATGGACTCTCAAGGAAACAAAGCTGAGACTTAACTCCAGGCTTTCTGGGTGCAGAGGCAAGCCCAGTAGCGAACGCACACGAGGACGTGCTGTGGCCAGGGGCAAGCGTCAGGCTCTGGAGCCCAGGGCACTGGGGCTGCAGTCCTGCCTTGTCTCCCTGAGCCGTGGGCCGCTCATCTACAAGGGGGAGGAGGTCAGGTGACACGGAGTTCAGCTTCCTCACAGGGAAGCCAGGAGAGCACTCTGCAAGCTGCGGAATATGCTACGTGCTTACCCCTTCTGTCTTCACAGAAGGCCTCTGAGGAAGGCACCTGGAAGTTTCAGGTGGCTCAGAGACCCAACACTCCACACATCCCCGTCCCTCCTCACTCACGGGGCCCCTGACCCCTGGTCTGGCAAGGCTGGGCGGGGGTTATCGACTGGCCGTGGAGACAGACGACATGCATTACTAGGGGCCTGTGTCATCTGCCTGTTGGGCGTGTCACTTTAATTGAGTGAATATAAAATTACATTAATTATACACATGGTAAAAAGCATGCGGCAGACAATCCAATTTGCTCCTTGGACACAGATGCTGACGGAAAATGCTGTAAGCCCATTCTGGGGAGAGGGGGCCAAGGTGTGTCGAGTGCCACTGACCCCCCCCCCCGACATCCGTCAACGCAGTCCGTCGCGCTCCTGGAGCGTGAACTTGACCCCTGGCTGGGTAAGGGAGGGAGAGCTTTAGCCGCCCCTCCCCTTTAACATGCACCTCATCAGAGGCAAAGTCCTTTCTTTCTTTTAACCCATGGGAACAAAGTTGGCAACGGCTGGCATAGTTGCTTTCCTCTCCTGCCTCTGTCTGTCCCCTCCAGGGAAGAGGCTTCTGTGTGTGTGTCTGTATGTGGGAGATACAGGCCAGAGCTGGAGCTGAGATTACCAACTCGAGGGCAAAGGGAGCCTGAGACATCTGTATACCCGCCCAATGTGAGACTGGGACACACACAGCAGGTCCACACCCAATGGCATGACCCCCCCCCCCCAGAGAGCTCCACGTCAGGGGCTGCCGGCTGCCTAGGAGATGAGCCCACAGCAATCATGACCCTCATGGGTACCAGACGAGGATGGGATTTGCCAGAGAGAGGTGAAGTGGTGGCGGCCCCTCTTCCTGGGATGGTGGGGAAGTCGCCAGTTAAGCGGGAGCAGGACAGTACACGACGTCTCCCCCTTGGGGTCACCTCTGCATACCATCAGCAAGCTACACAGCCACCAAGGTCCACTCTGTGCAAAGATCAGCAGAAGACCCATTGATTTCTGTCTGAGCAAAGGCCTCAGCTGACCTCTCCTTCTCCCCGCACCTCTCTGAGGAGCCAGGACAGGGCTGGGCAGACGGCAAGGGCAAGAGGTCCACATACTTGTGAATCTGGTGCCAAGACACAGGAGGTGCTCAGCGAATGTTCTCAGGAGGCATGAGGCACGCTTGCCCCACAGAGACAGAGACGCAGAATCAGCAGGCAATGGTTTTCAAAACAAAGGGAGGAAATGCGGCGAATGAAAGTAGTGGCAGCGCCCAAGACCTAATGCAGAGTTCCGGCACACACCGCCCCTGCCTCCTCCCCCAGCCGTCCGCAGACACAGGAAGACTGCGCCCCACCTCACTGGTCCCAGGGCCGAGCTCGCCGGCCTGCACCATGCCGCACACCCAGAATGGAGGCTGTGGTCAGCTGCGCTGAGGACCCAAGAACGCGACCACTGTGCTGAGCTACAGGAGGGGTCGGCAAACTATGGCTCACAACCAAACAGGGCCTACTGCCTGTTTTTGTAAATAAAGTTTTATCAGAACACAGCCATGCACATTTGTCCCCTGTTCAGAGTGGTTGTCATGCTTCAATGGCAGCACTGTGACAGAGAGAGCCTAAAATATTTACTATCTGGTCCTTCACAGAAAATGTTTGCTGACCCTTGGGATAGGTAACGGTTTCCAAGGTTTAAGAGCGGAAAAAAACTGGGGTCTTTTAAAATCCTCACGGTAAGATAAAACAGTACTATTTCTACTTTCTGATTTTTAACCTCAAATCTCTCTGACTAGACAAATGAAGCAAAAATTAACCCCAGTGACAATAAGAAAACTGAAGTCCAATGACATTGAAGTATCGAAGCCATGATTTCTCCCACTGAGGATGAACAGAATGAGCGCTGGCCCAGGGGTCAGCCAACCCGACCTCTGGTTCTCCCACCACGATGCCATGTGGCCAGTCTTGAAGGCCTGGTTTTCTTGACCACTGGTCTTGCACAAAATGACCTTTTATCATTACAACAGCCAGCATTCACATCCAGCTGGCTGGCCCCAGAGTATCTCCTTGCGAATATCATCTCTCCAGTCTCCTTCTCACCAGAGTGCTGGGGAAAGAGCTCATCCCTTGAATGCCAGCAAAGAACATTCTGGGGGCTCGATTCCAGCCCTTGGTTCTTTCAGCAGGTTCACACTGTGTGACCCTCTCCTTTGCAGTGAATTTCTCTAGGCTCACCTCTGGAGAGGGCTCTACTTTGAATGGCTATGGTTGAGATGGGGTGACTGTGCCTCCCGCTGCTAAGCCTTTGGGGCCCCCCTGCTAGAGATCCTTCATATGTGCTTGTGTCCATATAACCAGGCACCCTTTTCAGGGACATGGGAAAAAGCATGTGCAGGACCCAGTCCACCTGGCACTGCATCCAGCCACTGGGTCCCAGCACCCTGGGCGGAGGCCATGCTCAGGGCCGGAGACACAAACAAGTGGTAAAAGAGTCCCAGGCTGGTTGGAGAGACCCAGGTTTAACTACTCCCACAGCAGCACCCCAACAGAGGCACGGAACCAGGTGCCCTAGGGAGCAAGAGGGCAGCAATGACATAATGATCACATTTGGGCAGGACGACCTGCAGGGAGGAACAGGTGTCCTCTGGCAGAGAAGAATCAGATGTGGCTTCTGGGCTGAGGGACTGGCACCTATGCCTTCAAGGCAGTGTGGCCACGGTGCTGGAGGGCCGTACGCACAAGGTGGAGACTCTGGGGCTGGGACCTCCAGGCTGAGAAGCGGGGTCATTAACTTTTAGGAGCTCGTGCTTTTACGCGGCAATCAGATCTAGGTCTTGGATTCGAATTACACATCCGTTCCTTTCCTCTCCCAAGATGCTTCTGTGGTGTCTCTCAAGTTAGAAATGAAGACCTGTGGCCACTGGAAAACTGAGCTCATAGCTGTCTAAGGTGCTAACTACACACGGACTATGTGTCTGCTCCCCCACTAAGCCATACTCTGGCCCCGAACAGCTCTCCTTCTTTAATGCTAGTGAAGGAGCCGGGGCCCAGGGGAAGGTTTCCAATACCCAGTCCTAGCCATGTGGGCTTCTAGCCAGAATCCAGAGAGCAAACCTCTCTCTCCCCGACATATACTCACTGCAGTAGAGACCAACTCTGCGGGTAAGCAGGAGAGGCAAAGACTGACCCAGGATTCAGAGCCATGCCAATCCCCAGGAACACATAACCTTGCCAAGACAACCAAATCCCATGCCCCTCCTGACTAAAAGATGGCCTTTTGCTCCGAAAATGGCTAATATTGCAAAGCTGCATCCTGCTCCTGCCCGCCAGCCTCCACACCGCCCCTCACCAGCACTCAGGCTCCGCAGTTAATCACAACGGCACGGGGAAGGCGAGGTGCATATTAAAAAGCCACGGCCTCATCCTCCCAGAGAATGCCTGTTCTACTTTAAGCTCTCCAGACAGATGTGTACATATAGCCTTCACACCGCTACCCCTTTGCACCACGAAAGACAATCCACAAGGTAAAGATCTCATCATATCCAACTAGGAAGGGAAGACACAGGGCTCTGGAAGCCACACATCCAGAATGCCAAATTCATCCCCTACTGGCCACTGAGCATTAGAGGGCTGAGCTGGGAACAGGAAAGTCGGCCACGGTTTTCCCTTTGGTTTGCAGCTCCTGGATGACTGGGTGGTCTCATGCCTCCTCCTCCCCAAAGGGAGCAGTTTGGGGAATGGCCCAAGATCTCATCTTCCCTCCTCAGCTAAGGAGAAGCAACAGGATGGGGCAAGGGAAAGAACCAGGATCCTGGGAAGAAATGGGTTTAGGAAGCCTGCCTGAAGTCACCTGGGCAATGGGTTATGCAACCTGGAGCACCTCAACAGAAGCACAAGGGGCAGCTGAGTGTGTGTGTGTGTGTGTGTGTGTGTGCGTGTTTGGGGGGGGGCTGCTGGAAGAGCCCCAGATTCATGGCCAGGAGCACCATTTGCAGTTCGCGCACTCCCGCCATACTTACTCACCTGCCTGTAAAACGGGATGCCCACCTCCTCCCAGAGAGCTGGAGGACTGAGGTATTGAGAGTCAAGTACTTAGTCCAGTGCTGGGACCTGACCCTCACCAAAGAGAGGCCGCTGAGAACAAAAAGCTGCGGCTCAGACCTTCCCGACCTCAGGGAATCCTTCGAGGGCCCCCTCTTTCTTTGACTAAGCTTTCCTATGACCCCAATTCCAAGGTGCTGCCTCCTGGCCTGCCAACATTCTTGGGCTGACGCTGAGTGCACATGAGCAAACTGTGGGAGTCGTCTGGCCCTTGAAGTGGTCGCTTTTTGCTTCTGCCCCAAAAGCCTTTGATGCCCCAGGCGACAGGAGCTGGGTCTCTCCTGCTTACCACCGCACCTCCCATGCCCAACTCCTAATGCTGTTGCATGTCACAGACGGGCAGATGAAGGCCCAGAAAGGAAAAGCTGCTGCCCCAGAATGGGCTGCACGTCTCCAAACTCTTAGAGCCTTCCCACAACTGCAGAATAAGTTTCTTGGGACCAGATACTATAATTACTCTGAGCAAGAGGCGCTTCATCAGATCCCCTGTGTGGGCGTATGTTTTTTGGGGCAAGGATAGGGCAAGACTTTGTCCAAGTCTTCTTGAATAAAACTGACCCGAGACTGAAGAGGCTTCCAGAAGGGGAGGGGAGAATTCTGTAGTCCACAGAAGAGGCCACACAGACGTGCTGGAGGTACAGAGGCTGGGTCTAAGAGCGACAGCTCTGGCCCCTGTCCTGGGGATCAAGAGCTGGTCCAGTAACAGCGAGAAGGTAGCAGCGGTTAGATCACAAAGAACAGTGAGTGTCTCACCGAGAACCTGGACTTTATTTCTTTAACGCAAGGACATCATGGATAGGAAGAACAGTCGATGGAGGGAAATTAGCTGGCCTGCTGTTAGCCCAGGCTGGGGTCAACCCCGTGGACTGTGAGCACCTGCAGACAGGTTCTGTCTGGCGTCCCGACCCTGGGACGACAGCAGGGCCCGGCAGAAACCTGTCACTCGAACATGTACTGAAGGAACAGATGACTGAACGCCAGCCGCTGGGAAGGAGGGCTTGTGCGGATTTCTGAACTGCCTTTCATTCCAACCACACTGGCAAACTCAGAGCTGGTGAAGCAGGTAGAAGCTGGTCCTGTTTTACAGTTGGGGAGCTGACCCTCAAGTGATACCCAACTGAGGTCCGCTAGTAACAGAACTTGGGATTCCAGGCAAAGACTCAGCCCCCTGGGCGGGAGAGCTGACACTAACTCACAATAAGGAGTTCATATCAATGAGCCTGGCAGGAACAGAATCAGAAGCTCCTGGACATACAACCTGCTTCCCTGCCTCTACCTCCCCTGTAAACTCCCACTGGGTGGACCAGGGAACAAGGAGTGAAGCCAGGTAAGGCAGGATTGAGATAACACACTAAAGGGACCAAGCAGGGCCTGGTGCTTAGCAGGTGCCAAACACATCTCTAACTGAAGGGGTAAGTACCAAAAAGCCAGTCTGTCTCTAAAATACCTAGAACCTTTCCCACAAATCGCTGCCACCAAGGCTGTACTGAGCCCCTAAGAAGATGCCCTTCTTGGAAATGAACACTCACAGTGGCCCGTGCCCTTGGATGAGCTGCAAGACCTAGCTCCCCCTGACCCCCAACTCTAGAAGAAACAGCCCCAGGACACACCGACATGTGTCCACAACACAAAAACCCGAGTGTTCAGCCACCCCAGGCACCAGGGAGGGCTTTGTGGGCCTCATTTCACGGTGTCCTCACAAGTGCCCGAGAGTTTGGGGCTATCTTCACCCCCAAATGTCAGGTGAAGCAATGAAGTTCAGATAGGTTAACTGACTTTCTCAAGGTAACCCACGTGCCAGCCCAGGCTGCGTGGCCTCAGGGTCTCCGGGAAGGATGGAAGGCCTTCAGGGAGGGGGAGAGGGGATGGAGGATGCGTCTCCAGGGGCCCAGATGCTCGGCTTCTGACTGCTCGTCAACACGGATCCTGAAGCCAATGGGTCATGTTTCCGTGGCAGTCATAAACCATCACTCAACACGACTGTATGTTTCTATGCAGAGTCAATCCTTACCAGAGCTCTGTAAAGGAGGCACTGTGATTTGTTGAATGAATGCTGCTCAGCACAACTGAGGACACCAGTGCCCACAGAGGTTGGGTAACCTCCCCAGAACACAGGGTCAGGAAGTGGCAGCGGGTTGGGGGGGGAGGTCTTGTTCCAAAGCCCGCCGTCACAGCTACCACACCTTACGTTGCCCTCTTGGGAGGTGTCCATAGGAGGCCTCTCCCAGGGCTCACACCCTGCTAATCCCCATCCCTGCACTGCATACAGAGCTGCTGTGCTGTCCCTCGGCCAGGGAGCCCCTGGGGTAGCCCAGCACCCAGCCTGGAGCAGACACTTCTGAAAAGCTGTGCCCCCCTGGCCATACTCTACCAAGTGTAACCCCCCACCCCATTTTGGTATTAGCAAGAGACAGTGGCTTGCTGGACGATAAGTGGGTCTGGCCCAGGGGCTTCATTTACATCCTGAGGCCTTCATCTGGGGGAGGGAGCTGGTCCGAGGAAGGTCTGCTGAGGAGTTCATTTAGGCAGAAATAGGACATGAGCCCAAAACCCACACTGTGGCTCTGCTGCTCTACCCCAGCTCTGAGAACAGCACCTCACAATTAGCACTCGGCGAGATGTGAGAAAGCCCTCTGACCCCGGTCCAGCCCCCTGGCCCAGCCCAGACTCCCCAAAGGGCAGTTTCCTTTCAGCATGGTGTGATCTTATTCAGGGGGGTCTATCCTGAGCCACAGAACGCCAAGGCATGTTATTATAGGATTCCACTGGAATTCTCTTCCTCCAACCTCTTCTGCTACAAGGGTTGAGGAATTTGACCTTTTTTTTTTTAAAGGAAAAAAAACCTCAGCATGATTTGCACAGAAGGTGGAAGCAGGAACACAGGAGGGTCTATCTCTCAGCCAACTATGAAGAAACAAAACAAAAACACAGGGGCTCCTCCACCCTCACGAAAAGCAGGAGGATCCTGGCGGGGGCAGCAGGGGGAGGGCGGGGACGACGCAGCCGTGGTGCTGGGACGGGGGACAAGACACAAGACGGCAAAGCAGCTCCCAGACACAGGGGAAAATCTCATTCTAAGAGAAACCCAAAGTAAAAACCCAGGACTAAAGGGGAAAAGGATAAATCAGCCCAAGCTTTTAACACACGAGAGGTGAAGGGGCTGCTGACACCAATCATTGAGGATGGGATCCATGCATGTCAGAGATCCGAGTCCGCTTACAGCTCAGGAGGAGAGAGGGGACGAGTCCGCTTACAGTTCAGGAGGAGAGAGGGGATGCACTGGGGTCTCCAGGGGCTTAAGGAGCAGTGCTAAGAACTAGTCTGAGCCTCCCAGGTCCCAGGGTCCTCCCGAACAACGCTCCCCTTCGTCTGCCCGGCAAAGAGAGCAGAGACCCGGGGCTGGGGGTCCTCAGCGGGGAGGCAGAGGCGCCCAGCAGCTGGGCTCCCTGGTGTGGGGCCCGCTCCGCGTTAGGGGGCGGTCGAGGCCCGCGGAGCGGCCGGTTGCTTTGTTACCGAGCAAATCTCCCAGGCACTGACTGCTGATGCATAGCTAACAGGGCGGCAGACATTGATTTATGTTCAACTTTCCATTTCATCAGCGAGAGTTACGGCGCGACATGCAGAGTTCACGTTTTTCGGAGGGGCGGAGAGGCGGCTCGAGTGTGCAGACACAAACATGCCCGCACGCGTGCACACAGGCACACGCGCCAGTCAAGGCCGCAACTTTGTTTTCCCTTTCAGAAGGGAGGGCGAGGGGGGCCGGCAAGCCTGGCACGTCAGGAGTAACCTTTTGTCCGCGGTTGCTAGGAGCCCCGGCACGGTCATCTGCCCGTTGGGCAGACGTTAGGCACCAGGCTGGCTGCCGGGCGGGGCGGGAGCACAGCCTGACCTTTGTGGAGGTGGTGTTGGCAAGAAGAAAAGGCTTTTTTTCCCCCTTCTCTCCTGCCCTGGCCTTTCCACACAGGCTGGGCAATTGTCGGGGGCGGGGGAGGGAGGGGGAGCTGTGTGTGGGTCCACACTGGGGAGAGGGGACAGCCCAGGCGACAGAGTTTCCCAGCAGCCAGGGGTTTCTACAGCCCTCCAAAGCACCTAAGGCCCAGAGAGGGGAGGATGGCTCTCCAAGGACACACAGCAGTTTGGCAACAGGGCTGAACTCAAACCAGGACGTCCAACATCCAGGGCAGGGGTCTTCAGGCTTACAGCCTGCTACTGGCTTGTTCACACTAGCCAGGGGAGGGGCTGCTGTGGGGCTGTGGATGCCACGTTGGCTTGGAACAGGTGGGGCTGGGGTGAGAGCAGCCCAGGGCCCAGCAGTTGGGGTGCCCCGCCTCCTGCCTAATCCTCCTCAGCGGGGGTGACCCTGCCTTCTGTCAGTCTGGAGGCAGACACCAGGGTGAGGGGCAGGGAGGAGGGGGTGCTTCTGTCCCCTGAAGGAGCTGGCACACTCCCCCCATCCCGACACAGCATCTCTGTCCTCCTCTCCCACAGACCAGCGCATCTATCAGAACCCCTCCTGCCCACAGGGATACAGCCAGGGCGGGGGGGGGGGGGGGGCACAGAGCATGGGGCCCAGAAAGGGAGGGGATTTGCTGCCCCACAGACAGGGTGTTCATCAAGAAGCTCTAGAGCCTACCACCTGGTCCAGACCCATCTTCCCTGGGCAACTCTCTAGCCAATGTGAGCCTCCGTTTCTTCATCCAGAGTGGGAATGCTGCTAGCTCTCAGGCCGACCTCACAGGGTCAAATGCGATCACACAAGGGGATACCTTTTCTAACCTAGAGAGTGTTCCACCAACAACTACAAGAGGAGGTCAGACAGTTTTACTTTAGGACCTAAGAGCACTGGCTGGGAGCCTCAAGGGGCAACCACAGGACAACATGTGGGGCCCCCTCCCTTCGAAAGCAAAGGGTCTGACAGGGTAGGAGGCACCAGACAGCCTCTCACCACCTCAATCCAATGCAAGCCAAAACCCTGGGCATCCTCCCAGCTCTGCTTCCTCCCCGCCCCACATCCAGCAAGGGGCTGTGAGTTCAGGGCAGGGACACACAGGCCACTGCACTTAGTCACCACTGCAGCCCAGGGCCCGGCCACCCCTCAGCCGAGGGGACCACAGCCTGGAATCCACACTTCCGCAATGGTAGCATGACACAAGCTGGGGGTCCTCCTGGAACCGGGTCACTCCCCTTCTTAGGAACCTTCCATGACTCCCCTGTCTTTAGGTTGAAGGATCTATCCAGGCCTCCTGCCATCCCAAGCTTGCCCCTTCACACCCACGTCCTGGCCTACTGCCCCCTCTCCCCACTCACTGGCAACTGTCTCCAGCTCAGGCCTCACTCCTCTAGGCTAGCCCCTCAGGGAAGTTTCCTGTTGGACCCCAGGGTAGGCCAGATGCTCCTTCGCCTGCCCCTGTGGCACTGGACCCTCAGTGTAATCTCTCCTTGCCTCCTCCACCAGACTGTGAGGCCCTCGAGGGCAGGTCCAGGGCTGTCTCTTTCGTCTGCGGTGCTCACCAAGGCTGTGTATTTGGGAGGCCACTGTGGCCTTACAGACCACATCTGGCCAAAGGGCTAAGGGATGACCAGCAAGTCTGCCAGGCCTCACAGGGTTTGGGTCCTGGCCTCAGACTGACCATCCATCAAATGGGGATGCCCCACCCCACCCCCATCAAGTCCTCCCTTTGCAGCAGGCTTTGAAAACCACACAAACAAGGTGGTTTGCTTCTTCCCAAGCCTCTCCTAAGTTCCGCCCTGGCCCTAGTCAGCAGAGAGGTCTTTCCTGCCGCTGCAGCTTTCTGGCAAGAGGAATGTCAGCTCACTGTGCTGCTGCTTGCTTCCCGCTGGAGAGGAAGGCAGGAAATGGACAGCAGTCGGCCCAGCTCTCGGGAACTGCCTGAGCTTCTGCCACTGACAAGCCCTCATTTACTGGGCGTTGATCCTCCCTGGAAACACACCATCCCACCCCACAGCGCTCAGTCCCCAGGGCTCTCTACTGGGCATTGAGTCTCTACTTGGTTACCACTGATGCCAAGGAGCTCACTACTTTGTTAAGTTGGCAAGTGGTAGAATCGTCTTCTATACAAAGACTCTATTGGCCTCCCTCTTCTTTTCTCTGAAGGATCTGAGATCTAAGGGCTGAAGCCTGGCAGAGGCAGGTCTGAACATCTTTTTTTTTTTCTTTTTTTTTTTTTAAGATTTCTTTCTTTCTTTAAGTAATCTTTACATCCAAAGTGGGGCTCAAACTCACAACCCCGAGATCAAGAGTCACACACTGTTCCGACTGAGGCAGCCGGGCGCCCCTGGTCTAAGTATCTTCTATATGGCCGAACTTCAGATACTCCAGGTCAGTCATCAGAGCCCTCCTGAGGCTGCTCCTTTCCCAGAGAAACCCCAGCTACATCTGCGGGAAATGAGGAGAGTGCTTCCTGTAATCTCAATAGGAAAGGCCCAAGGTCATGTGTATCTATCTCTCCCTTTTATTTTTGAATCATTTCTTGGGTTTCTGGACTATACACATCATATGCTTCTTCTCCCCACTCCCCCACAACTATGGGGAGGGTTCTCTGGAGGCAGACCTCAGAGGCGGGTGGACTCGGCTGGCAGGAACGAGAACCCCCGGGAATGGGGGGGACATACGAACTCCTATTGTGCCCCACTACAATGGAAAGTATCTGGGGATGTCCAGAGCAGAATGCGATGAGCTTCTGGCAAAGGGAGCTGGGTTCCCCCAAGACTGTCTTTTGCAGAGAAGGCTCAGTCTTCAGCCCTTGGACGTCTGCTGGGTCTCGGCAGTGCCAGTCTCTGTCCTGAGTGTGGTTAGTCCCCAGGTTCCCACCTCCACAGAGCTGACGGAGTGGGTGCAGAGCGAGCCGTTCTGGAACACACACCTGGCCAAGGCATTATCCGGACCAGGGCACTCCAGTGGCTCCCACTACCCCCGGATGGAGCCCACAGTCCTCCAACAGGTCCAGCAGACACTGCCAGCACACTCTCCAGCCTGTCTCCTACTGAGAACCCACCTATCACCTCACTGGGATAGCATCCCAGACTCTGCTGCCCCCAGGAAGCCTCTCCATTTCCTGCTACAGGGCATGGGTTACCCGTCAAGTCTCTGTGGTAAGCCGGGTGCTCCCAGGGGCAGACTCTGATTGATGAGTTCTGGCCTAGACTCAAGGCCCCTGCCCTCACAGAGGTGGCTCATCACTACCACTAACTACAGTCCCATCTGCTTCTGGGCCTCCATTCTGCATCTATATCAAGTCTGGACTCGATCGGGGATGGCAAATACACAGGTCACACACTACCACTTACATCCCCGTGTTCACGGCAGACGTTGCCCATCAGTATCTGCCGAGCCCGCACACAGCTTCAGAATCAGTCTCAACAGTGTTCCAGCAGCCTCCACCCACCAATCAGGGCTGGCAACTGAACAGAAACACTGCCTGCTTTTGAGAGAAGATGGCTAGAGGTTCTCTTTCTCCCTCCATCATTCCCCTCCTTTTCTCTTGTTCTCCAGCCTCTCTCTAGACCATCAGACTTGTATCTGACTGCTGCGGAAGAACACCGGCATGTGGAACCAGTAAGCCTGGGCTGAGACTCCGATCACGGCCCGCAGCCGGTAACTCTGTGCAGGTCATTCACCTTTCCCAGTCCCACTCTCCCAATCAGCCATGTCTCCTCGGCAGAAACGCTGGGATCAAAATGAAAGTAAGCCGCATGTCTAAAAACACTCCATAGCTGAAAACAATCACTGGAATTTAAAACAAAACAAGAACAAAACAGCCCGTACTCAGTGCTCCCTTCTTCGTGACCCCTGCCCTCCTGCCATGCCCCAGCTCTTGACTTAGATAGAAATCCTCATTGGAGGGTGCTTTCCTTAGAACTACCTTGGGGCCAAGAAGCTGGGGGCCCACCCAGACCAGCAGGCCTGGCCAAAACTAAGCCAAGCGTGCCAGATGTGCAGCCTGACTGACTTCAGCTGCATGGAAAAAAAAAAAAAAATGCCACTGCTTGATTATGTAAAATCCGTCTGGATCCACAGCAGAAAATCCAAGTTGGAAAGGCCCTCACAGACCATCTGGTCCACCCTGCTTCATCTCCTAGTGAGGAATCGGGGGCCCAGAGATGGGGAGCAACTTGCCCAAGGTCACTCAGTAGGTCATGGACAAGCAGGGGACTAGAACAAGTGTCCTCAGGCTACCGTCTCCTGTATCCTTCCCCACTCCAGAATACCACCTCTGGACTCTCCAAGCCTGGGCAGAATGAGGATCTAGAGCTTTGGGGGTGGCTGGGCTCCACTCCTGGCCACATGAGCAACACGAATAAACTCAGTTCAAACATCTCCCAGGTCCCTAGTGCATGCCAGATGCTGGGAAGGCCAAGATGAAGGCCATCTTTTTACAACGAATGCACAGAAGTAGAATGTCCTTGCTAAGTTCTACCATAACCCTAAGAATACTCCCCAATATTGTGAGGTATGGTCAGGCTGGGTCCTAAACCACCTCTCTGCCAGCCCTCAACTTGCTACTAGACACATCTTATGCCACAGGACCAGGGCTCTGTCCACCTTAGACACCTCAACACCAAACAAGAAAAAGCCAACAGATAGGACATAACGTGAGGATGGCCAAATCCTCTGACCCCAGGAGTAGCCTTGCAGCCTGGCAGTCGAAGGAAGGAAGTCCCCTGGTGTTCCTTTCTGAGGGGCTGGGATGGGGGGTAGACAGCTACACCCTCCCACCTACCCTGGATGCCTCACTGGCTTCGAAATTTAGCAGCAACTGGGCATGGAGTCCTGATGTGAAACCTGGGCTGGCCACCGTGGGACAGGATCTGGTCAAAGCTGGGTCAGCCAACCCAGGCTGGCTATTTCGGCGCAAAGACCCCCCTGCCGCACAGCTGCCCGCCCAGACTGTGGCCAAGCAGGGGAGGAAGTGTAATTGTTGGCAGCAGATAAAACCCGATAGCATCTCTACTTTCCTTCTAATATCAGAGTGGCCGCCTGCAAGAGGAGCGAGGGGCAGGGCCGGCAATCAATAACTAATATTCCCGTCATGCGCCGGCCTGCTCCGGAAATGGGCAGTCACTACCTCCCTTCCAGAGAGATACCCTTTCCCCTCAGCAGTGACCCAGCCTGAGTAGGTCAGCATCACAGCCAGGAAGCACCCTATCCACCTTCATCTTCATCTGACTGATTAGAAAACCATGTCCTCACCTGAGGAGGGCGTGCCGGAGGTGGGGGGAAGGGGCGGGGAGGGGAACAAAGTAGGCTGAAGTCACCCAGGAAGCAGAGAGTCTGGGGAACACAGGTCCCTGCTCCATCTCCACCACCACAACCCCCCCAATTCTTGGACGTTCATCCTGACTAGGGTTCAGAAAATACCTCTAGTCAAGAGGATCCAGAAGTTACCTCTGTTTGATGGTGGCTGGAAGTAGCCAAATAAGGGCAGGAATCAGTCTGGGCTTTCTGACCACACACCCCTGAACGTCACAGGGGAGGGCCCAAGAAGTATGTCTGGAATTAGGCCTTAACCATGGACAATTATACCAAAGCAGGAAGTTAAGAGCTGCCCACATATCAGGCAGACCTTCCCCTGCCCCAGACTCAGGCCAAAATAGAAGCCAACAGCCTATTTAAAAAATACAGCTGGCTATTGTCCACCTCTTCCCACCACAGCAGCTTGCTCTGGGCACCCAGATGCCAGCAAGCAGCCTCCACAGGCATGCACACAGGTGGAGCCCAGCACCCAGGGCTCTGTCCACCAGGCAGAAAAGCCACAACTGCACTGTATTCAGAGTCCATGGCCTCGTGTGGGAGGATGTGTAAGCCTGGGAAAGAAGGTCCAAGCAGACAGAACACCTGTGGGAAGACCACCAGCTAGGTACAGAACACCCAACTGCAGTGGCCAGGAAGATGGCTGCCCCTTGGCATGGATGACTATCTCAGTCAGCGGCCCCTGGGCTTCCCTTCCGGGGAAAGGGCAGAAACCTGTCTGGGGTCCATGGGTTTCCAAGGATTTGAATGTCTCATTCTCTTCCAAGTCTGGCCCCTCTTCCCGATGCCTTACCCCAAGCCAAGCCCCAAGTAATGCCTGGTCTGGTCTAACCTAGAGCCTACACACTCCATTTCTGAGGCTGTACTCTTTTCCATCCCAGGGCAAGGCTCCAGTTTGGGCGGCATGCTAGGAAGGTATGCAGATACACAGGTGGCCATCCAAAGCCCTCAACCGCCATCCCTGTGCCCCTCTCACTCCCCTCACTGCCCTCACTGCCATCATAGTGGTAAGGCAACCCGCTCTTTCTGGTTTTGGGCAACACCCAAATTTCACTGATTCCTCCTCGGATGGTGAGCAGCATGTCCAAACCCTTCTCTCCTGGGAGTCAAGATCAACCGAAAGGTAAAATCTTACAAAGCAGAAGTGTCATCTAGGTCATCTCCCATACCCTTAACATCTCCAAGAGGGGTCTGTCCCCCTTGCTTAGATGTCTTAGTAACAGGGAACCCCTGTCTCCCACAGCCTGCGTCTCACTCCTGGATGCACAGGTGTGAAAGTCTAGCTTACACCAAGCAAAAGTCTCCTTGGACTGTGTATCAGTGCTCCCAGTTTTGAATTTTTGGGCTTCACAGAGAGATCTTGGCCTTCTTTTCTATACAACGCTCTTTCCACATTCTTATCTGGAAGTGCTAGCCTTTCAAAGCGGTGGGGAACATAGGTAGGTTCTCAAACCCCACCACAGACAGGTTTGAACGAATGAAATGTTACACTCCAAGAAGCTCCTTCTAGCCCTGCACGCTGATACCTCTCGGAGATGGCATTCCCCAGTCTCAGCCTGGTTAAAATCAATGAGCCTCCCCCCCCACCCCCAGCTGCCAGGGAACCGCCGAGATAGGGGGAGAAGGAGGCACAGAGGGGCCAGCAGCCACACCCAACCCTGACAAGACAAAGCTCCCAGAGGCCAACAAGGTGTGTTTTGGAGAAGACCAGGCTCTCACCCCACGTGGGACCTGCCCCTGCCTTTGGCGGGCGGAGTGCGGGCACAGATGCTCGCGGGATGCCGACTGTGATCACACTCGGAAAAAATCAAGTGGTAAACCAGAGGGAAAGGATTCCGAGACCTGCCAGGATGGTGGGTTTTTTGTTTTTTTTTTAGATTACGCCTAAGGTTTGTAGTTTGGACAGGCAAAGTAAACAATGACGATGACAGCAGCAACAAAACAGAAACAAAGAACAGTTTACTTGTTTAAAAAAAAAAAAAAGCCTTTTGTTATAAAAGACAGCTCCCCACGGCCTTGGAAGCAGCCCCACCGCCTCCCTGACCAGGGGCGGGCTGTGTCGTGCCTTCGAAGCTGGTGTGAAGGAAACCAGCTCGGGCAGAAGTGACAGCACGTGCGGAGGGGAGAGTGGGGGCTGCTCTCCATCTCTTTTCTCCCGTCCTCAGGTTTTGGAAGCGGTGGAGAAAGGGATAGGAAGCGCTGGAACCAGCATAAAGCAACCGTATTTAGACCATGGCAAACTGAGCTACTCCTTACTTGTCTCTCCCTCCCTCCCGCCTGCCTGGGCCTGGCCTGGAGCGAAAGGAGCACGAGACCGAGGGGGCCCAGCACGTACCTGAAAGAAACCCGGCGGGATGGGGCCTCCCGGCATCCCATCGTTGGGGGGAATGTTGCCAAGCACAGGGCTCGGGGCGGCGGCTGCACTCTGTGGAGACAAGGAGGTGGAGAGTGAGAGGCTGCACCCACTGAGAGACCCAGAGCTCCGAACCCCGGCCCCCAGTTCTCCCCGTCGGCCCGCGTCCTCCACACACCCGCCTCAAACACCACCTTCCCAGGGGTGTCTCTCACTGGGCAAGTGGTGGACTCTCCGACCTCTGTTTTCTCATCTTTACAATGGGAGGACAACATCCACCGCTGCGCACGCGCACCGCAGAGCCCAGCACGCAGCCGCTGCTGCAGACGTACGGACGCTGCTGCTGACGTGCAGACGCCCTGCCTAACCCACTCAGCTGCTTGACGAAGCCCCGCACGGCGGCCGAGGCGCTTTATAAATGCTTGTGCCCTCTCCAACAGGATGCGTGCTGTATTGAGAGCACATCCATCACTATCCACAGCTTAATGAACGAACAGACACCCTGCTGGGAAACGTCCCTGGAGGGGTCGACGAGGGCGGGGGCCTTTCGGGCCCCGTCAGGGTCCTGGGTGCCATAGGAGATGAGGTGGCCCGCGCAATGGGGGGACTAGAGGCACTTTTCTTCTTAAATGCTGCTATTCTGGCGTTCACCTGGTACATCTGCCTCAGCAAATGCCTCCCAGGGGTGAACAGACGTCGTTCGCCCCAGCCTGGCCTCCTTCCAGACAATCTGTGTCCCACCTGCCATGTGGTCAGCATGTCTGAGCCTGGGCCCGCACGCACACAGGCAGGGTGAGGCTGATGGGGCGAGTCACACACCTCCCGCCGCCCCCTCTCCCCCCACACCCTGGCCACGGCGGCTGGTGCCCTGCACACACACCCCTCCGCCCCCCAAGCACTCCTCCCACAGGACCCCCCCACTCCCATCTCAGTGTCACCAATCACACACACCCCATTGAGAGTTTGAGACTCAATCACCAATGGCCTCCCAGGGGTCTGAGGGGTTCTCTGGGACCCCCGGGGTCAGGAAACAGACTGCCTCTTTTTTTCTTACAAATGCCGCAGAATTCTTCTTCCCTTTCCTCAGCCAGGAAATAGGAACCAGAACTCCTAACTTCCAACTTTGATAGAAGGAAATGAGGTAATGTGTGGATCCCATGGACACACTACCTGTAGCAAGATGAACTGACACCCCTGGGGGACCCATGCATCTGGGCTCCAGTGCCGTTCCCTGTACTAGCAACAGAGGGCCGTGGGCAAGCCGCTTGGCCTTCTCGGCCAGCTTCCTGTGCAAAGTGGGTATCGCTGTTGTCCTGCCTGTTCATCGGGGTTGTGGGGGGCTACAGGACAGGGTGGGCTGAGTTTGTGAACCGGGAAAGCTTGGTAATCTGGAAGCAAGGGGGGCTCAGTATGGGCATGCACTGGGTGTCTTAACAGACCCAGCAAAAGAGACTGGGGAGGGGATGGGCTGGCCACGTGTGCCCAGCATCTCAAAATGCTGCCTACCGAAAGGCAACCCTCTCTGTAAATAAAGAGATTCGCAACCATCCTGCCATGTGTTACAAGCATCCCAAACATCACGAATGAGCTCTTCCCACCTTCCCGGCTGAGAGTCCCACTCAGAAGGAGGAGGGGCCAGCGGGCCTCTGCCTATAGCCTCCCCCCCAAACCCGGGACCCAGCATTATCTGGGTAAGGGCCGCCTGGGGGAGCACGCCCGGCTATCCATCAGCTGCACGGTTCGTCTGTGGTTGGTGGTTCTGTGCAAATGCAACTTTTCAGGATTTACAGCCAACAATCACCCCTCGGAAGCAGGGGCAGGAAAGTTTGAAAGAAAAATTGGAGTGAGGTAAACAGGTACCCACGTTTTCTTCAAGTTCTGTCAGAGACGGGTTTTATATTTAACTCTTTAACCCTTCGGGAACTTAGTTTGGTACAGAATATAGATTTTGCTCCTCAGGCAGTGGCCTCAGTATGATTTTGCCCCACTCATTTGAAATCTGGAGGCAAAATCCTTACAAAGGCTTGGGTCTATTTCTGTGCTTTTAAATTCCGTCCTACGTGTCTCTATTGTTCATCGTCATGATGGGAGTTTCACCGTGTGTCTTACTTTCCCCCCCAATTCTTCAGTGGAAGCTTTCTGGCTCATTTTCACCTACCTATCCCTCCAAACATCAGATCATCTATAAAAGTCAACCTCCTGTTGAAAGAAAAAAGTTCACGTATGTACACACACACACACACACACACACACACAAATCTGGAGGAGAAATGCCATCTTTCCTCAAACAGAGGTGCCCTCCCAGGACATGGTCTTTCTCCAATTACTCACACCTTCGTGCAAGTCCCGCAGTCGAGCGGGGGGGGCAGGAGGACGACAATTTATTATCAGGTAGGTGGGAGTAGGCGACATGGGGAAAACCAAAATCCAGTCTTGTTTAAACTGACTAAATGTTTTATTCAACAAATGTGGCACCGACATGTTCGCGGGACGATGACAGGAAAAATGGAACTCCTGACTGGGGAGGCCCTAGGTGGTATGCCTTGGGCCCCATGCTAGAAACAGGCTGGGTACTCCCGGCCAACCCCTGCCCTCTCTCTCCCTGAACTCCCAGGAGGCCTGTGAGGTGGACACAAGCACCCTCGCCTGAGAGATGGAGACACAAGCGTCTGGTGAGGAGAGTGGGCTCAAGACAGCCCTCTCCCGTTTGTCCCCGTCTGCCCGGATCTACTCCACCCCGGCCTTCAACCCAGAACCATGCTGTTTTTACAGAAAGATCTGGAAAGCCTCACCAATTTGATTCTTTGAATTAGCATTTATCGTTTAGTATACAACACTTGCTTATTATAGAACACAGCAAAGGAAAGAGAAAATTAGCCACCGTGCTTTGTTAAAGAATGTCAAGAGCACTTCCCCTTCTCATTACGCGGCCAAAGAAAACATGAGTTTTTAATGAGTCTAATATTATGTAGAGGTAACATTATTTAACCCATTTAATTAACAGGCATCACATCGGTGTTTGCTACCTCGGTAGTTACAATACGGTACCTCTCTGGTATTCGGACCTATTTTTTGGATCACTACATTTTGAAATGGGTCTATGCTGACCACTCGTAGATCTTCTTTTATGGGAGGACGTTCATGTCCCTTGCTATTGGTATATTTGACTTTTTCCTTAGTGATATATAAGAGCTCTTTATATTTTAAGGATACAACATATGGATATCTTAGAATTAAAAACAAACACACAAACAACTTTTTAATGAAAATTTGGACCCGGGAGCATGACTTACAAGGCTCCCTCCCTCCGAGATCTCCTTTCCCTACAAAATCAGAAGTGAGTCCATGGTCCTTTGAATGTCAGGACTGGGGTAACCGTGGTTCCAGAACATGGATGGTGCAATTCTCTGACATCTGGGTGGAGGACAGATTTTTGCTAGCCTCCAATGAAAGGAAAGCCATCTTAGCAGTGATTAAGGTAGCAGAAAGCTGAGGAGACTTTTATCATTCAAAGCCTTGTCCAGCAGCAAAAATAAGCAAAATAATTAACCTGAATTATGACAGTTACTGCTATTCTTTGATTATGAAGGAAATATGTGCTCATAACGGAAAACTTTCAAAAGGGCAGAAAAGTATGAAGCAGCAAATGAAAAGCAGCAGCCGGTGTTACAGGGCAACAAAAGGGTTAAGTACTAACTGTGGTTCACAAAACGGAATCCACAGACCCCCTCCTCCGGACCCCACACCTGCCAGCAGGGGCTGTTTTACCCATCTCTGAGATGTGAGGCATACAGCAGGTGTTCAATAAATGATTACGACTTTTATTATTCAAAGACCTGCTCAAACCTGGCCATCCGGAGCCAGGCCTTTCCGGATTGCTAGGAATCGGCCTCTCCCTGCGGTTTCCAGCTTTGAGTTAGAGCTCCATTAAAGCACTCAGCAAAGCGTCTCATGTGAGTTTTCTCTAAAAACACAACCCAAACCGAAAGCCCCTGACGTTCACTGAGGCCTACAGCTTTCGGGGCTGTGGTGGGTGCAGGGGAGGGAACCCTCCCACTGGAGCAGGGCAGTAAAGAGCACTGGATTCTGAAGCCAGAGACCTCCCTGTGAGCTCGGGTCCCTGCTGGGAGCCTCAGTTTCCCCATGCGTCCAATGGCCGGGTTAGACAGGACCACCTCTTGGGCCCTTCTTCTGAGCCGCTCTTCCCAGCCCAGTCTGCACACCCAGGGGGCAGGGACTGGAAAGTGCAGCCCGTGCGTGAACAGGAGAGCCCTCTCTCCGGAAGACTCTGAATTTTAACTCTTCTCTGTTCATTACAGAACACTTAAGAGATAAAGATTAGAAACCTTCTTGTTATCAGAGCCTGCAGGTAAGAGCCGATGACATCTGAACTCGCCCCACCCAGGCCCTCCTCACCCACGTTTATCTATATATGCATACATACACGGACTAAAAAAAGCAGAATCAAATCAGGCATGCAGTTTGGTAACTCACGCATTTTTTAAAAAACTAACTTCAAGTTCTTTTCTACATAGAAAACAGGCCTTGCACCGGGGGGCGTGGCCCACTCCAGCCAGCTGCCTCCTCTAAGACTCGGGGGTCAGAGTTCACGTGTGAAGCTCAAGGTGCCTTCGGACAGCTGCCTGAAGCTCCTCCAGCTCCCCTGTAAAGGATCATATTTTTGTTCGTGGCCTGGGAGTCTTCCAAGGAGGACCGAGCCCACAAGCCTCTCCCTTAAGAGTAGGGCTTCTTTACAATCCCACGGCAGTTACACAGCCAGCCAGCCGGGCCCGGGGCTCACCGCCGCACCGCAGCCTGCCCGCGTGCTCCAGACCCAGGCCAGCTGGTCTCACACGTGCCCTCCAACGGCAGGCGTCCGGCACTAGCAAATCTGCTTTTCAGTGGTGACCACCCCTGCAGGGCCGAGCATCCTGATGCATCCTCCACTAACCCACCCAACACCACGAGAGTACAAACGCCCTGGCAAGTCCCAGACGTGGTGCCGGGCCCTTTCCTCGCTCGGTACCAACAAGTCCCCTGTGGCTCCAGGACCAGCAGGGTCGGTCCAGAGGAACCAGGAGACAAGCTCCCAGAAGCCTCCCGTCTCGTATCACACAGTATCTTGTGATAGGTAATACGTGCTCATGCTTCCTTCCAGAAGTGTGGGTCTGGGGGATTCTCCCTGCAAGGTATTATCTTCCAGCCCCCACCCCAAGAACCCCAGTTCTCCTCACTCACAATCCAGCATGGGACCCTCCCCCCCATTTTCACTATTTTAAAATGATCCTCAGGGCGCCTGGGTGGCACAGTCGGTTAAGCAACTGACTCTTGGTTTCGGCTCAGGTCGTGATCAGGGTTCTGAGATCGAGTTCCGCATTGGGCTCCACACTCAGTACAGAGTCTGCTTGGAATTCTCTCTCCCTCTCCCTCTACCTCTCTCACTCATGTGTTCTCTCTCTCTCTCTCTCTCACATAAATATCTTTAAAATAAATAAAAACAGAAATAGAAATGATCCTCTGCACACGAAGCCCCTAGAAAACTGAATAAAACCAAATGCTCAGAGTGAACCGCAGGACTCCTGCCAGCTTGGCCAGCCCCTCCTGATTTACAAGGCTGCAAAACGGAACTTTGTTCTGCAATCCCCTCCCTCCTCGCCCCACCCCAATACTCAGGCCTCGGCGTGTAGCAACATAGAGCCCACATGCAAAACCACCAAGTACAGCCTTTCTTGACTGAAACTCAACACAGGCCATGTGGCCAAGCACCCAGGACGCCACAGGGTGTGTGGCATATGGCTGGGTGCGCACAGCTGGGAAAGAGAGGTCACTTAGAGGAGTGAAGGCACCCTCCTGCCGCGTACGTGAGAAGGGCAAGTGAGAAACGAAGGTCTTTGTGGGATGCTTGTGTCCAGGGGAAGGACAGATGCTTGCACGGGTATCATCAAGACAGAGCCTTCAGGGGCGCCTGGGTAGCGCAGTCGTTAAAGCGTCTGCCTTCGGCTCAGGGCGTGATCCTGGCGTTCCAGGATCGAGTCCCACATCGGGCTCCTCCACTGGGAGCCTGCTTCTTCCTCTCCCACTCCCCCTGCTGTGTTCCCTCTCTCACTGGCTGTCTCTCTGTCACATAAATAAATAAAATCTTTGAGAAAAAAAAAAAAAAAGACAGAGCCTTCAGCAATCTGTGCAAAATACTGGAGTGACCTAGGTCCCTCGGGGCCGAGTTTCCTAGAGGAAATGTTAATCTTAGCAGGATAGATGAGCTGAAGATGTTGACGAAGGAGTGGCGAGAATGCCATCACCCAGAGAGAAAGGCCAAGACGGAGAGAAGTGGGGTCAAAAAAGGGAGAGGTACAGGAAGAGGCCTCTTGGTTTTGGGCACAGACCACAGAAGAGAATCGGTTCTGGAGAACAGGGGCTCTAGTTCTGCAGCTTGGAGAAAACACAGAGCTGTTGGTACATGAAGAGACAGAACCAGCTGGCATTAAAAATAGGTTCAGATGACACACGGGAGTGAATGACACAGGATCCCTGCCTCCAAATAGCCAGGGGCTGTCACGTGGAAGGAGGAGTGGATGTCCTCTCCTGGTGCCAAGGGATGGCTCTGGGTCCAGCAGTAGGTGCTCTGAGCTACCAAAAGCTTTTCCAGTTCCGAGCATCAGAGCGAGCAGCCTCAGGAAGTGGTGGCCTGGGCTAACTTGGGGTGGCTCACAGCTGGCACACAGCAAGAGCGCACTACAGCTCTGAATATGTGGCCTTGATCTCTGCTCTCCAACTCAGAGCCATGCTGACTGCCTCAGCCTCAGTTTCCCCTCTGCCACATTACCTACCACCTCCCGGTGTTTCGTGGGGATTATGAGGATAGACGAGACCTGGAATGAGGGCTCCCGCTCTGGCTGCAAACCACCTACTGTGTGACCTGCGTAAGCCTTCCTGCCCCTGGCCTCTGCTCAGCTCCAAAGGAGGTGGATGACGTCCTGCAGTTTCAATGAAACAGTGGGCATCGCACTGAGCTCTAAGCTGAGGCCACGTGTAGGCAGAAAAAGCCCTGAGCTGCCACAGCCAGGCCATCAGGCCCACGGGAGAGCTGTCCTGACACCAGAGCTTCTTCCAAAGTCTCCTGGCTGAGGGGCTCAAGGTCGGGACGTGGAGAAGGGGTGCGGAAAGAAGCAACTACCTTTCATCCTGACCCCGGAGATCAGGAGGGGGGAGGGTGGGACTGACTCCTCAACATCCCCGCCAAGAGATCATTTCTGTTTACCAGTAAGGAAACTGAGGCACAGAGAAGCGCATGATCATGAGTGGCTCTAACTTTACTCTCCCTGTCCTTCCACCCTCTCCCCCCAGCCTTAGGCCCACAAACCCAAACACAGTCTCCCCATCAACCTTGCAGTTCCCGAGGAGAGTTTTGTAAGCTTTCTGACACTTAAGAAACAACAGAGCATCACAAACACGAGGGGAGCACAGTGCGTTCTCTGCAGCTGGGACCATCTACAGGTTTTGCTCTTCTCCCGAAGTGCATGGACTTAGCCCTGCTCCTTCCAGCAAATACTTGATGGAGTTGGCCTTCAGCAAGGGGTGTGGGGAGGGGTGTGTGTGTGTGTGTGTGCGCGCGCGCACGCGTATGCATGTGTGCGTGTAGGAATGCATGAACCCGCTGAAGAGTCTGCTGGATCTAACTGGCAAATTACCCTGGGAAGAGAAGGAGAAACAAGGTAGGTGGGAGCTTAAAAAGGTTACAAGTGCTTTACACACATCGGACGCACTTCGCAAACACTTGCTCCCGGGGCGGCGGGGATGCGCCGAGTCTGCCAGGGCAGCAGATGACAGCGCACTGAGGAGTGTGGGAAGGTGCTCCGGGCGGGTGCGGTGAGGCGGGGATTAGTGGGATCAGGGAGGCTTTATGGAAGAGGTGGCACTCAAGCCAGGGCCTTAAAGGACGGCAGGACTCGAAGATGCGGGCAGTGATACGGAGGTGAGAGATTACTGCTGTCATCTCAGCCCTCCCCGGGAGCCAGGCCTCTGACAGCCTCTCCTTCAGAGCACAGATCCTGCCGAGGTGGGGAGCCTCCACTTCGTCAGAGCTCCGTCCCAGCCCAGTTTCGGGGGCAGGGGATCTGGGGCTGGGGCTGACTCACTTCCCTCCTCCACAAGGGGGTTCTTCTGCAGAAGGGGAGTGTGGCCTAGTTTCTTCCCCCGCCTTCCCAACAACCCGGTCGGGAGTCCAGCTGAGGACATCGAGGGATTTGTCCAGGGTCATGCAGCTCAGCTTCGACAGGCCTAACTGGAAGTCAAGCCCAGATGTGCTAAAACCAGAGCCCAGTTCTCGGCCATGTCCCGGCTTCTCTGGTCTTAGTTCCGAAGCTGATGCTTAAAGATGGTCATCCAGGAACAGAGAGGTCAGGGCTCAAGGCCCAGCCTTTCCATTCTCCAGGAGCCCCTCACGGTCACCTGTAAAGGGGGAGCCCTCTATCTTCTACAGGGCATGGGAAACGTAAACAGGACTCTCAGGCGATGGGTTCAGGTCGAGACAGGTGATCAATGAACAGAAGCCCCTGCGCCAGGGACACAGCACCAAGGCAGACAAGAGACTCGCTAAGTTTCTATGAGTCCACGAACACAGAGCAAGCCAGGGAAGGAAAGGGGGTCACAGCTGTAGGAGGACATCTTCTGCTCAACAGAAGCCACTCTTCTGAGCAGTGGCCTCTCTCTACCCCATGCTAGAGAAATAGGATTTCATTAAAAACAAACAAACAAACAAACAAACAAACAAACAAACAAACAAACAAACGCACTCCAGTCAGGACATTTCCGAAAGAAGAACTGGCTTCCTTCCCAGTGCTGAGAAGGCCACGGCCACTATCCCATCGAGCCTTGCCCATCCATCCCTGGGAGCACCCAGCTTCTGCTGGGAATGGATCAAAGGGTACCGTTTGTGTAAGAGGTGGAGCCCCACATAATTAATACCTGGTTATACCGTGGATGCCAGCCAGGGCACCCTCCTCCGTGTGCAAACACCTCTCCGGCTGGGCCACACAGCACAGGGCGCGGGTTCTAGGCATGTACACGCAAGACAGGGGAGATTAAGGGCTAGAGGTGCCCCCACAAATGAACAGTACAGAATGGATCAACAGCACGCTATTTGTATAATGCCGATTCTCTTCTTAAAGAGAGGTGAGCTCCATGGCCTGGGTTTACACCATTAGCAACGCACGCACGCACACGCACACATACACGCGTGCACACACACACAGAGTCTTAAAGGAGCTACTTACAACCGCAAACATGTCATAGTAGGCCAGTGACAGTTCCTTAACAAGAACACTGGCAGTTGCCTCTGCAAAGCGGAAAATTCCCTGGCGGGGACCCACACACGCGCTCAGTTCCAATGACAACTTAATCCTGCCAGGACTGAGGTGCGCAGAGAACAAAAAAAAAAAAATCGCCTGCTTCTAGAAACTTTTAAGTTTGAAAGAAATCATTAAAGGCATGACCCTCAGAACTTCTTTTAAAAATGGGAGCCCACACTTTGTTCGGCCGGCACCAAATTTAGCGGGGACCCAGTCACTTGCCTTCAGTTCATCCTCTGCTGTGATGGGACGGAAGTGCAGTCTGTAAAGTTCGCCGGGGTCCCCGATGTCAAGGCCAGAGAAGCGGACACTGGGCCGGAGAGGGTGCGTCAAGGCAGGGGCCGGGCGGGGCGCAGGTGAGGAGCCCAGCAGCGCGGTCTGCACGGCCAGCACGCAGGCTCCAGGCTGAGCAGATGCCACCTACGCCTTTAAAGTGCGCACTAATTGTGCTAATTTAGCTAACAGTCTCGGTTTTGTCCCCCACCCCAGTCAACCAGCATCCTCTGGTACTGCTGGAGATGCAAGCTGTTGGCCTTAGTGTTTTGTCAGCCATTAAACGATTCGTCGGAGTCATTAATTGATTTATTACTGCTGCCTGCTCAGAGGGTTTAGCAAATAGAGAATGATGTAGGTCACAACGCAAAGGAAATTGGACCAAACACCACCATGAGAAGCTGGGCACTTAGAGCGGGTGCCACTGTCCACTCGGGCAGCCCTCCATGCCCAGCTGTCAGATGGGGGACAGCAGAGCTGGCTCTCCTGCCTGAAATCCGGGTGCCAGACTGCCTCCTGCTCAGGAGCCGGTGCTGCCAAAGATGTAGAAGGGAGAGAACCTTGTCCAGAGGCCCCTGGCAGCTGGGTCCCCGGCACCTGCCAGGCACGATCACCAGCAACCGAGTTAGAGGGGGAGAGAAGCCTCCACTGGCCCCCACCCAGTAGGTGCTGGGTTCCAACGGCTGGGCCTGTGTGTCAGCCTTCCAGGGCACTGGGGAGGCCAGGGAGAGGCCCCCAGCCAGGGCTCCATTCCTCTAGAGGTGACAGGCTCCAACCACACTCTCTCTGTCCCTGCACTGCCCACAGGAGTGCCGGCACAGCAGCAGCTGACGGTAACAGGTGTCTCCTGAGGCCTGGCCCTTCAGGACTGCTCTCTGACCCTCGAAACAGTCCTAGCAGGTAGGTGGCATTACCGTCCCCATGCTGGCGAAGAAAACAAGCATTACACAGCAGGCCAGGGAGCCGCAGTCCTGGGCATCGAACCCAGGTCCACCTGACTTCAAAGTCCACATTCCCTCCCCTCTATCACACCCTTTAGCTGACACCAAAGGGCACTACGGCTCGGCCTCAACAATAACCCCACACCAAACTAGCTGGGTGAACAAGAGCAGAGCAGCCCCCCTTCTTCTCAAAGCCCCCGGTGCCTCACTTATAAAGGGACAGAGTCAAGATGGGGGAGCCCTAAGTCTCCGTGGGGGGAGGGGGGCGCTGGGACTGCAGGACTCAGTTCCTCCCACCACCCCAGCGGCACTGGCCCATGGGGGGACGCTGATGGCCTGGCCATGCTGCCAACACAGATCACACCGCCCAGTGCCCACTTTCTGCTGTGAGTGCGCCTCATGCTGGGAGCAAGCCCTCCCATGTGTCCCCTGCTGCCCTACCTGCCCTTCAAGCCCCAGCCTACTGCCATAGGACCGAGAAGCCTCCCCAGAACACGGCCGGGTACCCAGGAGCACACGATGAAGGGTTGCTGCACTGGGAACAGTCCAGAGAGAAGTAACTCTCATCCCGCCCTGCTCCCAATTCCCAGGGTTGTGAGCAAACACAGGGGAGTGGTGTTGAGATGAGGGGAACTAGAATGCTCATTTTACAGAAATGTTAACACTCCCAACAAGAGGATTACAGGGTCACAGATTCTGTGTGTGGGGGCGGGTGTGTGTGTGTGTGTGTGTGTGTGTACATGTCTGTCTCTAAAGCAGGAAAGGTAAACACTCTGGTACCTTGTGTCCCTAAGGAACAAACACAGCCAGTCTGGTTGACTCAAATTCTGTGAGTGCAGGCATCAGCCCCTCAAAGACACATCACACGCCCGCCCTGCTCAGTGGCACTGGAGAACAGAGTCCACCCCAGCAGGCTTTCAGAGGACCTCAGAGGGGGATTACTTAGTTTACTTCAAAAGTGATGCAGAGGGGCTGCCAAGCCAGGTCAGGGGTCTGACAAGAGCTGGTCAGCTTCAGTCCTCGATACAGCCCCAACCCGCAGAGCCCATTCTAGGGCCTGCTGACAACCCGTGGGGCGTTCGAGGGCAAGGCAGGGGGGCCTCTTCAGAGCTCCCCCACAAAGAAGTCTACAGAAATGTGTTGGGTGTCTAACAGGTGTACAAGGCATGGCTCTCTTGCTAGCATTGCCCCATATCTTTTGGGATCCTAGTGAGAAACCTGCTAATGGGGTGTGGCCAAGAGCCCAGCCTGGAAGGACCAGAGATGACCTAACAGGTCAAAGGCTTCTAGGGGACAGAGGAGTTTATCTACTGAGAATTCTGATCCAAACTTGGCTTCTGAAACAGACCCAGGATTTCCCATAGAGGTGGTCTACCCCCTACTCCATACTGCATCGAAAGCACAAAGGAAAGTCTTTATAAAGAGATGCATCAGGGTCCAAGAAGTGAGATGCCTAAAGTCCTGTGGAGAAAGAATCACCTACTGTCACGTACACATATTTAGGACTCCAACTCCCAAAGGCCTTTCCTTCATCCGTATTTCCCGGATGCGCACGCCCAGCCGCCCCCTGCACAGGTCGGTGTCGCTCTCTGGACCGCTGCTCCGTGCTCTCTCCCTGGGCGATGCCTCTCCATTCCTCATCGCAGCACTTGTCACATCTGACTGTTAATTCCTTATTAAATTGGTCAGCTGTCTTCCCGGGGACAGGGGCAAGGATGGTGCACACAGCAGAGACAAGGTGCTGGCTCAGTAAATATTTTTTGGATGAATAAAGTCCTTGCAGAAATCCTGCCTCTCGAGAGTATCCACCATGTCTACAAAGTCAAACTCTAAGGCTAGTCACCTGCTAACTTACCATTTGGCTACATCCATACAACCACTCCCTGCCCCCACAAAATGCACCCCACAGACAGGAATCCTCTGCCAATCTGAGGACTGCCCTTCACAGCTGGACCCTCCAAACCACAGGTTTCTAAGAGATGTGGTTCCTGCGATCAGAGATGAGCCACAGGGCAAGCCCTGAGCTCACTCAGGAAAAATGTGTCCTCTTCCTCCTCCCTGATTCAATTCCTCACTTGACATGAGAACTTGAGAAGGGCAGAGAGAAGAGGGAGGGCAGAGACCAGGCTCTCTGAGCTCACAGGGTCCTCTGGTTGCCCCCTGTTCTGCCCCCTCCCTGTGCTTACTATGCCCTGGGAATGGCTCCAGCCTCTCATCAACCAGGTCTCAGTTCCTCCGCTCCCCAAGGGACACTGTGCTACTTTCGAGGTCTCTCCCAGACAAGCTCCCTATCACCTTCCATTTATCTACCTATAGAACTCCTAGTCACCCATCAATGCCCAGCTCAAATGTCACCGCCTCCCAGCCCCAGATCAAACACTAAAGTCCCCGAGTAGGTTCATGAGCTAGAACTCAGTATCAGAAGATACCAGTTTCCACCTGCAACTGCCTCAGGAGGCATTCAGTGGAACATTCAGTACCAATGAACTCCTAACCGAGGGCTGCCGTGGTCAAGGCAGAGAGCAGTGCAATGAGGGTTTCAGCTCCCCAGCTCCCTGGCTAATTTAGATGGGCAGGCAATTCACCCTGACTCGAGATGTTCCCCCAATACAAGATAATACCTCTACTGGGGTTGGCATGAGACTTAAAGCAAACAAAGAGATAATAAAGCGCTGTGATCTCATATCAACACCCCCTTCCCCCCCCCAACCTTCCTCTTCTCTCGTGCCCTAAGCTTCAGCCATGGGGAACACTCTCTGGCCTCCAGCTGGTACAGAGACCATCCCCCCCCCACCCAGAGTGCCCACACCTCCCTGTCGCCATGTCAACCCTCCACCTGTCCCTCGGGCCACCCTGGGTACCGGGCAGGATGATTTTTTTCATCTTCCAAGCCCACGTGAAACTCTACCTGTGACTCCTTCAGAATTTTCTACGTGGCCTTACTGTAAGGACAAAAGCTACCTCCCTGCAGGACTGTTGGTTCCAAAGAACAGAACCCAAATATTTACTATGCCTAATCATCAATAACCATCGAATAGAATGACTGGGGACTATGAAAGAGCTTTTTGGACAAAGCTAGGCCTGGCTCTTCTGGGAAATTTCTTCCTTATTTTTCTCCTTTATAAAGATGTAACTTTAACGAACAGAACAGACTTTCATAAACCCAAATGTCAAAAGGGACGAAGAGGGGCCTTATCTTCCAGTGTTTCTATGTTTTTCTCTTCAAGCAATCATTGCAGGAGAGAAATATGGAAACCTTGAAAAAGGCTTGAATTTGAGTCTTGGTTCTGTCCTCACTTGAATCTCGTGAGTCGCAGAGACACGGGAGGACTGTCCTTGATGGATGACTAAGTAAGTGCCCCCCTCTGCCACAAATGTGTCTAAAGCAGTCTGTCTGTCTTCTGTTTTGCCTAATTCCATTTGAGACCATGGCCTGGGTCTTCTCCACTGAAGACAGAAGTTTTTAATTAGATTTGGGTAATCCGCAGGCCTTCGGAAACTTCCAATCTACAGCCTCAGAACAGGAGGGGGTCCCACAGCCCCTCTGTTTTAGATGCGGCCTCCGGCTCACAGACCTGGGTCCAGGGCAGGAATCCGATCTGGGACTTCGGTATCCCAAGATGTCTGTACCTTGGCACTCTCGTCTAGAAAACTGGGCAAAGAAGCCCTGCCTTCACAGAGTCTGTGAAAGTTTCTGCGGCCTCCCCTAGAACTCTGCCTGGCTTACATCCATCGCGTACTCCATAAATAACTGTGAATGGACACTCCTTCTAAACCCTCCCTCTGCCTTTGCTTTACCCAGGAAGGCCTCGCCCTGAGGGGCGCAGCCAGGCAGTGCTCAGCTGTGGAGCCCCCGAGCGTTCCCATCCCACGCCCCGAAGTTTGCTGGCCGTGTGTTCCAGCAATGGAAACAAGCCACCACTCAAGGTAGGCACCAGGGATGGCCAACCCTCCCAACAACTTGGAGGTGGGTACTCCACTCCTCTGCTTCACATCTGAGCTGTCTTGCTGGTGAGGATCACAGGGGGCAAGTGTCTTCACAAGGTCACAGTTCTTCCTGGCTGGGTCCAGTAATGACAAACCCATGTCACCCACCCCACCACCCTGGTGGGAACCAGATAGAAGACCTCAGTCGTGGAAGAAAAAGACCTTAACCCTGCAACCAAGCCCCCTGGTTCTGACACCAGTTTGGGGCGGGTCTCTTCAACCTTCACTTGACCATCTGTAAAATGGGAAGTGGCCACTGCCTGCCTGGCCTACCTCATGCAGGAATGTGAAGCACAAATAAAGAAACAAACACAAAACCTGATGTGACCGTAAGGGCAACAGCACCCCCAGCTCCCAGCCCATCAAAGGGGTGGGAAGAAAGGAGGAAGCTGCGGTGACAAACCCCTGGCTGGCTAACCCCTCTGCCACTGTCCCTTCCCCTCACCTATAAAACTAAAGGGGTGGATTCGACTCCTGGTCCCTAAACCTGGCTGTACATCAAAAGCACCTGGGAGCTCTGCAACCACCAAGCTGCCCACCCTCCCCAGGCTGCAGGGATCCAGCTTTTTGGGAACTCCTGCATCAGATGTTCTAGCAAATTCCTCCTAGGTTCTGTCTCTGCCCTCACCAGGGGAAACAGACCCTGGGTCCAGTGATGACTAGCCAGATGGGCAGGCCTCTGCTGCCCCTCACCCTCCAGGCTCCCAGGAGGCCTGCAGGAAGCCTCCGGATGCAGGTCGGGGCTTAGACAGCCGCCCAAACAGGTACGGGCCCAGATGTAATTGGCCTCTCGGTTAAGCTTTCTAATCTCATTAAAGCTGCCTGCATCATGCAGACCACAGCTCTGCATTTAATAACAGAAGAGCACTGCCCTGCCCAAGGTAAGCTGATTAGGTCTGGGGCGACCCGAGAGGACTGGTCTGGACCACGGCCCCCGGCCCGAGTTGGACCCCTCTCTGCCCTTCCACACCATGCTGTCGTGCGGACGTCACAAACTCAGACCAAAACAAGAGGGGGCACCCTGCGAAAGGGGCAGGCAGGCAGGAAGTGTTTCGAGCTAGGGTACAGGGCCAGACCTGCCTACCCACCCTGGGAAGCCAGTGCTGTCCCCAGGACTTTCAATACATGCAAACCTCCAAGTAATTTTATTTCCTGTCTGACCAGGGTGTGATCATGCCCACCCCCGCACCATGACACAGCTGTCCCGCTGGGCAGAGTGCAGAGCTCACAGCTGTTCCCCCCTCCCAAACACAGTGGGAAGAGGGGTATGGTCTGGGGTCCAGAGAGCTGCTCAGCATCTTTGGAAGAGAAGACCTATCCTGCCACCCACCCTTCCTTCCACCCCTCCGAGAGGAGGTCCCCCAAAGTCCTTCCCTCACAAGTGTGTGAGGAGGGCTGAGGAAGTAGCCACTCTAGACATCAGCTCTGAAAACACCACGGTCAACGTGTGCAAATATCCCTGTGCAAATATACGTCATGCACCCCTCGCTCATCTCCTCCACCTAAATACATCCCAAGAAAATAACTTGGCAGTGCTGAGAAATTCTGCCACGGCTCCACAGTAGCAAAAACAACACACACACACACACACACACACACACACACACACACACTCTGTCTCTCTCTCTCTCTCTCTCTCTCTCTCTCTGTTCAAGGTGCCACACTGGGTCAAGGACAGGCGTGGAGACGCACATAGGCAACACCACCCAGAGTATGTTGGGGGTTCAGTCCTGCTGAGAGAGGTTGGTTATTATTAATATTTAATAGGCAAGATAATATTTTAGAAGGGAAGGGACTCTGTGCAGGCTCTAAGCCAGGCACAGATACTCTGTCCAAGGGAGATGTTTGGGGGCACGCCCAGCCAAGTACACATACACACCCATCCCCACCCCCTTTGGGACTCGCTTTAAGACACTGGCATTTTCCACTCCAATTGCCAAGAATGAAGCCACCCTGCCCCGTGTGATCCTCAACCCCCTGGAAATAAAGGAGGCAGTCATGGGGGTGGGCTAGCACACCTCAGGCACTGGGCCCATGTCTCCCCCGCCCCCTGCCATTTCACCAAAGGGGAAACAAAGGCCCCCAGTAGGAGACAGACATGCCTAGAACCTGGCCAGGGTGCTTCTTATTCCACCGCACTTTCATTCTTTGGATAATTTGGATAGAGGTAGCTTTTTTTTTTTTTTTTTTAAATACCCTCAGCAAATCTAAGCTGCTTACAATCACCGCTAAGCCCACCCTCTAAGGCACAAGAGCAGCAAATTATTAGGAAAATGTCTGTGGGTCAAGGGCATGTGGGCAACCCTCCAATCACGCCAGCTCTCAGTGGGCCACCATACAATGCCCCAGTGCCCATCCACTCCACTCTCCATCTGGACTCGGTCTCCCTCACTGGTGTAGCTGCTCCAGTCCTCCCCTCGCCCCTAGGACTGACCTAACCAGGCCACCAACGATGGAGGTTCATCAGCTCAGTAGACTGTCTGCTTCCAGTTGCACACCAGCTTGGCTGGGCCCTTCTCAGTTCCAGCTCTGCCCACACAAACCCTCCTTCCTGAACGCAGCAAGTCTTTTCAAGCTTCCAAGTGTTTGCAGACGCTTCCCTTACCCTGCAATGCTCTCTTCGCATGCTCCCCTCCCGATCACCAACTTCTACTCCTTTTTCCTTTGTGGGACCCACAGAAAAAGTCACCAAATACAGGAAGCCCTCTGGGCAGAGCCTTCTGTTGGGACTCAGCAACTGGGTCCCTTGGAGCACCATCAGCATCTGCTATGTCTTCTTTCCCACTAGCCTGTGAGATCCCACAAAAAAGCCTCTTAGGTATCTCTGAGGCCTGGCTAAAGGTCCAGCACACCAAAGGTATTTTTAGGCCCACGCAACTTCCAAAAACACCTTCAAGTCTCAGAACCAATACCAGAGACGTTGTTCAGTCCAATCCTGGTTGTTTTGTTTTAAGTCAAGAAAATGAAGGCCCAGGGAGAATGAGAGAGTGTTACGATCACACAGCTCGTTAGCAGCGCCAGACTGGTGGCTGGCCAGAGTCTTCATTGACTCCTCCAGACTGGCCAAAAGCCCCCACAGCAAGACCAAACTCAGGAGAGTGCTACCAGGACCGAACATCCAAGAAAGAGGGGCACGAGAGAGGTCTAGGGGCAGCCCAGAAGGAGGTGGTCTGGGGGCTCAGGAGCCCCACAGAAGGAAATGCACACGCCAGCCTGGGAGCCCCAAGTGGAGACTCTCGGCTAGAGCATCCGGAGCAGGTGCTCTGACCAGGACAGGAGGAAGGACCACTGACAGGACCTGGCCCGTGCAGGCACTCAATAAACTTCTGCTGTTGCACAATTAATGGCACAAATGGCCAAGTAAAAACCGGCACCCTGCATCGTATCACACAGGCCTGCACTGGGCTGCGGGACCCCAAAGAAAGGAAGGATTATTTCTGCCAGAGGGTGGGGCAGTCTGGACAGCCTCACAAAGCGGTGACGTCTGATCAGACACCATCTGCTATTTTTCTCTAATTGTTGCACACGTGTGAAATTCTGATTCTAAGCTAGAACCTGGGCTCCGAGAGGCAGAGGCAGAGGCAGAGGCTGTGGCTGCTTCCCCGGCCTTCCCCAACTGTTCTCTCCAAAGCGTCGGTGCCACAGGGCTCCTAGTAGACACTGAGGAACGCCTACAGGAGTGATGGGCCACACCCTTCCGTTTCAAAGAGGAGGCGGAAGCAACGTTGGCTTCCCACAAGTCTGCTTTACCTGCAGAAGCCCACCAAGAAATCCCACGGTGTCCAGGGGCACTCCCAACACCCCAAATGTCCTGTGTCCCTGATGTGACGTTAAGAGATGGGCACTCTTAGGCTCTACTGAACACTTCCTGTGTCCAATGGGTGGCTCTAAGTCTCTTCCACACCTTCCCTACTTCCCCCTTTCAACAACCCTGCAAGACAGGAATCAACACCCCCACTTGACAGACTGGGGAAACTGAGGCTTGTAGAGGGGTCACATGGCGAGGTCAGTGGCAGGCCCATGTGGGCCCAAAAGTTTCCTGCAACAGACGCATCACCAAGATCGCTTGGTAGGAATGAATTAGTGCCCATCCAGACATCCCATCTGCAAGAAACACCACCAGCAGCACACCAACTTTGGTTTCACACCACCGACTAACCTCAGCGGCAGACCATACCAGGTGGGGTCACTCACACAGACCATACCGTAGCCTGGTTTCTACAGCTGCACCCATCTTCTCACTTTCCCGAGGTTTCGACACGACACCGCACGCCCCAGCCACATCCTAGTTTCCATAGAGGCCCAGAAGAATGCAAACTCCAATGATTCCCTTTCTTGTCTGGATAATGGCCACTTTGCAATTCTCCCTCCCACCCCAGGACGCTCGCTGCTCCTGAGCAGGCGTTCAGGCCAGGGAGAGAACAAGCGGGAGGGGATGAAAAACACACACAACAGTAAGCTGCAACCCAAACAGAACTAATCCATTCAGAGCCCAGAGAGGCTGAGCAGATGGGAAGCCGGCACTCCCCCGCCCGCCACCACCCTGGGTTCCGGGGGCCTTCGCCACAGTGTGATAATTATAAAGGGTGACCCAGCCACATGCTCTTGGGGCCGCCCCTGCTCCCAGGCACCCGCAGGCACCGCCCTCATCTGGTTTGTGTTTAGAGCCCTCCCGGAGCCTCCCCCAAGTCAGATGCACAAGGGCAGGAGTGCAAACACCCCAGCCTTGGGACACACTTCCAGGGCAAGGAGGGGAGGGGCCAGCTCTGTGCCCTCCCCTCTGGCTTCTGGGCAGGAGGGGCAAAACACCCCCAGAAGGGCTCCCACTCCCATTCTTCCCAGCCCAGTGCCCCGTACTCTGCCTCTGAGCAGCTCCACCTGCGCGGCATGATGTCTTCCTTCACGTGCGTCCGTGCCTGTCTTGCCCTCACCCCATAAGCAGGAGGGCAGGGCCACCTGTGTTGTTCACTGGGAAACCCCCAGTGCTTAGCACAGGGCAACGCCGTGCAGAACACATTCAAAGATTTGCTGAATGAATGTCGTCACAATTCCAATTAAGTATACTGCCATTTTTACTCCTTTGCATTTGTTCCTTTCTCTAAACCTTAAGCCCCCTGAGGGCAGAAATCCGTCCTGTTCATTACCTCCCCAATGCCTGGCACTTTGACGCTGCTCAGTAAATACTTGTTGAGCAAAGGAATGACCATTCACTGCCTTGAGAACACGGAAGATCCACCAATGGAGGGATATCCACCGAATCAGGGAACGGGAGGGCCGAATGGAAGCTTAGCTATCGCGATGTCACCCTGCTCATGGGTAACAGGAGGGACAGTGCCTTGTCTGCAGCCTTAGACAAGTCCGTGTGGCAGACACAGGACTCGAATCTGGGTCCCGAGGCCCAGCCTGCCAGGGCGGAGGAGACAAAAGGCACCAAAGACACAGGTGAACTGGCGGGGCAGACGAGACAGACACGTGAAACAATTAGTGAACAAGATAACCGCCAGGCTGACGGTATTATACCCTGATATAATAAAGTACACGCTGTACGACACAATTAGAGACGAGAGTGAAGCACGCCGCACTAATTACACGGGACAAAGACCGAGCAACCAGGAGCCGCGGGGGCGCTGGAGCTGTCATCACAGAGGGCTCTGGAGACCCAGAAACCCGAGGTGAGTCTGGGTGGAGCCTCCACCAGGAAGCCTCTCCAGGTTACCACTCCCTCTTCAGTGCTCCTGCAAGCTCCTGCCCTGAGCTGGCAGATCTCTCTGTCACTCACGACCCTTCTTTGGGCAGTCTGACATCGACCACCTGCACGGTCAGCCCAGGGGACAGGTGGCAGACCCTGGCCCCAAGCCAGCCCCCGGTGATCAGTCAATTCGTCATTTCAACACGCACAATCACTAGCACCCGTGCTCGGCACTGGGCTGCACCTCTGCATGCCTGCCTCGTTCAGGCCTGACGGCAACCCTGCGAGGTGAGGGCGTGTGCCTCTGCGGATTGTAAGCTCAGAGCGGGGAAGTCGCCCTCCCCAGGCCACAGTGCTAATAAATGGCAGCATCGAGAGACAATATAAAACCAGTCCACCACTCTACAGACCTCATGCCTAAATCTCCACGCCCCCACACGGCCCAGCATGGAAGGCCAGGCCCCACGGGGCTACCGAGTTCTTGGAGATGTGGGCAGTTCAGACGGAGATGTGAAAACACACACCAGAGCTCAAGGACTTGGAAGGAAAAGGAAGTCTGTAAAATAACGCCTCAATTATTTTTATACTACTTACATCTTAAAATGACAGTGTTTTGGACATACTCATTTATGAGTAAATAGAGTGTACTACGCTGAAATGAATTCCTTCCGTTTCTTTTCACTTTTTCAGGGGATGACAAGAAAAGGTAAGGGGATGGGTGTGGTTGCACAGTCTATCTCCAGGGATCGGCACTGCCTCCGTGACGTCTGTGAATGAATGATGAGCAGGATACAGAGGACAGGAGGGTGGTGAAGGCGACATTTCAGACAAGAGGAAGCACGGAGGGAGCCAAGGAGTAGCGGGGAGGCAGCCCTGAGCCCTGCTCTGCAGGCTGGATGCGTGGGGTGACATCTGGCTAGAACTAGGGGAGGGCTTGGTCAGGTACACTGGCGCCAAATGACAGAAGTTGTGGAGAGCAGAGCAGGACTCTGACCTGGCAGTTCTGGTAAGAAGAGGAGGCAAACCTACTGACCACACAGAGAAGAGAGCTGGGAACAATGACTAAGTGTGACTAGTGGCCTAGAACTAGTCGCCCACCCAGCTGCCTTGCAGAACACAGCAGCAATGCCTCAATTTCTTGAGCTGAAAAGCCTGGAGAGACCCAGGGCCAGCGAACACTCTTTCCAACTCAGCACAGACATTCTGTGGTCACAGGGCTAGTCTCACGTAGGGGCCAAGAGGGGCTGGTTGGGTAAGGCTGAACCAGGATCTAGGAAGTGGGGGTAGGGAAAGGACAAGGCAGGTAGAGCTCTAGAAGAACAGGTGGTTCTAGGCAGAAGGTCTGGGGTGTGCAAAGGCTGCATGCCCAGGGGGCAGGCAGAGATGAGAGCAGAGGCCTGAGGGACTGCTGGAGCCAGACCCCAGGATCTTCTGCTGATAAGGAATAAACACCATTGGTGCAAGGCTGGAGACTGAGTCTGGGAATGCGGTTGGAAAAAGGACCAGTCCTCGCTTATGGAAACAACCCTCAGGCCTGGTCTAAAGACCTCTCAGCTGTCGGCTGTTGAGAGGGCGTCCCCAGAGAAACCCAGAACACCCCCCACCGCCACCACCGCCGCTGCTACCACAAAGGGCCGAGGATGCACAGGACCGATGGTCCCCTCTGGCACACCCAGCGGAGATTTACCATGACAGGAGAAAAGCCAGGCAGAGACCAGCGTGGAGGCGTCTGGAGGGAGGTGTGGCATGGGGAGCATGGCTCGGGGTAACAAATCCCAGCTCTGACAACTGCACGCGGAGAGCCTTCGGGCTGTTTGTTCGCTAAGAAAGAGGGGAACCACGATCTTACTCCCCAGGGTCCTCAAGAGAAATCAAGAGATTCAAGAGATGTGAATTCTCCAGCACAGACTCAGGCCCTTCCCTTCCCTGTGTTCCGGGTCCCCCGAATGCCTACCTTCCACGGTCAGGGAGGGCACAGCACCCTCCTAGCACAGTGGGCAGCACATGATAGGCATTCGATAAATAGTAAATTTTCTGTTATCAGATGTCACAGCTGAGGGACAGCAAATTAGATCTAGTTAGAAGAGCAGAAAGGTACCTCAGCGAGCAATCACAGGGCCATGGAACGCTTTTAAAAAGAGAAGGAAGCTTGAAGGTAGAGGCCATGGTCTTCCTTTGCCAGGCTGGGCAGCTTGGAGCCACGGCAAAGCAGCAAGATACTCAAGTCTGATCTTTTTTTTTTTTAAAGATTTTAGTTATTTATTTGAGAGAGAGAGAGACTGAGAGAAAGAGCACGAGCAGGGCAGAGGGAGAGAGACAAGCAGACTCCAAGCCGAGCCAGGAGCCTGACACAGGGCTCCATCCCAGGACCCTGGGATCATGACCTGAGCCAAAGGCAGACGCTTAACCGACTGAGCGACCCAGGCGCCCCAAGTCTGATCTTCTTATAGATGACGCGCCAGAGGCAGAAGGAAGCTCTCAGTTGAGGTCAGGGCTCGCGGAGAGTCGCTGCCATGTGGTTCCCTCTCTGGCAGACTCTTCTGCCCTCTCCCAGTTCTGTCCCAAGCCCAGGCACCCTGACCTGCTAGCCATTCTTCCACCTTTTCCCCGCTCCGCTCCCACTCTTCATTGTTTGTACAAACACCCTAACCATCGAGGTCCCAGGGAAACACCACCCATGGTCCCTCAGTAGCCCTTCCCAGACTCCCCCTGTCTGACCGTGCCACCCCTCCCTCCCCGACTCCCACTCTGTCCCCAACTCCTGACACCCTTCTATCTGGGCTGGCAGAGCTCCTGGGTTCCTTTCTTATTCCTCCTCCTAGACTGTAAGTCCCCCACCCACCCCACCCTCCTGGACAGGACACGTCTGGCCTGCACAGAACCCACGGGCCTTCCCAAGGACAGAGTGGAGATTACACACGTGCTAAGGGAAAGAGTGGGAGGGATGTGATAATGTGCACCTTGGTGCGATAAGCCTCGGGCTGGTGTCAGCCCTGTGTCACAGAGGGCATCCGCCGGAGGACAGGGGAAAAGCTACAAGTCCAAACAGGCATAGAGTTTCAGGCCAGGACACCAGGTTCATTATCAGCAAACATCAGGTTATCTGAAACCAGACTGCATAACAGAGGTAAAAAGCCATGGCAGCAGCACGGCCTCACCGAATGCCATGTTCAGCCCTTACCTGGGTAATCCCTGGGTAGGGGTGAGTGGGACGAGCACCCCGGCATCTGCCGTTCCTTAGGAGCTGTTACAGGTAGTACCATTATAAAGCTGAGAGTAACAGTATGTATTTATTTGGTACAAAGCACTTACTATGCTCGCTTCTCTCTGTCTACCTTCACAGTCCAAGATGTAAAGACTCTATACGACCCATTTCACAGAGCAGGCAGCTGAGGACTGCATTGCCAAGGGTCACACAGTTGTAGCTGGCAGCACTGGCACCGGCCTGACACCGGGCTCTGTCCATGACAACTGTAGTCTTTCCCCCTGGCGCCCACCACCATTACTCACCTTGACACTCAACCTCCAGATTCCCAGAGTGAAATGATGAAGACTCAGATAGGATTCCAGCTGTTCCCTGTCCCCATAACCCCCAGGATGAATGAAACCCAGATTTCAATGGGCCACCCAGGCCCTGCTACCTGGGGTACCCTATACTCCCATCATACTCTCCTTCTCCTGCTCTTCTGGCCCTAGAATCCTGGCGCACACTGCATGCTTTGAAGGAGATGGCTTCCCCACCATTCACTCAGTTCCGCTACAAATCAGCCCTAGCACCACCTTCTCTACCAATCTCTACACCCACTCCACGTCTCCCCTGACCCCAGAGAACGGCCTTGTTCTCTCTCTTCTGTGCCTGGCTTATCCTGGCCTGGGCCCCGCATGGAACTTCACGCTGTGCTGTGTTCAATGCTCTGCCTGGCTTTGCTTGACGGTGGGTTCCTTGAAGGCAAAGATCCCATCTTCATTTATCTCTGAATCCCTAGTGTTGTCGAACAAATTAATGTTTTAAAGCACACTTCCCCCCCAAACAAACAACTCCCAAGCCCCTTACCAGAACAATATGAAAATAACAAAGAAGATTAGAATAACGCACCAATCCGGAGGGGCAGGGATTCACTCCTAGGTCAGTTCTGAAAATTAAGAATACCTAAGAAAAACGTCATCTCTGCCACTGGCTTTACAGGGAAAATCTCACTGATTTGGAATAATTAGGGATAGGAGATGAAAAGCTGGTCCGACTTACCACTGTGACAAAGTTATAATGCACTTCTGACTGTATGAGGCACACACAGAACATAGCTTTAGTGACTGAACAGAGCCCATTTGTCAACAGCGCACCCAGAGCGTGTAAGCAAGCAGAGCACGCAGATTTCGAGCCGTGCAGATTATCAAGCAGGTTCTGTCATCTTCCTGCATCTTAGGATACCACTCGTTTGCTTGGCAAACCTGTCTTCTGGTCTTGGTCTGAAGGAGTGAGGCATGAGCTCTGCCTTAAGGGCGGTTATAAAATTTCCATCAGACCCCCTCAAACTGAGCCGCCTCCAAACAGTACACGACTTTGCAAGTCGCCTAATGAGAGCCGAAGTTTCTACAACAAGCCAGATCAAGTCAACAGAGACTTGAGCTGTAGTCACGATACAGGAACCGGATCATGAAGGGAGGCATCAGCATGCCTCCTCAGCATGACAAGGGAAGGGAAATGAAGCTGGTTCTCAAAACAGCCAGCCTGGCATCCAACGGATATGTGGGGAAATGTCCCTATTAGGATTTGAGGCTGACGGCACTGTGAGAAATTACTGGTCCCTTCCCCACGTATTCAGTGGGCTGGGAAAACAGCAGGCGGTCAGCAAGTTGGCTTCTCTACCACTCCTGACACCACCCGGTAAAACTCAAAGACTCTGGAGTGGTCCTGAAAATCCCTAACTCCCCAACTGCCCTGTACTCAGAAATAACCAAAAGCCTCAGCCGCTGCCAAAAAAGGAAAAAAGAAAGAAAACCCCAGGAACACAGCAAATCCATGTCCAACTCCTTTGCCCCTTAGAACAAAACCCATTGCGGGCGCACACAAAGCGGGAGAAGGCTGGACAAAGAGGAGGCCAGGTCACACTCGACAAGGCGCTTTCTTGTCGTTTCCAAAACAGAACTGTCCTCTATTAACACACTCTTGTTGCTCGGATGTTGGGGAGGTGGGAGGGGAGGGGGCGCACAAATCTCAAAACAAAAGACAAGCCGTGGCGGGGAGGGGAGGCCTGGAGCCGGCTCCTTCTCCCTTGCACACTTCCCAAGTGTCTGAATGCCCGCAGATCTCGGTCCCAGAGCTGGCAGCTGTCTGTTATTATCCCAGCAACTCCAAGGGCCCCAGCACCAGGGAGCGTGTCCCGAGCAGGTGAACGCCATCTGCCCGGCTCTGACGAGATGCCCGTCTTCGTGCCTGCTGCTGCCAGCAGGCCATGCAGACCTCAGGGAGGCACAGCCAGCCTCCCTCCCCTCTCTGAAATGGTTCTTCAGTGCTCGGGCAGGCTTTCTTCTCTCTCCCCAGGGGCTGTGGGCTCAGTCACTACCTGGCATTTATCGCAGAGGGGGAGCTCTTTTGAAAAACACTTGGTCACCTTTCATAGAAATTTCTAAAGGCATTGAGAGTATGTTTTTGAGGGAAGGGGGAGGTTTGCACAGAGTTGGGTATACATCGGGAAACAGAGCCCACTGACACACACCTTCCAGGGGTTAATTTTAAGAAAGATCTTTAATTGATTTACTAAGAGAAAAAAGTTTTCTACCTGCCTTTTAAAAAGCACTCCCCGCATTAGCTAAAACATTTCCAACACACCCCGGGCCCATTTCCTCCTGCCCCCACCCTGGCTGTTTTAATTGGGGTAAGTGGTTCCCTGATGCAATCTGCAACGTACTAGTCCAGACCATGGGGAGAGCAAGAGCTAAGTGGAAAAGCGGGGCTGCGGTGGGCACGATCCCGGGATGGGAGCGGGAAGGTGTGGCCTTCCCGCTCTGCCTCTTCTGCTCCTGGGAAGAGAAGAGATCCCCCTTAGAGTATTTTCACGAGCTAGTCTGTCAAAGAACCGAAATGCCTACAACACGTGTGACAGGCAGGGGGGAACAACTCCACAGGATAAAACGAACCGCGTGTGACGGCGAACCCGTGTGCCCATGACTTGAAGGGTCACCGTGGGGTCCCATCCTGTGCTCTCTGACCCGGGAGCTAAACGGCACCTGGAAGGAGCACAGGTCCCCACCCTCATCTCTCCGGAGTTTTGAGCAATAAGAAATCTGTGGTTTGATGTCTTCCGAGACACACACGCTTCACCGATGGCAACCAGTGACAGACTTCCTCGTCTTAGAGAGGAAAGCAAGGTGGGGACGGGGACAGGCACGGGGAGGGAACGGGCCATCCCAGAAGGGGGCAGCAGAGTTCCGGTCTGGCCCTGGGCCGCCGGGGCTCCAGGTAGAAACCCACCACGGGCTTGGAGAGAGGAGTCTGGTCCTCCCAGACTGAAAATACCCTGGGGAAGGGCTGAGCCCCAAAGCCTCTCTGCTTTGGAACAAAAGCCAGAAGGTGGAGAGGCAGTGTGGAGAACCTGGAGGTCAAAGCTGGTTCTGACCCCTGCTAGACTTGGGTGGCCCAGCGGGACTTCTGGGGCAAAGAGAAGACAAGCAACCCACCTAACTCAGTAGACCGCCGCCGGGCGCGCCAAGGGCAGTGCAGGTCTGGGCCTGGAGCGCTACAAAGGGCCCTAGCAGCAAGGTCTCCAAATGAAGTCGGCCTCCTCAGGAGCAAACAGGCAGGACATGCAGCCCCCAAGGGTGACGCACCCTGGCCCTGTGACCACCCCCAACGCCGCCGTCACATAGGGAGCTGCAAGCCAGGAGGTTCAGGAAAGCAGCCCAGCTACATTGAACAAGCAGCCCTTCCACCCACCCACCCTTGCTTCGCCCTCCACCCTCCTCCTCCTGCCCGGTGCACAGTAGAGGTCTATTTCTAAGGTCTTCAGCTGGAGAACAAGCCAAATCATTATCACACAGAAACAGTCCTTGAATTACTCCACCCAAAGTGAGCTCTGTGTTGTGTCCCCAGGTCCATGGTGCTGGGGTCCCAGTGGCATCTGCAGCGGCTGGGCAACCATGCCCGGCGCACCATACAGCTAGTGGAAGCTCTCGTACACATCTGTCTCAGCCTACACCCAACTGCCTCTCCCCAGCATTCACCGGCCCAGCTGCCTTTTCTCATTCTTGTGCAACAAAGCAGCAGCCCACAGGAAAAGGGCTCCAGCCCACAGCACCAGCTCTGAGCTTTGTAGTATTTCAAAGGAAAGGGATTGTTTGGGGCAAGTGGTCAAAGAGGGCTTCCTTTCACAAGGAGGGTGTAGCTCACGATGAGCCTGGAAGAATAGACGGGATATTTCAGAGAGGACCAGAGAACATGCCCCCGTGCACTCAACCACAGCCTCGGCTCCGGACTCAAAGCAAAGTCATGACCTGTTCTCTGCCCTGAAGGCTGTCCCATCTTGTCACAGCTCCTGAGCCCAGTGTTCAAAGACCAACCCCATGCCCAGAGATGCCAGGACTCAAGGCCTGCTGTTCCCACCTGAGGGGCAGAGGCCACAGGACAGCGCCCAGCTGAAGCCCCTGGGTGTCTCCTCCCCACCAAGCCCTCGTTCCAGATCAGGGGACCGAGCCAGCTTCCTGGAAATGTCTCCTCCACTTTGAATCCACTTCGGAAAGGCAGGCTCCGGTGGGAGGCCGGGGAGGAGCTGGGATGGGAACATCCTGTCTGCATCAGGGCAGGGGGGGTGGGGCTCAAAGGCTACCCACGTGTGCTTCAGGCTCTTTTTTTTTTCCCCTTCACTGAGCAGGAAGTGTTCATTGGACCGACAAACAAGCATCTGGGGGTCGTGGTAGGGTTAGGGCGGTGAAGCCAACCTCTGATTTGTGGGAGTGAATAATCCAAGACAATGGGTGTGTGACAGCGGAGAAATCACCTCCAGATGCAGGCCAGAGCCAGCTGCCCAGGGACCAATCGGGTAATCAATCCTGTTGATATGTTTATTCTCAAAAGGAGGACCTGGGGGAGGGGGCTAGGGCTACTGCCGGGGCAGACAATGGGAGGCAGCTGCAAGTTGGTCCTATGATCCACCCCCTTCCTGGCACAATCTGGGGGTTCTGTGTTCTCTTCTGCTTCCAGGCTTCCCTGCTCCCCAACCAGGAACTTGAGGGGAAAGGGAGATGACCACACCAACGCCAGCTGAGTGTGCCTGAGTTTTCTGAAATCAACAGCCATGTTGCCTGGGGTCCACACCCAGGGTCTTACAAAGTGCTGGAGACTAGAGTCCCCCTGCCCAGGGGATGGCTGAAGGCTGCCCATCACCTCTGTGCAGAGGTCTTAAGCTGATGCTACTTAGGGTCAAGATGGCCAAGCTTTCCCCAAACAAGCTTTCCCGGAACCTCAGGACAGCTAGCATACAGGAACTCTGGGATTTTCGCTTTGCAGACCTAGAAGGTATCAAGGTAGCTGCGATGAAAACGGAGGCCTGACAGGGCCTAGCCAGCCATAAGTAGCAGAGTTAGGCCCAGACCAGACTTCCCTTCCTATCCTGGGGCTCTTCACAGGCGCCCAAATGGCCCCCACCCCCAACACGTAACCCTAGACCCAATCCCCAAGGGGAGACAGGATTACTTGGTTCTCTGGTGGATGGACGTGGGGGAGGATGACCACACAATGACAAACCACACCAACCAAGCATGTGGGACACATCCCAAAAAGCAGGTTTGAAGACCTAACATGTAGCACAAACTCCGTAGAGAAGCAGAACGAATAAAGGACTCCCCTACTTCATAGAGCTCTTACACCCACAAGAAGATGGGCATAAGAACCCTTCTATATGACACAATGTGACCAAGAGCTATAGCCTTTAAGTTGTGCCCAGACCTGGCTTGTGCAGTCTCACCAATGTCAGTGGGGCAACAGGGACTCCCTGCCTGGCACACACAGAAGGAAGCCTCAAAATGCAAAAGTGATTTGTTACATAGATTGTTAAATGGATGGAAGAGAGCTGGGGCTGACACCTCTAACACTGCTTCCCAGGACAAATAACGCTATGGCCTCAAATATTTCCTTAGATCCTTCCTAAAAAGCACCTGAAAGGGCCCTGGAGGAAAAGTGTGGGGGGTGAGCAGCCTAGTTAGGCAGGAAGTACTCGGTCACTGACTGTACCCCGACAGGTACTGGGCTGCTGGCTTCCAATGTCCCTTCCCAGCATGGCCATTCCATGGAGTCAAAGGTCACCTGGGTACGGATACTGGACAAGGAGGGAATACTTGTTCATCTGCCCAGCCTTGCTTGCTGGTAAGGGGAGCCCTCGATGAACAGGGAAGGGAGAAGGGAGTTGAAAATCCCAAGAACAAAAGAACGGCAGAGCTTGTCACTCCGGCCCTGATCGTCCATGGCACCCTCTCCAGCCATCTGTCACATCATAGAGAAATTCCCTGCGTGTGATTCTGTCTGCCTGGAAAGACTGCTGGCTCCTATCCATCTCCCTATCCCCACTGAGTGTGGTGCCCAGGAGGCCCCACAAACATCGTTGAACAAAATGATGAGCCAGGGCACCACCAGAGCCTGCTGGAGCAGAGCAAGCACTGGCCACGCCCATTCCTCAAGGCTAAGGCTCTCTAAGCCATGCAACTTCCTCTCCTTAACCTTGACAGCACACAGAGCTCATGCTACACACACCAGCACGAGATCACACCTGGTCTACCTCTGTTCCCACCAGCCGCCCTCTCCTCCCTCTCGGGCTGCTGTGAGTCCCTGGCAGTCAGGGGGCAGAAAGGACTAGCCACACTCCACTTGGCGCTTCAAGAAGCACACAGCAGTCGGACGTAATGGTTGGTACAGAAAGTAGAAAAGTCAGGGTTTTAACATTTTTCATCTAGAGCAAAAAAAAAAAAAAAAAGCTTCCTTTAAAAACGTGTTTCGGGGCGCCTGGGTGGCACAGCGGTTAAGCGTCTGCCTTTGGCTCAGGGTGTGATCCCGGCGTTATGGGATCGAGTCCTACATCAGGCTCCAGCCCCACATCAGGCTCCTCCGCTGTGAGCCTGCTTCTTCCTCTCCCACTCCCCCTACTTGTGTTCCCTCTCTCGCCGGCTGTCTCTATCTCTGTCGAATAAATAAATAAAATCTTAAAAAAAAAAATAAAAACGTGTTTCATAATCCCCAGTGCAAGCAAAAACGCAGTTAGAATACCCATTTATCTATTCTAGCATCAGTGTAAATCAAGACAATCCTTTTGAAAATAATTTGGCAAAATGACTCAAGGATCTTGAAAGGAGAGGCCCATACCTTCTGACCTAGTAATTTCACTTCTGGGAATTTATTCCAAGGGAATCATCCAAAAATGAAATGCTAAGATGTTCACTGCAGTGTTATGTACAATGGTGGGGTGGGAAGGGGGAGGACAGGAAGAAAGATCCAGTAAGAGACGAAGAGTTAAATAAAACCTACGCAGCCATTAAAGTATAATTAGAAATAATTACAAGCATGCTTATCAAAAGAAAAGGCAGACCACAAACACATATGCAGACCCGGACAGCATCTTGTCCAAGTCTAGAAGTTGTGGTAAGATAATGGTGGAGTGAACATTTTCCTTTCACTTTCCAAACTGTCCCCCAAGTGGATTCTAAAGACAGGGCGCCCTACTTAAGGTGGGTGAGGGGCCATGCCTGAGTCTCCGTCCTCCTCCAACCCAGCTACCTCATGACCAAGCCTGGGACTTCAGCAAGGGGACAAGAAGTGGGGGAAGACTCTGAACCATGTAGCCGAGCCTGGCTAGTCGTGCTCTGTTAACATGGCACCTCCAGGAATGACATTTAACCAACGGGAACCTTCTGGGAATATTTAAATACCCTCCCAAAACCCAAACCAGGCAGGCAGGCTTTACATAGAGCGGGCACGCGCATCCCGAGAGCCACAGTTCTCAATAGACAGAGACAGAGATACCGTTCCATTCCCCAACAGCCGCGGTGGCCAACTTTCTGCCCCAATCAGCCATCTGGGGCTCAGAGGGAAGGTGTCAGATTGATCACCAGGGTTGGATTAAATTTTTTTTTCCTCCTTAAATCCCCTTAACTGAGAAAGCAGCTTGAGCCAATTCTGCTTTTTCTCACAGACACCAAAACACCAAGCTGTAGTTACACCAGTTCAGCTTCACACCCCCGGCGTTTGGGGGAGGGGAGGACCAAGCTTTCCAAGCAGCTCTCTGCAGTCTCACCTCCCGGTAGAGAAGCTGAAAGCACAGGCTGCTGGGAAAGGGCCCCATCCCCAAGCCCCCCAGCCCTCACCCCCACCGCTAGGGTCTCCTTCAGAGGAGGGAGGTGGCCTCGCCTCCCACAGGCCTCTCCAGATCCCCAGCTCCAGTCAGAAGCCTTCCCCTTGCTCTGCTCTGCCACTGCAAAGATCTTCCAGAGTGGCACACGGCTCGCACCAGCCTGACCTCACCACTTAACACACCCTTAGAACTTACTGAGAGAGTGAGGGGAGGAAGGAGGTTATCGTGCCCCGGGATAGACCAGGCACCTTCTTCCCATGATCTCATTTTCTCCCCTCAGCAACCCGGCCAGGGGGTGTTCCCATTTTATAAATAAACCAATCGAGTCTTGGAAATGCTGCACTTAGGTGGCTGAATCCTTTGTATTCTAGACTATGTATACCATACTGGCTGTTGCAGGCCACGCTCAACAGAGAAGGGCAGGGAACCAACCACTACTGAGCACTGAGAGGTGCCAAATGCTCCTACACACACTCTTTTTTTTTTTTTTTTAAGATTTTATTTCTTTATTTGAGGGAGAGCACATAGAGGCAGAGGGAGAAGCAAACTCCCTGCTGAGCAGGGAGCCTGTCACGGTCCCAGGACCCTGAGATCTTGACCTGAGTCAAAGGCAGCCGCTTAACGGACTGAGCCACCCAGACGCCCCCTTCACACACTCTTTCTGATCCTTACAACGACCTGGAGAAGAGGAACTCTATCCTCATCCCCAATCTCCAGATGAGAAAACTGACGCTGAGAAGAGCTAACTTCCTTCTCACACAGTTTCTAAGTGATGGGCCAGACCTGAGCCCACCCCCACCACTGTTCGATTGTCCAAAGCTCCTCCAGGAACCAATCTGCAAAGCATCTGTGTAGCTCCCAGCCAGGTCTACACCTAGCAGTGTGTGGGTACTCAAGACATGTGCTTCTGTTGCGGGGGAAGGCAGGCAGAAACCAGGGTAAAGGAACTCCTGAGGATTTACTCCTAATGGGGGAAATTTCCAAACACACAAGCAGCAGCAGCAGCACGGGACAGGGGTTCTCCTGGGAGGAGGCTGCTGCCTCATGGCTCAGCAGCTTCTTCTGAACCTTACCGCCCCTGAGCCCACCTTTACCCCAACAACTAGGAAGATCCTTAATATACGCCCTCCTGTCCCACTGCAAACCCACTCTGTTACCTGCTTTACCACGCACCCCCCTCTGCATTTGTTAATGATCAGCCTCCCAGGTAGGTCCCAGCCTTCCAAAGGCACAGTGACCACCCCCAGGAAAAATGGCCCAAAGCAGGTTCTACGTCAATTTATTAGGCTGTAAAAAGTCCTGAAGAAAGGCGGGGGGGGGGGGGGGGGGGGAGAAGAGCAGTGAAGACCTGGTGTTTCCAGTATTTTTACTGTCCTTTGTTTGGCCCCTTCTCTTTCAAGGAGGCAGGTGGTGCGGGAAAGGCCTAAGGAAAGAGCCAACCACAAAGATTAGTGCTCGGGAGCCTGGTTTCAAACTCGCTATCTGGACAGACTCCGTAATTTTTCAGGTTTTGACAGGAGAAGGGGGGCTCTCTCAGCTCACAGAGCCCCCTGAAATCCAACAACCGGAGGCCGCCTCCTGTCGCTCCTGCTGTCACGGACGCTGGGGTAACCTGCTCCACACCAGGCAGAGAGGAGGCGGGAGGACTTCAAGGCGAATCAGATGTGCCCTGGCCTCCAGGGCCTTCCAGTCGAGTAGGGGAGAGATTCACCACAATCACCAGTGACTTCCAAGGGAGGAAAAGTATCAAATAAAAGTTATGTGGAAGATGGGGAGCCTGGGTGGCTCAGTCGGTTAAGCATCTGCCTTCGGCTCAGGTCATGATCCCAGGGTCCTGGGACTGAGCCCTGCATTGGGGGGGGGTCCCTGCTCAGTGGGGAGTCTACTTCTCTCTCTCTCTCTCTGCCCCTCCCCTACCCCCTCCCACTTGTGCTCATTCTCTTGTGCTTTCTCCCTCAAATAAATAAATAAAATCTTTTAAAAAAAAATTAAAAACGAACCCTTATGTGGAAGAAAAGCCAATCTCTAAGAGGAGAAATGCTGGCTCTGGGCTCTGGTCCCCATTCCCAAAAAAAGAAAAAGAAAAAAGCAGCAAGGAGGAGAGAGGCCCAGGTTCAAAGACGCCAAAGACAAAGGTTACACCAAACAGGTTTTAAGTTAACAGCCCAGTTACTGGACAGTCAGGATCCCAAGTATCATCCAGGTGCTAGGAACCACAGCAGAGCCACACAGACAGGCCCTGACTTCAAGGAAACGGGGTGCAGGAGGTAAGCACAAATAACTTCCATCCACGACCTCAGTTAGCCTATCAACTAGCACCGTACCCGGCAAACGGAGGCATTCAACAAATGCATTCATGGGATGAACAATGGAGCGCCCTGAGAAGGCAGAAAAGGAGTGCTGGGCAAAGAACCTGGAGCCCAGTCACAAAGGCAAACTTGCCCTCCAAGCAAGCAAAAGGAGCATCAGGCATCCTGGGCGGAGGGGACGGCACGCACCAAGGCACAGTGACGCAAGGGAATGTGGCATATCCAGGGAACTCCAAGAAGCCCCTCTGTTCATGCCTGAGAGACCAGGGAGGCCCCAGGCAAAGGCGCCGCGCCTGCAAGGCCTTGAGCCCAGCTGGAGAGCACAGGCTGCAACCTGAAACAGAAGAGAAAGCCAGGGTGTCCGGACATGGGTGCAGCACAGAGCTCTGACGCCAGCTTCCAGGTGAGGAAGCGGGGGACTTGAGTAGGGTCAACACTTAACTTGAGGGCCGGCTGCTGCAGGGTGCCCATCCCTGGCTTCCGACCCGGCGCTCCTTCCATCCTACCCTGCTACTGTCCTGAGCACGCACTGCGTTACCTAAATATTCCACAAACACTGCACAGGCTGTTCTGGATGGATCTGCACAAACAGGCAGCAGCTTCACCCGCCCGAGCCCCAGCTTCTGCCTCCCGTGCAAGATGGGGAATGCATGCTAAACCGAGGGCGCTGCCGAGCAAATCAAAGGAAGATGTGTACGGCTCTGGCACGCGGACGTGCCACCGGGAAGCCCTCTGAGGGTGGCAGACGAGTATCTTTTGCTCATTCAAACATACTGGAGTGCCTACTATGTGCTATTTTGATCAGGAAGAGCAGAATGAAGGCCAGGGAGCTGAAGACCACCCAGACAAAAATGGACAGAAGGCTTCCCATAGTGGACGATGGGGGTGTGTGTGGGGGTGCAGTCTGAGGCCTTTGGCCCATAAAGTGAGGGGTTGCGTAAGCAAGGAAGAGAGGGGAGCCTGACGTTTTATGCAATACTTGACTGCTTGGAGATAAAACCAGAAAGCTGGGTGGGAAAGTGGATGTAAATTGCTCTATCTACCCCGCCCCTTCCAAAACTCTGGGACTAAACAATTAGGAGTTCAATCCCACCTCTGGGGCTATAGTTGGGGCACAGTTATGGCCCTGGTTCCAGCCTTCCCAAGGCACAGTTTATGTGATCTCTGTTCAGGAAGGTTCTGGTCTGGTCACAAGTATCTGCTCTCCATCCTGTGGCTGGCTGGCTGGCTGCTGAGACAGGCAGACCGAACAGGGGAGAGAGTAATGCACAGTTTCCGGTGGTAAGGAGGTGGTGGACAGCGTTGATGTGGACTAAAGAATCACACGGACTTGAGCTCTTAGGACCTGCAGGGCTGCCAGTGGAGTTTTGGGGCTGGGGGACTGGAATGCTCCGGTGGGTTGAGGTGTATGTATATAAGCAGCCGTGGACAGTAGCCAACAGCAATGACAATGGCCAGCCTTCTCTGATCTGGGTCAGGAGGCAAGTCCCTCAAGGACCCACAATAAACAGTTCTTTCTTATCACTACCACCTAATAATGCATCTGGCACATAATTCAAGATGGCACCTACTGAATACCGAAAGATGACGGCCAGGCCAAGTCAAGCAGGGACACAGGGTGTGCACTCAAGAGATGCAGAAGGCAAGGCCCTTTCTCCTAGGATGGGCAAAGGGAAGAACAGGAAGGGACAGCTGTGGTCTCCAAGAAGTAAGTCGGCTGTCTCCCCTGCCCCTCCAATCAATGAAGCCAGGTTCAGACAAAATCAACAGCCCACTTATACCTCAAATGTTAAGTCAACTAGCATTACCAGGTGGCTTTGAAAGTCCAACACAGCATGTGTTATGGGACAGACACCCCATACAATCACTGGTTTCCTCCAAAATTGCACCCAACACCTTACGGGGGTGGGGGGCACTGGGAATAAAAACAGGTTCCCTGCCTTCTGGGACAATACTGATAAATAATGACTTACACTCCACAGGTCTATTCACTGGACCCTAGCCTATGATTTTCAAGGAACTCAGGAGAAGACGCCGGGCTTCCTGGACAAAGAAACGGCAGGCTATCTGAGTTATTAGAACGTTCGAGGGGAGGGCAGTGGAGAGAGGTCCAGTATCCTTCAGCCTCCCCAACCCCATCTCAGCACTGGGAACCACTGGTCAGCCCTGGAGCAAGTCAATTAAGCTCCCAGAGCACCTAAAACTACTCTTTAGTTGGGAAAGAAAAAGCTTTGAAAAAAGAGACGAGAAAAAAGAAAAAACTCTGCCTCTAGGGCTTAATTAGCTTTGTAAAAGGCCAAGAGATGCACAGATAACATGTACTTTTGCCAAAAGAGGAGAAACGTAAACTACTCCTGGAAACAGACAAGCTCCCCGTCCCCAGCCCCCAGGACCCCTCTAGCAGGTGGGGCTGGAAGTCAGGCCCTGGAAACCAGTTCCTCTAGCAGGGCAGGATGCCAAGGCATCCTGCTGGAATGAGGTCCCCCATCTTCCCTGGAAAGGTGGTGCTCCAGCCTCTTGCCCCAGCCTGCTTACCAGACCCTGTCCCAACAGGCAGGGGAGGACTGCTCCTGGCCTCACCTTCCACACTACCTGCCTTCAGGCGAGCAGAGGGCAGAGAGAAGGCCTGCAGAGGCAGTGGGGTGTGGGGGGAAAGGTTCCATCTTGGATTCCAATGACAGGGGAGACTTGCAGTGAATTCATCCAGTTCTAGAGGTGAAACGTACTGAGTCTGCAAGGCCTATGGAAACCGTCCACCTCTGCTTCTACCCATTAAGTAAGGCTGCAAAGACTGGGGGGGGGGGGGAACCAGCAAAAATGAAAGTCCCCTCCCTTCAGGCTAACACGGGCCCACCTCAGCAGGATAAACAAGTGGGGTACAGCAGATATGCCTCTGTGCCCCTCCCATAAGATTTACTGAGTATCAGTTATTGAAGTCGAGTGGCATGAGGTATTATCCTAAGCTTTTTACAAGAACCTTCTCGTTTAATCCTTGAGCATGCTTGCTAAATGTGCTCTCCCCAGTTTACAGACACAGAATGGAGGAGCTGGGGGGGGGGGGATGACAGAACTTGTTTCTTGGAGATCACAGCTGTTCCTTCTTGTTCTTCCTTTTGCTCATCCTAGGCCCCACTCTTCCAAGTCACACCTTTTCTTTTCCAAATACCCCTGAATTCCTGTGGTCAGTGACCAAGAAAGCTGCATTCAAACCCAGGTCTGTGGACTCCAAAGCCCCAGCTCATGGGCACCAGACGCAGGGACAGACTCTCAACAGTCTTTGGGCAGTGGACAAAACTCCATGAGAGCAAAATCCCTCTCCAGCGATCAGGGAAGAATCAGGGATGGGCCTGCCCCTTTCAGACAGTCCTCTGGCGTGGCTCCACTGCCTCGCTAGCCTCTGTGCCACCACAGGGGCCACTGTGGTCTCTGGCTGCCCTGATGACAGCCCTGGTCCCCACCCCAGAGAACACTGTTCACTCATTGATCCCATGGGTCAAACAGCAGGAAAAAGCAGCAACCCTCAAGGACAGTGTCCATCCCCAGGGTGCCCCCTGGGAAGCCTGCAAGGTTGCAGCTTCGCCTGCCCACCTGGCATTCCACCCCCAAGGCAATGGAGGCAGGCCCCGCTGGGGAGTGAGGAAAGGAGAAAGCCTAGCCTGATTTACAGAATTTACCAAATGGGTCCGTTTTTCACCAAGTTCCAGTGCTTTGGGGAAAACTCCAGGTTTTTAGGAGAAGGAGATTAATGGCAGGGAGTTAATGGGGCAGTGATATATCCTGCCTGAAATTTTCTGAAAAGTTCCGTGTCGAGGCGTGCAAGTCCAGTGGACCTGCCGTGATTTAGTACGGCAGCCCCTGAGAACAGGCAGGCCCACTACATCGGTAAATCTGCTCAACGAGGTCGTTTCTGGAGGGCGGTTTACAAGATATATGGCCTGATGTGTTGCCAAACTTCCCAGCTAGCGGAGCCCCAAATGTGAAGACAATGGGAAAGCCAAGGCAGAGAGCCAGCCCCCCTCTTCTAGGAGGTGGGAAAAGTATGTCGGGAGCAGCCAATGCTGGAGACCCAAGGAAAGCTGAACTTAAGTTCTCTGGCTTCCTGCTTGGGCGTGGGGGAGGGTTCAAGAACAAAGGAACTCCAGAGAGGAGAGCCAAGAGGGAACTCAGACATCACCCACTGTGGTACCATCTTACCACTGAGAAGACAGAGACTCGGACGGCAGCCTGGTGTCTCGGACCAGGCTCTGACTTTCCCTGGGCAGTCACGCCCCTGGCCACCCCCTCCAGACCCCAGCCAGACCCCACTGCCCAGGCCTGCCCTTTTTCTCAAAAAGCCTCGCCTCTGAATGTACAGGGAGAAGGCAGGACGGCCTGGTGCCTCGCCAGCTCAGGTGTCACCAGGCTCACCGGCTCATCTAGAAGCGACATCGCCTAAACGAAGGCAGACACAGTCACTCAGAGAACAGCCCTCCTCTCCAACAAGCCCTGCGGGGAGAGATCACACACGCCACCCCAGATCTTTCCACAGGCAACAGATGCGATCGCGATCATCGTCCCAAGATGAGATGCTCCCTCCCTCTGTAGCTCCCGCTGATGTAAAAGTCCGCACCAGATCAATTACAACACCATCAGTCCCCATTACCTCTGCTGGAGGATCCAGTTATTGGATTAATTTATAATCTGCCTTCCTGGTTGTTTTTTGCCTATTGCTCTTTATACCAAAATCACATGTAAGTAGAACTTAATCAAACGGCCCAAAAAGGCGTTTGAATGTCTCGACTGCTGATGTCAATTCATTAGAGGCATTACTGCTTCTCCTCTGATTTTCTCCACACTCCTCACCTTATTCTGAAATCCCTAGAACCGAAACCCTTATCTGTGGATTTAACACAGTGGCAAAGATAATCCAAGGGAAAGTCCTGCTTGACATCAGGGCTGTGGTTTCCAGTGGCTTTCCAGAGCCCACCCCAGCCATCTGGGACACCTCCGCGCGCCATGGCTCGGCAGGCGCCAACCGGGAACAGGGCACAGAGGGCTAGGTGCTGACGCTGGGTCCCTTTCGGGGAGAGGGTGCTGCTGGTGGCTGCAGCAGTGGGCTCAAACTCTCCAATCTCCCTCCTGGAGCTCACGGTAATCTGATGATCACAGTGGATAATTAGAGTCTCTTATCAAAACAATTAGCGGATGAATGAACAGCCAGCTCTGTCTCCGACACAACTGCACAAGAGCAGCAAGGAGGGGGAGGCAGAGGCAGGGGAAATGACGAATCGAAGCCACTGGCCATCTTGCCCGCGCCTGGGGACAGGCGTTCCCACTCTAAAGCACACACACTGCTCCAGCCTCACCTCAGACTCCTCTACACACGCCCATGCCACCAGCAGCTGCCCAGAACCCTCCCCAAGCACCTTCCCTTTTTCCGCTCCGCTCCTACTCTGGGAACTATCAGCCTCACCCTCCTCCACTCTCTTCCCTGCAGAGTTCTGTGCATACCCTCTATTTACCCAGGCTGGGACACCCCAGGACAGCACTCAGAGCTCTTACTTTCCGTGGCTACTGGCCCCTGGTAGGGGCTCTGTAAATGTCTGTGGAGCCAACGAGCAAGCGAGCCCGGCCTGCCTCTCTCCCTCACTGACTGCGAAGTGTTCCATGGGAATACCCAGGCCGTTCCACCCAGTGCCCCCGTCTGCAATCTCATTAGCTAATGTTTAAAATTCAAAGCTCCTCCATCATTCCCGTGTCTCCCCATCTGTAAACAGGCCTGTGGGTCCAATACCATTTGTTTCCACCGGCGAAAATACACAAGGATTAGCCAGAAAGCCCTCTGGAAACATAATCCGAAGTAGCCTGGATCGTAAGGTGGGAACGATTTGCCAGAAGAGGTGGTCCTTCCCGTTTGGTTTTTGGACCTGGGAAATGAAGCCAAGAAGAAGGTGGGGGACACCCAGAGGTCTATGGGGCTCTCACCAAGAGGCACCCCAGGGGAAGAGCCCCCGGTTTCTAAACACAACTCAGACACTGGCAGGTGGGGGCACACCATCTCGGGCCCAGCCTCTCTAGGGTCTTACCCCAGTATCACCCCAACAGTGATACATTCTGGAGTGTGCTGGTGCAATGGGGTGCCCCCGCCCCGTTGCTAGTGTTCAATCGAAAGGGAGGGAAAACGAAAGAAAGAGAAGAGGAAAGGGCAGGGCCCAAAGCAGAGTTCTCCATCTGCTTTTGTTTTCCATTGCGTTCCTTTCAAGGTCTGGGTTCTGCTAAGCCCCCGAAAGCCATGGCATCATCTGTCCACTTCCCCCTTTGCAATCTGCCGCCCTGCCCGCTCCTGACAGCCATCAATCACTCTGTAATGTGCTGACCCCAAGGCTCAGGGGACGGAATTTTCAAGTCAAATGTAGCCGTTAACATAAATAAAGCATCACCCTGGATTTTTCTTTCTTTCTCTCTCTCTCTCTTTTTTATGATTCTGCAGCTGCTGCTGGGGACTCGGTAGGCAACAAAAGTGAGGCCAGACAGGCAGAGTAGAATGGCAATTCTACTTTTCTGAGTCATAACAATTATGACGTGGTGATAAGAAACATTTTCTATGAATTTTTAAGCACCAGTTATCCTGTTTTGCAATTGTCCCCCGGGAAAGAAGGACAGATTCAATGGGACTGTAGGCTCCAAGCCAATTGTCCTGAGCAAGGCAGACCCCGGGGTCCCTCCCGCAGCCCACCCCAGTGCGCCCCCCTAGCCAGGGCTCACTCTGCATCTTAAATAAAGCAGTGTCCTTTAAGCACATTTACATGCAAACGGCTTCCATGTACCAAATATAGTTCCGTAAGCCAGCGTTTATTTTTAAACATGAAGAAGAGTCTCCCATAATAAAGCTCATGATAAATGTTATGATCCTCCAAATGGTTTTTAGGGGAAGAGGAAAGCGACTCAGGGACTGGGCAGGAGAACGGAAGCTCTTCCCGGGGGGCTGGGGGGGGTCTCCCCTTCTGCAGCTTGGCCATCGACCATGGGACGTCTGTCCTGGCAGACTGCCCTGCCCTCCCCTCCTCGCTCCTGTGCTCCATGACAAACACACCAGGGCCCAGCAGGGGAGCGATGAGCACAGGAGGCAAGGTCCATGATGCCAAAGGGCCAGTCGTCAAGAGATCTAACCACTGAGCCAAAAGAGGGCAGGGGCCCTCTAAGAGCCAGGTGTATATAAGAGCTCTGTTCACAGACTACAGTCAGGGCCTCTGAGTCAAAAGCCAGGCCCACCTGAGACTGTAGGGCAAGGTAACGACAAGCTTCCGGCTCAGCTGCTGATCTTGTGTGTGGCCTTGGCCAAATCACAGCACCTCTTTGGGCCTCCGTTCCCTCATCTCTATAATGGCGGAGGCTAGCCTAAAGAGAATCCGCCAGGTTCATTCCAGACCTAACTATGCATGACTCCCTGTCGAACCAGAAGCTCCCCTAGCAGCTCTCCCTCAGGCAGAAGGCGGATTTGCCCACTGGGGTTTCTAAGTTCCTTACCCAGCGGCCTAACAACATCTTGACATCCTCACTCACATCTTGAAAGACCCTGGGGTTCCTCCAACTCCTTCTGGGAGAAAAACCAACAGCCTGGTCGCCAGGGTGTCTTTACAGAAAGCCACACACAATGACAACAGGATACAAAACCCATAGACTAAATTAACCCCCTGTCGGCATCTCTCCCTCCCGTGGCCCAACCCCCTTCCAGAACTGTCACTGAGAGTAGAAGGTGCCATTACCCCAACCTTGAAAATGTGGTGCCTTACACCCGCACAACAATGGGGGCTCCTGTGATACCAGACCTAACTTCCTCCAAATTATACTGGAATGGGGAGCCAGTATTTTCCTGTCTTGGAGACCCAGGGCTGAAGAGTACATTTTCCCTCCCTACATCCTCTGAATGGTGGGTTTCCATGGGAAGTGAGAAGGGTCCCCATATGGAAGCAGCTAGAAGCCAATGCCTGTTTCACAGGTCCAACAGTAAAGTTCCAAAAAAATATTCTGGAAAGTACCAGACTCAAAACTGGGGAAATAAATGTAGCTCCTGGACTTTTGGAAGAAAGGGACTTTGAGAATCTAATCCTTAGTCCCCACCAAAACTCTGCTCCTGGAAGAGAGCCCCACCGAAGGCAAGGAGGGTGGCTATGAGTTTGAATATGCCCGTGACCCTGAGAATGAATGATAGACTTTTTTTTTAAAGGCTGCTCAAAGCAGACACATTAAGAAGGCTGCATATTTATCTTTCTGACATTTTTAAATATGCTGCAAAAAGCGGAATCTTAAATCAAGGTGCATTTTTGAAGGCATGTTGTACCAGGGACAAAACCGCTTCCTTTCCCCCTTCAAGGAGCACGCCTGCTGTGGAGCAAGGATTTCTGCATGTGACAGAGTCTGGGCCTCCTGCACAATCGATACTGAGTTATGTTTTGGAGGCAGCAGGACAGCCGGCTGGGCTGGAGCTTACAACCACACAGTGTCCTGTCAGAGCCTCTGCCTCCTACCCGGGCCCCCAGGCTCAGCCCGGGCCCCATGCTGCAGGGGAGCTGAACTCACCTCAAGGAAGCCACAAGCTCTGCGAGGGCTCACCAGAAACAGACATTTTCCCGACCTAACTCAAGGATCCGGCTCCCCGTCAACTGTTCCAAGGCACAATCCCAAGCAGGGAGCCCCCCCCCCCCGCCCGGCTTCTTAAACAGCTGCCCCAGCTGCACCTCTGAGAACTGGGGGAGGGGCTGGCCTGGGTGGCTGTCCGTCTCACCCCACAGCGCACATCAGGGCTGGGGCAGGCAAGGGAGAGGAACCCTGAATGGCTTGCTGGGTGGATTTTGGTCAAATGTTGTATCAGCTGCAGAGAGAGCCTTCAACATACACTAAGGAACCGGACACCCCGAATGATCTGGTTGACACCCACTGCCTAGCATACTGCTGCACAGCATGGCCTGCTTACAGAAGTACCCCAGTTCAGATACTGTATGGTCCCTAACATACACACAGCAGAGCCTTGAACGAAGGGAGGAAAGAGACCTGCATTAATCCTTCGCAGCAGGCAGCCCCCCAAGCAAAGAGGACAGAACTGAAAACCTACAGGAAACTGCTCTCAAGGGCTGTCACCCATGGGTTCTCCATCATGCCTGAGCCCAAAGGAGACCTGGGCCAAACTCCCCTGTCAACAGAAAAAAGCAACAATCCGTAACTGTCACCACCACGGAGGGAGGGCTGCCCCAAGGGACAATGGTGCCAGGTGAATGAGGATCGGTGGTGACCATGAGGAAGGTGTCAACCACCTTCCCTTACAGCCCCGCTTCACCTGCAGTTCCAAGGGAGTTAGTAATGCAGCCCCCAGGGTCAGCTGGCATGACCCACTCACCTCCACCTGCCTCCTCCAAGACCACCCATCTGTTCCTGTTCCATTCACTCTGGCAGCTACCAAACTCTTCCTGGTATCGAGTCTAAGATGTTACTAGAAATCAGCCTGCCAGCAGTCCCTTGAGTGGGTGAGGAGAGCAAGGGTGACCCCTTCCTTGTTCAGAGGGATTCCCTCTCCACCACCACTGGCCACCTCACCTCCCCCTGGCCATTCTCCACCAGAGTGAACAGAGGTACTCAGGGCTCCCTGCCTGTCATGCCCACCGTGAGGACACAAGTTCTATCTGCTGACAGAGACCAAATCTCCATACAACCGACAGCTCCAACCTGTGCCGTCCAAACACTCCTCCCCCGAGCCTAAATCTGAAGGACGCCATCGGCTCAGGAATCCCCCCAGGACAGGCACCGGGCAGCAAAGAGACACCCTGAACAGATGGCCCCCACGGGCCACCCTGAACTGTGCCACCACTCCGGAGCACTCAACTCTGGGTAGGGGGTCGCCACACTGGTAGTGGGGATGGGGTCCTGGGGTGCCTGTTACGGCAGAGCTTGGGAATAATGAGGAATCAGCTAATTACAGTCACTGAAGGCACTGCTAAATGGTTTATTAAACTTTGCAAAGAAAAATACATCAACATCCATCAATGCAAATGCTTTTCTATACATCAAGCCCTTGGATATTTCCTCATTCTAAGTAAAAATAAAGCTTTACACACGTGTACGCACATAAGCACACGTCCCCATAAGATAACCTCCATGTGTAAAATCAACTACTTAGAAAGAAGTGCAGGTACGTGCCTGGCTGGAGAGACAAAGGCATAGGATCTGGGTGAGGGCACCTTATACCGTGGAAGTGTGTCCGTGCATGGACACAATACTGAGACCAGACGCTGAATCATTTCCAGATGCTACCGTCTAGGACAGCCGAAGAGGAGAAAGAAGCTTGCCCTCCATGTCCAGCTACTTGGGTTCAGGTTACATGAAACAGGATTCGTTCAGAAAATAGTGCAACTTCACAGCCAAGGCAAAAACCAAAGAACGAAAACCATGTAAACAGCCGACAGGACTACAGGACTGAGCAGTCACAAAAGGCCAAAGACTCCTGGTTTAACTCTAACTCCCCTCCCTCCACCCCACACGTGCGGCCTCACATGGAGGTGGGGGGGGGGGGTCCCTCAAGCCTCATAACAGGGCTGGCATTCCTCCCACGACAAAATCCAGTGGTGTCCAATGCAGGGCAGAGGTGGCAAGGCTTGGCTCCTGCCCGTGCCTGACCGTCGTGCCCGCCTCAAGGCCACGCCAATCAGCTGGCCAGCCCTCCACCAGCAACCTCTCTACCCTGAGCAGCTGCCACCAAGGACGAGCAGTGTTGGGGTCCACAGCATGGGTGCACAGAAAGAACTGGCAGAGAAGGGGCCAAGAATGGTGGGGTCCCTCGCCCCAAGTGCCCACCAGCACCCAAAGCCAGGCAACAGTCCTCTGGTGAAGGCAGAACTCCGAATGCATGCATACCCTGCACCGCCCCACACAGGCCTTTCCCACCAGCCCACGCCACCTGCCCGCCCCGAGAGCCTCCAAGCACAGGTCCACGTGGGTCCCACTCACTCTCTGGAAAATCATTAGTCACAGACCTGCAGGGCTGGAAGGTCACTGGAGGTTATCTAGTCCAAATCATCTTATCTCCCAGATGAGAAACCAGGGCTCAGAAAGGTTAAGCAACTTGCCCAAGGTCACACAGCTCAGAAGTGGAAGAACTGTGACTGGATCCCAAAGCTGCCTAGCTAAGCCCGCGCTCCTTCCACTCGGCTAAGTTCCTGTAAACCAGCTGCTGCTACCAGTCCTGGGAGGCAAAGGAAGTGACAACGGGGATAATCAGCCGGTGGCGGCCAAGGAAGGCGGTGGCGGCGGCAGCATGGGCCAGGAAGCCTGGGTGGCAGCCACAGTCGCTGCATCAGTCAGCGCTGCAGGAGAAGCCACAGCAGACATGGGCCGCAAGGAAACCAAACATGGAAGAGGGGGCTGCAGGAGGGAGGCGCCCGGGAACTGGGAGCCAGGAGCCCCGGGTTCCCGTCCTGGCTTCTCCATGCCTCGGCCAGATCAAGGCACAGCTGTGGGCCCTGTTTCCCCATCTGGACAGGAGGATCCTGCAAGCCCTCTCGCCCCCACGTCCAGTCGCCCGGCCCTGACTCCAGCTTCGGCCGCATTTGCTGGTTATGTGGCCTCCGAGAAGCCACTTCACCTCTCTGCGCCTCCACTGCCTGGCCTGAGACAAGGAGGTGACAGGGCTGAAACCAGGGCTCCTTGGTAAGAACTCCAAGGAGGCCAGGTAAGCCTAAGGAGCATCCCAGATGCCCTGGCACCAGGGGAGACCAGAGGCGGCCGACTGGCTCCCCCGCGCTACAGCCAACACCGCCTCAGGACAAGGGGCCCAAGTGGGAGTCAGATGCATCGGAGTCAGGCTGAGCGCCCACAGGGGACCGGAGGGGACAAATAAAGTGTGTCCCTGCTGGCACTCAGGTCAGGAGGCGCGCAAACACTTGCACACGCCCCCTCCCACGCAGCATTGTTCCCCGTGCCTCCGTCAGCACTTCTGCCAGGCTTGACAGCCGGGGCTTCCTAATAGGGCAGGCCGGACCCGGCAGACACCCGGTCACTTCCCCTCTAGTGGTCCACGGGGACCTGCCACTGCCTGCGGGTGGGGGAGGTGCCAGGAAAGCCGGGTTTGTCCTCAACAAAGGACTGGGAGCCAGCCAGCGATACGGAGGGCCCCGGGGGCCTCTCCTACCCCACACAGGTGGTCTCCTCGGTCCTCCCGCCTCTTTGGGCATCCCCGACGGGTGGGCGGTCACCTGGCAGTAGGGAGCTCACTACCACCCTCCAGGGGCCTAGTCTGTGACCACCTGGTGTCCAGATTTAGGAGAGTAGAAGTTTCTCCTTTTTACACATCCACCCACAGGCTGCAGTTCTGCCCTGGGTCCAAACACAACAGTGTCCTGCGGACAGGCTGCCACAAAGAACAAAGGGCACAGCCGACTCCTTCCCCACCCTGACCACTCTTGGCCTCTCCAAGGCTGCGAGGCCTAGATATTAACAATTCTAAGCCAGACTATCCAGGTTTGAATCCCACCTCTGCCACTTCCAAGCCCCATCATCTTGGGCTTGTAACTCAACCCTCTGTGCCTCGGTTTCCTGAACCGTAAAACAGAGTAATGACGGGACTGATATGTAGAAATGGTTTAGAGCTGTGCCCGGACGCAGTGGGGGCCACACAGAGGAGACAGCCGTCGGTAAAACTACCTTCAAGCTCAAGGCCAGCCATAGCCTTCGGCATCTCTTCATCCAGCACCTTCATCCTCTGCTGACCCTCTAGTTCGCCCCAGACAGCACCGGCTCTGGGTTCCAGCAGCTCTGCCACTTCCTGGCAGTGTGACACGGGGCAAGAAACTCCGTGTCTCAAGTCTGGGTTTCCTCTTCCGAGGAAAGAGGATCCTCTGACCTACCTCAAAGGAGGACCTCAAGGGTGGAACGGTAATGCAGGGAAGGCACCTCACTATTATTATGAATTATTAACAACAACAACATCAGCCTTCTCCTTTTGGACACGATCCTTGCTCGGCGAGCCCGCGTTACTTTCTCTCAGCCACGGCCAACCGCGGGCGCACGGAGCCGAGCATCAGGTAAAGCCGAGGGTCACTTTCTCACTCGCCGTTCAAACGAAACTTCCCCATCCTGTGCCTGTGAAGTTGCTATTTTTTGAAGCCGCATACGGGACTTTACATTTATGCCTATTAAATTCCATCCTGTTGTTTTCCACCTGGAATGGGAACGGGGAGGATTTGCTCATCAGCTCTGACTCAACCAGCACGGAGGTGCCGTCCCCAGAGGGACCGCAGCCCCCCAGAGGTGACAGGGTCCAGAGAAGCCGGCCTCTCAGAACTAGGAAGGGGCCAGCTCTGCCCCCTGCCTGCCCGACGCCAGAACACGAGAGACCGCTCTTCCTACCCAAGTCCCATCAGGAAGGAGGGAAAGCACCATGCTTTCAAAACGAAGGCCACATGTGCAAACTGTTGTCATTAACACAGCCCCTTCTCGAGGCCTCCACTGCATTCCTCCCCAGAAATGTGTTTCATTTCTTCAACGTAAACACAAATCAGATTTATTACATTCCGCCGACAGTTCCAGGATGGGGACTGAGAAAGCTGTGCTTCCTGGGAACAAAAGACACTTGTGCCTAAGTGTGCAAGGAAAAGGAGCAAAAACGGCCTCCCGGACTCTGGGTCCAGCGACTGCAAGAGGACCTTTCTGCCACCTGCCCTGCAGTGACTGAAGGACACAGAGGCAGACTCAATGATGGGGCTCAAGATCACGTCCGGCCAGACTTCAAACTGGCCCACCACGGTCCGCAGAGCTTCACGCCATTTCATATCTCCCCCCCGCCCCCCGCCCCGGGGCCAGACCTATCAATTCCGCGAACCCTTTCTGGGACCCTGAGTGGCCCAACGAGGAGTGAGACTCATCTTGGCCTGTCCTCAGGGGACAAGAATACAGGCACCAACGTGGACGACAAGCACTCCGTGCCCTGGAAGGTGGTGGAGAAGCAGCTGGGGGGCTGGGTTCTCACTCGGAGTTTCAGTTCCTAAGATTTCTCCCAGGCTGGATGAAGCAGAGGGATTCCTGGGGAATGCAGGCAGGAAAAGGAAGCAGTTGGGGGAAGGGCAGGACACATGAGTCTCGCAGAAGGGAGGACTGGGAGCAAGAGCCAATGTGACATCATGATGCAAGTACGAGCACTAGAGCTGGAGAGACTCAAATTCCAGCTTCACGGCTTCCTGCGTGGCTTTGCACAGATGACTTAACCTTTCTGAGCTTCGGCTACCACATCTGTAGAAAGAAGGGAATGAAGGGGACCATCCCTAAGGTTCCCCCAGCGATGACCCTCCCGGTTCTAGCCAGGAATTGCCGCACCTTTGGTGAGCAGTATTTAAATCTTTCACTAGCCATCCAGAGGGACTATAATACTGTAAGGCGCCTAGTTCCCTTTCACCTACTGAGTCTTTGCAGTAGGCAAGGCAAGCAAGTCCAGATTAAACAGATACTGCCTGACATGGCCGCCTATCTTGGGGGACCCACCCAAACCCCTCCTAAAGCCCTCAGAGGCCCCGGCTCCTCACCTCCCAACCCTCGTCCCCTCCTGCTCTGGGGGCACTGACAAGAAGGAACTGGATTCAGTGGGCACCCCAGCTGCCATCCACCTGGAGGAAAAAAGCCAGCACTGGCCAGAACCTCCCAAGCCCTGAGAGCCAATGGGCACCTGGCAGACGTCCCACCTCTGCAGACTGGCCTGGTTCAGCAGCTTCTCAAAGTCAACAAAGGAAGGTTTTCAAATCCTAAAAGGCTTCTCAAGCCCCTTCTAATCTGTCTGCCATTTTGTTTCGTCTGCTCAGCTCAAGTCAAGGGGAACTTGACATTTGGAATACTAACTGCAAATAATCTCACACCAAGGACAGGCTGGCATGCTGCAGTGTCAGCATGTGGCTCACAGGGATGGTGGGGACACGCCAAGACATTCCAGCGATCTGCAGAGGGTCCTAGAAGGCACATGTCGGGTCAGGCCCCACAGCCACTGGCATGGGGACCACGCAAAAGTGCCAGCTACCCCAGGGGTAGGACTGTATTGAATTCACTGGCTTCTCAACACCCCTCCCACACATGGTGGAAGAGAGATGCTATGTTGGACGCTCTGCTGGCAGAACCTACGTCAGATAAATGAATGCGCACGGTGGAAGTGGAAAGGACAATGAACCAGTATTCTTGCAAACTCTAGATGTGAGGCCCTGCTCTGAAATAGCCATACCATGCTGGGCTGCCTCGGGCGAAGTGCTCTCTGCTCTGTACACTTCCACTTGGCAACAATCCCACAGCTGGTCTTCACAGTGGGATCCACCAGCAGCCCCGCCGTCCCCCAGCTACAGGCCTCAATCAGCAAGGATATACAGGTAGGACTACATGCTTGTCCCTATCACACATGCTTGGGCTCAGTGCATAGGCCAGACCAGGGCCCAGGGTCTGGGGAGCTGGCTGCCTTAACCCCTCCTATGCAATAACCCACTCTGGTCTGCCCTTTTAGCAGCAAGAGGTGCCAGAAGTGCCAAGAGGCCTGGAGAGACAGAGACTTCAAGGGCAGGCTTTGTGTGGCCCAGGCTAACCTCCAATGTCCAACCTCTGAAGCAACAAGAGCTTGGCTGACACACAGCATTTTTTTTCACCCTCAAACTTTTCAAAGACAGCATGCTCTTTGGGTGTAAAAATAAAATCCCAGGACTTTAACTGAGTAATAAAATAAGATACAATGACTATAACCACCCACAACATCATGTATGTATACAAATAAAACTCAACAGCAAATAGAACCAAAATGCATACTTGAAACCTCTTGTCCCCCAATTCATTAGGTCAACTCCTACAACTCAACGCCTCCTCCAGGAAGCCGCCTCTGACGCCCCGTGTGATCCTGGTGCCCCTCTTCCACATTCCCACAGCCCCTGTGGCCCCTACTAAGACAGTACAGGGTCACCACTACCTACAACAAAGCCCAGCTAAATTCAGTGTTTACTTTCCATTCCCCCAACTAGACGATGAAATCCTCGAGGGATAATACAGTTGACCTTGAACAACACGGGTCTGAACCGCACAGGCCCACTTATACACAGATTTCTTACAGTGCAGGACTGTAAACATATTTTCTCTTCGTTATGATTTTCTTAGTAGTATTTTCTCTTCCCGAGTTCACTTTATTATAAGAATACACTGTATAATACACATAACATACAACACACGCATCCATCCACTGTTTAAGCTATGGTAAGGCTTCCTGGGGGAGTCAAAAGTGACACGTGGATTTCTACTGAGTGGGGGCTGTCCCTTAACCCCTGCGTTTGTTCAAGGCTCAACTTCACTTTGCAAGTACCTGGAAAAAGAGATCTGGAATGTATCTCAAACTGAACACCCATCTGTTGAATATAATAAAGGAGTAGATGAGGACATGGCCTCTTGCCTTTGAGGGTGCCCTCCACCCCAGGAAGGAGTCGGCAGAGCCCTGGAAATCTCAGCCCTAACAAGACAACACCGACCTATCCAGGGTGACTGCGTGGTCACTTTGGGTTTCTCCGCCTTTAGAAAAATATATAAACCCAAGGGGCATGAGCTTGAGTTTCCATACAGACCAAGGCAGCAAAGGGAGTTCTCTCTTCCCGGCTGAGGCTAAACAGGGACCCAACCACAAACATCCAGTAATGCTGAACATGACGTGAACAATATAAAAATAGCTGCTCTATCTCTTGCCCCCACCCTTCTCCTCGGCAACACAAAGGGCAGAACAAAGTGACACCCCTAACAAGCCTTGGCTTGTTCCAGCACGGACAGCCCCAGCCTCCTACATCTGGACCAGCTGCTGTGAGCCAACAGGGGATTCCAAATTACATTTTAATTACCATAATTTTTCACAGGTACCTGAAACCAGACCATGACAACAGTGCAAGAAATCCCCAAGTATGATGCATGAGGTCCATGTTACCAGTGAGTCTTCTGCGTACACACCGTTTTCCCCATGGCCTTCATTTCATGGGGCACTTTACAGTTTGCAGAATGCTTTCAGAGGCCTTCTCTCCCCCGTAGTCTCTGGATTAAGACAAGAGGGTTTAATAGCAGCCTCTAAAGCATGGTGCCCTCTACAGAGACCTTGGGTTTTGTTTTGTTTTGTTTTTTTTAAAGGGAATTTAGGAATTGGGGGTACAATTCCTCTCCCACGGGGTGACTAGGAATATTAAAGATCAAATGGAAAGCATAATGAAGATTTTTTTATTTTAAAGAGAAAGCACCTTTAGGATAACTCATGCTGGATGGATAGTAGGTGCTTAACAGGCACACATGCTCAGGTGTCTACACAGCTGGCAGTTAGGAGAGTGAGCTGTGGAATTAATCTGCTTACATCTGAATCCAAGCTTTGCAACATTTTAGCTGTGGAATCTTGGGAAAGTTAATTAACCTTTCTGGGCCTCCATTTCATCAACTGGAAAATAAGGATGAGAGTAAAAATTACTTCCCAGAATGACGGTGAGTCCGGGGAAATAAATGGAAGTCAAGTACTAGCAGGGTGCCCAGCCCTGGCACATGATAAGCACTCAAAAAAAATTTTTTTTTCTTTCCTTTTTTTCTTTTATTTTTTGGCTGGGAGAAAAAGGAATTAAAGTGCCTTAAAAAGAGGGAAAGGCAAAATGTACAATTCAGCATTTAGCTCTCCACTCAGGCAGACATTACCACCAAATTCTGGAAGGAAGGGTGCTGTGGGGAGCCAGGACCCCATGGCTCGCCTGCTCTCATCCTACCTGAACACTTAGATCTTTCTTCCCCCACCTAGAGGATAAGCAGCTCCAAGGAAGAGCCTGTGTCCTGCTGGTTTTTGGTTAGTCCTCGGGTCCCTGACATGTGACTGGCAGGAAACTTCTGCACAGTCAATATTTACAAAATTAATTGAACAAATTAATTTATCTCTCTTGCCTCTGTGCATTCCAGATATCAGAAAGAAGCAGGCTGCACAAAGAAAGCCCTCTAAAGGGGCCTGTCTCTTTTCAGCTGCAGTAATATTTGCAAAGGGAGTTGGCGTCCCCATGCATGCCAGAGCGCCAGCCCACCGACACGGCTGTTTGCTGCTACAGAGAAGTAGAGGCACTTCCTCATGGGGGCCCTGTGGGCCCTGTCCTGGGGGGGGGGGGGGGGGTGAGCAGCATCAAGGCCACCCATATGCCCAGGTTGTGGGAGTCCCCATGCCTGCCGAGGGGCAGGCAGCAAGGAAGGGGGAACCAAGGGGCAAGTGGCTCCCACCGAAACCCCAAAAGAAAGCCCAGAGGCAGTAAGGAGCAAGTGCACGTTTTATTTTTAGCCACAAATAATGGAAAGTTACTCCCGGAATGGTGCAAATTCTGCCTCATCACCCTCCGTCCCTTTCCAGGAGGCCCCGGGGAGAGAGGAATTTCTGCAGCTCTCTCTGAGGTGGAGAGGAAGGACACAGAAAAAGGTGAAACCAGGTGGGCAAGGAAAGGGGGTCTCTGCGAACCACCAGTCCCCCCAGCACAGATGGCCGGCAGCCGTGGAGCCTCCTGCTGTAAGTCGCTACACCTCCACTGGCTAGCAGGAGGCAGGGTCCCCATCAGAGCCAATCCAAGAACCGGGGCTGTCACTGCTGGGAGGCACGGGGCTGTGCCGTCAGAAGGACCCGAGTTCCGATGCCGCCTCTGCTGCATTGGGACGTAAGCAACCAAGTTCACTGGGCCTCCGTTCCTCCTCCACAAATGGTGCCTCCCCAACGGAGCTGCTACAAACACGGAGCGGAGGAAATGACGCCTGGCACTGGGTGCCTGATTCACGGTCCTTTAACGACTAAACTGGGGCCCAAATCGAGGTCTTCAGAGGCTGTGTGATCTTGGTCCTTCCTGTTTTCTGGGCTCCGTGTCTTTTCACCCACTAAGGGAACAGGTTGGCCGGGACAAGCTTCGAGATGCATGAGCTCCGGGAGGCTGCATACCCTGGCCTATGGGGCTATGGGCAGAAGTGTCCCTGTTTCAGGTGTTAGGGCTCCATTCTGACACCATATCCTGACCTCGAAGTGGGCCCATGCCTCTAGAAACATCAGGAAATCACAGTGAATTCTGCCCTCCAATGTTTGTTCCCTCCATTCTCACGCAAACTGCATCCATGGGCCAAACAGAAAAGACCCCGACCTGCCATCTATCCCCTCCACCAGGGTTTGCTACCCCCTTTACTGTGCCGTGCTGGGCAAACAGGACAGACCAGGACAGACGGGTCCCTGCCTTCCCCAAGCTTAACTGCTAAATGCTGTAAAAGGTAAGTTAATTCTTTTATTGTATTGTGGTCAGAACTACAAAAAAGAAGTACTGAGAGCCTTGGGGGTCTATAACAGGAGGCCTGACCCATGGAGGATTAGGAAGTACCCTTGGGGCTGAGATCTGAAGGATGGGCAGGTGCTAAACTAGAGACCAGGGGGCGAGGGAAGGGAGGGACACACCTTCTAGGCAGGGAACAGCGCTTGTGAGAAACCAAGAGAAGGCCAGGGTGGCTTAAGGGCAAAAAAGGAGACCAAACTGCCCAAGTTGGGGCTGGCCAGGCAGGTTTTCACCCATGGATTGCCGCCATACTCTATGGGAGGCCTCCTCCATCCCCCACCCAACCCCCAGAGGGAGTTTTCTGGAACCTCTGGCTTTGGGTAAAGTTTCCTGCACAGACTGAGCCGGGGAGATAGAGATAACCCAGGCATAGCAGCGCAGGACAGTCTCGGGGTCCAGAATCTAAGCATGGCCTCCTGACCTGGAGCTGGCCCGCCCATCAAGAAGGACCCTCCTCAAACACAATTTTAATTTTTCTAAGGTTTTGATCCATCCCTGCCTCCCACTCCCACTCGTTTGCCTTGTCTTATTTTTATTTATTTATTTTTAAACTGGGGCCTGCTTACGGTCAAGTTAATGCATTTTTAAAAAGAAAGCCTCGAATGTGCTGTGGCCCCCCCTCAGAGGAGATGGGTGGATCGATAGCCCTCTCAGCGTTCTGCCTCCACCGCCAGCAGCCAGCAGGGTGGGGCGCCAGGCCTACCCCTCCCTGTCCTCACTCCCTGCAGCTGCCAGGCAAGGTCTCCCACACCCTGCCCTGTACCACCTAGAGAGTTGAACCCGCGAAGCAGAAGGACAGACCCAGGGAAACGAGAGGACACTGGACAGTCGAAAGACTCACGTTCTAATGTCAGCGCAGCCTTGAAATCCCAGACAAGACACTTAACCTTCCTGTACCTCAGTTTGCTTAACTAAAATGTGGGAATCAGTCTAAAAACTAAGTAATGGGAAAAGGGCCTCTGGGCTGCTGCTGACCGGAACCTCCCAAGGACCCCGATCCTGTCCCTCGGGTGCCAGGCCCCCCAACCAGGCAGAATGTGCCCTGGGTGGAGATGCAGAGCCACCCTGCTGTCACAGATCCTCCTTGCCCACCTCCCCTCCCACCCCCGCCCCCCCTGGTGCACTGCCATGCTTTGAGCTCCCTCAAGTGAAAACCCTCCCTATGCCGACAGATGGGAAGTCCTAAAATACAGCGTATGGATCATGTTTCGTGACTAGCAAAACACGCCAGCCGGGACACTTTGAGAACCCGGCCGGTTTTCAGGAACAGGATTTTACACATTTCCCAGGATTGGCGGATCTCTGCTCGCCTCCACCCACCCGCAAGCTCTGGAGCCCGGATCCTGCATCAGGGAGATACTCAGGACAGGTGGGGACCTGCAGGGGAGGGGAAGCCCCACAACCAACAGGTGGTGGTGTCTAACCCCCCATGGCTTTTGTCATTACCATTTACTGAGCACTACTACAAATTCCTTGGGGCAAACCGGGTGTGTGGCACCCGCTCTCAAGCCACACTGCCTTGCTGCAGTCCCGACTCTGACTCTAACGCTCTGGCCCTGGGCTCGTTATTTCCCGAGTTGCGGTTTTCTCATCTGTGAAATGGGGCCAGGAGTACCTTCCCCTCTCTGGGTCGCAGGGAAGGGTGGGTGCACAGCCTAACGTGAGCTGCTACTAACAACCACAGTCACTATCGCAACAGCATAACTGTTCTGTGGCTATCACTGCACCCATCTTATGGAAGACAAAATGGGCACCACAAGGCCATGCCAGCCAAGGGCACACCCAGAGGCAGAGGGGCCTGCCTCTCGCTGAAGGGCCACTGGGAAGGGCTTCAAAGAGTCCTCAAATCCCTGGACTTAGTGGTTTGTACATGTGAACATGCCCTGTTTGGAGAGGACAGCCAGCTCATCAGTCTTGTGGCGATCTATGGGCCCGTGAAGGTTAGAGCCATACCCCATACTGGACACACACGGTGTTCCCCCTGGCAGAGCAGCCCTGGACTCTAAGACTTGGGAGCAAGGATTACACCCCGTTCCCCTCTCCCCAAGGGAAAGAAATTGGTTCTTGGTAACATGGGTTACAAAGAGCTCTTGGCTGCGGGAAGGCAGGCCACGGGCGGTGAGGACATGTGTGGGCAAGCCTCCTGGGAGGGAAACCACGTGCAGCACGGGTTCTAGAATCTTAGAAGAACACATGCAACTTAGCAAACTGAGGCAGGCAGTCTGTACCTCCCAAGAAGAGAAGACCAGAGGGGAAGGAGGGAGACCGTGGCAAGGAGCCAGGGGACAATGGCGGCTGAGGAGGCACGTGGAGGAGAGGGTGCTGGCCACGAGGCAACTATGGTTGGATGGCTGGGCTCAAGCAGCCAAGTGGACTGATACCACCCCACCGCACCTGACCTCCTACAGGCAGGGACATGTTCAGACAGTAAGTCCTACCAGCAAGATACAAATCAGGGTACTACCAATATTAATCTCTGGATAGTGGAAGTGCCAGAATTTTATCTAATTTCCTTCACAATGAACATACATCCACAATATTGCTTGCAAGTAAGACATGAGACTAATTACTCACAGAGCTACCTGTGTGAAGCCCATCATCAGTCTCGGCATCAGGAGTATTGGCAGAAGGGGACTCTTGAGGGCCCCCTCTGGGAATGGGGGATCCAAGCCACTCCCAGGACAGCCATCACTCTGGAGGTAGAGTGGGGAGACTAAAAGTCCGTCCTAGACACTTCCTTGGATCCCCTGGGGTTTGGTCATTTAGGGACATACAATTGTCCTCCTGGTAGAAAGGCGCTGTGTCTTCTGGACTCGACATGTTCTGTATCCTCAGAGTGGCAAAGGCCTTGTAAGAGGTGAACAAACTGGGGGAAATGCCTAATTAATTTTCTTCCCTTTTTCTAGCGGGGGAGGGGGTTGGGGGACGAGAAGAGAGGAGGGACGGCGAAGAGCACCAAGTCCCGCCACATTCCACCACCGCCAAAGCCCTCGCCGCCTGCAGACAGCGCTCTAAAGGCTACAGGCGCGTGGTTGTAAATTTCATTTGGCGTGTGTGGTTTTTAGTGACAGCATTTTGAGGATACATATAATCCTGACTTCCTATTTACATTACATTGGTTTTCACCAACACAATAGCTACAAATGCTTTCTGCTCCACTCTTGTCATCTGTGTGGAAATCCTTCTCAGACACTGGGAGACTGTAAAGTCGTGGGAAGAATTCTCCTGCGTGGCGAGTAGACTAATCTCAATTCTCTAGCTGCTCCTACGGCAACTCCCGGGAGGGAAGAAAAGGGGCTGGCCCGATGCATAAGCCACTAACCCACACCTGGCTTTACATTTCTCCACAACAAAACACAGGAGCCCCTATTAAGAACCATCCCTGCTGACATGACACAGTGTTTGCCCTTCCAAGAAAACAGTTCCCAGCTCCCACGGCTGCCTGGAACAGACCCCAAGAAGCATACTTCAGAAACCTTCTAAGTCCTGCCCTCACTCGGAAGGAGGAAACTGAGCACTGAAAGAACCTCCAGATCCAGGGGTTCCCAACCCCCTTCTCCATCACCTTCTTCCAGAGGGCAGGGAGAGGAAATCCGGGCTGGATCCAGGTAGCCCCAAAATTGATAGGGCAGGAAGGAAAAAGCCTATCTGCATTTCTCCAGGTCATCCCTGAAGTACATGCATATAAAAGCCTGGCCTCCACAGAAGCTTCTCACTGTAAAGGCCACACAGTCGCTCCCCTCTGCGCAAGGCCAAGCCCAGAATTTGGCACGCGCAGGGTTCCTAACGTGAATATACTGGACTGATTGAAATTACAGAACTAATTAGGGTCTTTAAGGCCCCTTCAAACCAGAGTTTGCACATGCTCTCTGGATGTGGGGCCGGCACGATCTTCCTGTGCTGTGGGTTGAGGTGTGTCCCTCTGAAAGATCCATTCAAGTCCTAACCCTGGTACCTGTAAATGTGACCTTATTTGGAAACAGACCTTTGAGGATGCAGTCAAGTTAAGATGAGGTCATACTGGAATAGGGTGGGACCTAACCTGTGACTTATAAAATAAGTCCTTATAAAATAAGAGAAATGCGGGCCACGGACACACAGGGAGGACGCCATGTGATGGCAGAGGCAAGCCAAGGAACGCCAAAGACTACCGGCAATGCCAGAAGCTGGGAGAAAAGCACAGACAGAACAGATCCTCCTCTGGGGCCTTTGGGAGAACACGGCCCTGCCGACATCTCGACTTTGAACTTCAAACCTCCAGAACTGTGAAATAATGAATTTCTGTTGTGTAAAGCCAGCCCATTTGTGGTAGTCTATTAGTGTGCAGGCCAGGAAATGAATCCATCCTGAATTCTTTCCAATCCTCCGACCTCCAACTACACTCTCACCTACCCCCTTCCTCCCTCTCTGCACTGTTCCCAATGCAGTGTTGTTATGTGAGACACCTTCACACATCCATGCAACCACCCCTAACCTTCCACCACCATCTGCTGGAACAGGTCAGAGTCCTGTCACAGTGACACAAGGTCATCTTACTGGGTGGTGGACTCCATGCTTTGTCTGCCAACTGAGCGCAGCCAAGGAGAATGAGGCAATGCGCAAGATATTGGGAAATGCAGAGATGTGGGGAAGCAGGTGGAAGGTGGGTGGAAATTAAGAGACTTGGCAGAAAGAGAGAGAGAAAAGGAGAAAGTTCAAGAAGGATCCTGAAGGTCAAGGGCACAGACAAGAGGGAAAGAAAGCGGACCTCATCTCCCCTGCCTGCCATGGCCAGCCACATGCTCGCAACTCCCCCCTCCACCAGCTTGACGCCTGCCTGGAAACTGACTTCGACAGCCCGCCAAGCAGGCTCACGCCCGAGAGCTGACTACCCACAGAGCTGTTGCATTTTGAGCTTCCACAAAGAGAAAGCCAACCCGCTTCCATCTCGGGGCTAGGCTTTTATTTGTTTGGGATTTTCAATATCTAAAACTTGGTGTGGCCAAGTCAACGTTAGGGTGACCAAGATGCTGGCCAGGCAGACAAATGAGGTTAAAGGTTCCACGTGTTGCCTCACCTTTGCCGACGTAAGGAGCAGAGTCACCAGAGGTCCTGAGGCAGGCCAGGTGGGTCCCAGTCTCACTCCCCTACGACACTCACAACTCAGATGGTGGCACAAACGTGCCTCAAGCAGCGAGGCCAGGGGACTGACAACAGTCGCTGGGAAAGCTGAGTAGCTGCTAAATGTCATTTTCACTTCTATGAAACCACCAGAAACAAAGGAATCCTCTGGCAGGGACAGTGGCAGCGATGAATGTAATACACATCTAGTTGGTTACAGACCACAACAGGACTTGCACCATCATCTTCCTAGGCTCTGGCACTCACACTTAAAGCAATCCACAAAACAAAGCTGGCCTCAAGGGACAGGTGCAAGCACTGGACAGGCAGCCTGCTGTCTTGTCGAGAACCTGGGCTGGGCTAGGAACCCAGCTCCACTGCCTTCAAGCTGTGTGCCATGCATCTGGCCAACAAGATTTATTGAGCACCTGCTATGTGCTCTCAGTGGCCTCACTTGCAAAACTGGGGTGACAATACCTGCCTTAATGAAGCTCTCCTGACAATGGAACGTGATGACAAATATAAAATACCCAGCACAATGTTGGGCATATTAAAAAAGAGCCAGCATGGCGGCTTGGTGTCTTTTAACCTCTCTCCCCTCTACCCATTTCCACTTTGGGTTCAAACACCTTGGCAAGTGTCCTGAAGTGCATAACACGAACTGCCTTGAGACCCAAGGTCTCCAACAGTAGCATCCCCTAGAACGTCAGCTCCGCAAGGACAGGCAGGGTTAGCATCCGTGCTGTTCCCTGCTGGACACCCAGCACCCACAACTGGCCAGACACACGACAAGCACTCGAATGTTAAAGGAACAAAGTAACTGCCGGGTGCCAGGTACCTAAGGCACCCACCGCTGCATGCAGAGGTATCAAAACTGTCATGACGTGCTGAACAAAGAAGTCTGAGGTTATAAACAAGGAATACTGCCCCCCACAACCAGGGAAGGAAAGGGCCACAGGGTCCCCCTAAATGAAGCCAAATTAAAGGAGGAAACCAGCACGGAGCTGCCTCTGGCTTCCGCCTTGGAAAAACACACTGGCTCCTCTTGGAGCAAACAGAAAAAGGTTAGTGACACCTTACTCGTCTTCATAAACTGAGGGCGGGGGGGGGGGGGGGTGCCATCACAGGAGACAGGTAGCCAACGAGGAAACAGGTATGGAAGGGCCAGAAAAACATCAAAATCATTGTTCTGCAGATCTCTTTTTCAAGAGATGGCTCCCACTTTGGTCAGGATTCACAAAAATGCTACTTTTTTTTTTTTTTTAAACCTCTCTCCCCTCTACCCAGTCCCACTTCCGGTTCCAGCACCCTGGCAAGTGTCCTGAAATGCATAACACAAACTGCTGGCCATCTGGAGCCCCCAGATCCAACACCCACCAAGGGTCCCTACAGCCGTGGCTGTTGGCTATCACTCCAACTCTCCTGCCCCAAATTAAACCTCACCAAACCCTAACCACCCAGCATCCTGAACTGGAAATGCCTTTACCATGCCGCCCCTAAGGGCTGTGTCTCACCTACGGGGCCCCCACCTGCAGCTACTGGGACCCACTAAGATCTAGGACTCGGGGGACATCTGTGTGGAAAGGCAGGACAGCAGAGGGGCATTTGGAAGACCTGCGGATCTGAAGGCCAAATCACCGCCTCCGGTGTGTGACGGGAGGGCAGGCTGCTTCCCCTGCCCGAGCTCCAGTCCCGCCAGCCGTAAAAATTGGCACACGATAGTAACAGTACCCCTCAACAGGGCTGTTGGAGAGGACTGAAGGGAATGGCTCCTAAACGGTCCTCTTTCGAAGTGAGACACAAATGCTGTTACTAGGTACCCTTTCTTACCACGGAAGAATGGACCAAAGTACATGCTAGAAAACGGGCCCACGCACAAGGCAGCCCTTGCAAAGCAGAAGAGGTCCTGTTTTTCTCAAGCGATGAACCGGTCCAAGAAAGGCTGCAGCGCAATTTACAAGGGCCACAGCCAAGGGAGATTCATACGCATATGGCCTTCGGATGGCTTTCTAAAACCGTGCACACCCTCCTTTGGCTGAGGACCTCAGCAGCAAGTAATTTTCTAATTGATTCATTAGCACTCCAATCAACTACTACTTTGGACACAAAGGGCCCTGCTCCGGTCTGAATGCCTGAGCCAGGGATGCTGGCTGCATGGCCGCTCCCGAGCCCTCCGGTCAGCTGGGCCCAGGGACTGTGGAGAGAAGCCCGATGCCGAGGTCCTCCAGAAACCACACCGACCTGAGAAAAATACCCAGAGTCTGGAATCAGAGCCTACAGAGCTTCTTCGCTGATAGTTTGGTAACGAGAGCTTTTTGCCTAGAACATGATTCTGCAACGCTAAGTGAACAAGAAGGAAAAGAGCCTGAGAGGAAATACACCTCTCCACTCCCCCATCCCCCCCAAAAGAAGTTAGCACAGTGTTCGTCCAGGTGGTGGAATGATGGGGTGACTTTTTCTTCCTTCTACTTTTCCAAATGAGCATGTAGAGGACACAATTCCCTCAGTTTTCTCAGGTGTAAAGCCACAGCAATTACACCCAACTCCCAGTTACTGTAAGGATGAAATGAGATTATATATGAATGAGCAGCGCCCACGAGCCGTGGGCACTGGACAGTGCGCCAGGCTTACCCACCAGCTCAGTGACTAGGGGGCCAAGCTGCTTCTCAGGCCAAGAATCAAAGTTGCGCTCAGGGAGGTTGTAAATTACTCCCGTCACTTGTGAATTGTCGAAGCCACAAATGCTAAAAATTCACAGATCTCAAGGGTAAAGCTGTGATCATTTAAATATAAATTAAGCTTTAAAAACAACCTTCCTTCATTGTTCCTTGTCCCTTTGGCATGTGGGATACTCACAAGACAAGGTTCCTCAACAGATCAACCTAATAGGAAGGAACCTCCAGCAGATGCTAGAAGGGAATGGTCAGAAACTTCTCTGGGCCCTCAGGAGATTCAGGACCTGCTTGCTGCCTGTACACCTGGCTGTTGAGAAGTCCTCAAATGTAACATGGCATTTTGCAAAGACTTCTGACTCACCCGAGCCTGGATCAGCATTCTCGACCCACTCAGGCAGCCAGCCAACCACCCAACCCACCCTTCCACCTACCTAACCGCCCATCAAAACATCTTTAAGTTTATTCTCCATAACGAACTCCCAAGAAACAGTGGGAACTCTCAGCAAACTAACAGGCTTCCTTATTATGAAAGACAAAACATATCAAGCGCCCTCCATCTGCACAGCCTTGGGCTAGACAGGGATCAAGGTATGTAACGGCACGAAAGGCCTAGAGACACTAGTTTCCTCCTCAAAACCCAAAACTTCAGAACTGGCACCGGACACCTTAGGAAGCTTGAAGGAAATTGATTCAAGTCCTACTTGACCTAGCAAGAAGTAACTTGTTACCCCAGGAAGGGACATTCTCCAGAAATGCCAAATGGGTCCCAATTTCCTGGCTGATAGGTGTGGAGGGTTCCTCAAGGGACGTTGTGAAAAGGAGTCAAACTTTTCCACAAAATATCCTGAGGGAACCTTTGTCAGAAACTGTCCCCACTGGGCCCGCCCACCCCACCCCCCACTTCCTATGAGGCTTCATCTCCTCTCCAAACCCCCACCTCCCTTCCCCTCACCTCCTACTCTCCAGAGAAGAAAATCATCCATTTCATGTCTTACTATGGCAACATTAACACAACAAGGCAAACCTAAAACGTGGGTGGCTATCCTGAGTCTCCCCTCACTGGGCTCTGCAGCAGGAAGCAGCTGCATTTCACTCATCTTTCTGGCCATCCGAGGATCTACCATGATTGGCACTGTACTCACTACAATCACTACTGTTAATAGAAACACACAGACAATGCAAAATTTGAGGAAATCCCCCCCCCATCTCAATCAACTGCTTTAAAATGTCAATATGGGGGTAAATTGTTTGCCATTTTTTTCCTACTCTAAAACAGAGGATGGTTAATGACAGAACCTCCACAAGATCTGTGAGGCTCAACTAAGACCGTTAACAAGCACAAAACCTACCCAGTCCCGCAGGACGTAAGCAGACTCTGAGGGGCATCCCCTGAATGGCAAACCCAAGAACTATCGGTCAGAGGGAAGAGCTGGCCCTGCCAGTCATGTGTCGGTCACTCCATTCCCTACGTGGCCCTTAGTTTCCTCATCTGTAAGGAAACCTCTAAGGCTCTCCACGCACCCCGGCCGTGGGGAGGGCAGGTCTCTGAGGACTTCAGCCAGCTCTGGAATGAATACGGTTTGTTTTATTTATTTTGCATCCAACGAGGCTTCGGCTAATTCGAACACGGCACATCTATTCTTTCCATGGAAATCAGGCCCATTGTGACAGAAAGAACTCTGGACCAAAATCTAAGCCAAAGTGGGAAAGAGCAAAATCACCTCTACTTTTCTATCCTCGAGGTCCCAGAGGTCCCAGAGGTCCCCACTCTACCCAGTGACTTACCCACTTGCGTACACACGGCCCAACCCCAGCAGCTTCAACCCTGAAGATCTTTTCCTTTAGCTGTTCTGAGAAGCTTCACTGGTAGAGGCCCTGTGTACCTGCTACAGCCCCCCAGCCCAGAGCCAAGAAGATCTCTCCCTGTAGGAAAATTCGAGCTTAGAGGATCTTAAGTGAACCACAAGTAGAATCAGAACCCAGTTCGGACTAACCTCTCCAGATTCCATGAAAGTCAGACAAAAGTGGGCAGGGTCCCAAGGCTGCCCCCTTGATGTGGCCTGACCCGTCTCCCCCACAGTGCAGCCCAAAGGCAAGGATTTGAAATGCACTAAAATGTACTGATATGAACAAAATTATACCCAAGCCAGATAAACTAGGCAAAACCCTAAAGCCACCTCCTACAGTGACTGAAAAGCCAGTGTGAGGCCCAGAAGCACAGAGAGACTTCCCCAAGATGCTGCCTCCATCCCCAGACCTGGACCGAGTGATGGTCGAGAGATGGAGGATGATGAGGTCAATGCCAGTGTTTTACAGGCGGGAGATTGTGGTGTAGATGGGACTGACCACCCAAAGCACACAGAGACCAGAAGCTGAGCTGGTTGCAGGCCTTTGGCTGCAGGTGGCACATCACGTGCCCTCCCAAGAATACTCCCACATCCCAACACAGGGTCACACTGGCCAGCAATGGGAGAGCCTTGCATTCCACTGCCCCAAGCCGACCCTCTGAACCAGGAAGCTGAACCCCCAGCCAGCGTGCCCTACTGTCTATGGACTCTCCTGATCTTATGAAGGTGCGTGTCCCTTTACCTCTGGCATCATTCTCACCCATCAAGACCGACATTCCAGCCCAAACTGCTCACACATCTGCCATACACACAATAGATGGACAGCCCAACCGGGACCTGGTCCAGCGGGGGCAAGTCCTTGTCTGGGATCCAGAAGCCCCAGGAGTGGATATGCCATGACCTCTGGTCCTCAGCTTCTGCATCTATGAAATGGGAACAGTGAGCCTCCGCAGCTGCCGGCTGGGCCTTTAACACAGAGACCTCTCTGCACAGAGCTCACTCTCTCAATGGGGAGAAGGAGTGAGCCATATAAAATTCCGTCACAAATCCCAACCTCTTTAGAGGGAAGAAATTCAGAAAAGCAAGAAACCCAGGAAGGCAACCAATTGGAAATCCCTTTGAACCAGGGCCCAGGCTAACACAGAACTCCACATAGGACACAGTGCTTAGAAAAGCACAGCCTCTATGCCTGCCAATTATCAGGCCCGTGGATTTCTGGGCAATCACAGTCAAGGGGAAAAGACGAGTAACAGAGCAGACCCCTCTGAGAAAGGTGTCCTCAGTACAAGGTCACCCTAAAAGGAAGGCCCCTCACAGACTGGGAGCCTCTCTGGCCAGAAGAGTGGTATGACCTGCCCCTTCTTGGCGGGCCAACACGTGCAACACCCAACAAATGGCAGCTGAGTGAATGAATGAAACTCAGCAGTCGGTCCCACTTCTCACTGCTCCCGGCACAGGGCTGGGAGCACAGGAAACATGCAATTGCTGTGCTGAACTGAACTGAATTTCTGGACCACATCCACCTGGAGGTAAATACAAGAGGAGAGAACCCAGTGCCGATATTGCAGTGGGGGTGGGGTCTCCCCTCACCTTAAAGAGGCCCCCCAAAATTTAAGGATTCTTGTCCAACTAAAGAAGTTCCCTGAAAATCCTTCTGAAAAGCCAGTCCCTCTCAGGGCACTAGAAAACAAGATTGCGTTTACACGGTATGTTTTAAGAAGGCAGCTACTGTATGCAGGAAAGCGAACCCGAGTGCACAGCCTTCTATCCCTACCCCCTCTTTGTGCGAGGGGACAAGCCCCACATTCGGGCTCCTGGAACCCAGCTCCCTCTCCTCCGCCCACCCTGCCTGGCCAGACCCCCATTAACGCACTGCTAGTGCCATCAACACTGTTGTTTTGGAATGTGCCAGTAATTCTAGTGGCAGGAACAGCAAGCTTTAAGCTCAGCAGAGAAACCAGCTGGAAAGGCAGCCTCATGAAATAATGAAATGCCAAACCAACCCCTACATCTTCTCCAGTCTCTCAGGTCACCTACCAGATTAGAAGGCCTGTTGCTACGGCAACCATATCTTGCAAGTGCCGGCTGAACTTCCCCATAATATTTAACCCTTTAACTAGCTCGAGGAGGGTGGTGTGCGGGCGAGCCCAAACCCTGGAGAGTTGGCCGGCTCTGGCTTGTGCTTTCACAAATTAAACCAAGGATGGAGGAAAACAGTGGGCAGGGGGAAGGACGAAGGTCCCACTTAAGCAAACAGACAAAACAGTAGAAAAGAAACGCAGCAACATCCACCTTCCCTTCCCACCGCCACCGCACCATAAGACCACTGCGATAGGCGCCGCGCGGCAAACTTTTTGTGCACCTGGCAAGTCCTGCAAAGTGCGGGAGCCAGGGACAAGCCAGCAATAAACAAAGGCAAGATGGGGGTGCCTGCCCCTCCCGGCCAGGCTCCGTGCCCTCGCGCTGCAGACTATTGCCGGGCCCTTCTGTGGTAAGCAGAAGGCGGACAGGAGCCAGGCGGAGGGGGACAGATGGCCAGGCAAAGCACTGGCACTTTCCAGTTGTCTGAGAGGCGCCTGCTGCCAAACAAGCTCCCCCCTCCCTGCAGCCCCCCATCCCCCAACCCCTACACACACACACACACACACACACACACACACACACACACTCTTCCTGGAAACTGCATTCAGGCTCCAAAGCACAGGGGGGCCAGGCTGAACACCAGAGCTGGGGGGGGGGCGGTTTGTCCCTCCCCTGGTCCCTCCCCTGGTCTACGGCATCTACGGCATCTACGATCGGAGAGGCTCAGGCAGGGGTGTCCACTCCCTCAACTGCCCAGGCCTCTCCATCTCTCCTTTCAGGGGGAAGTCTTCCACCCACCCCCAACCACTAAACCCTCTTTGTGCTCAACGACCAGAGTTCATGGGGTTCTCCAGGAATAAATCTTTAAAATGACTTTCCTCAGCCTCTCAGATTTGACAGGAGAAACTTAATAAAACCACACAGGGGCAGGAAAACGCCAGTCAGGCTTCAGTGCTGGGGTGGGGGGGGAAGCCCCCTCACCTCACACCGTGACACCGTTGGTGGGAGAGAACTTAGGGAAGAAAGGGAATAGGGCCCGTCAGTGGAGGAGAGGCTCCTGACCACTGGACCTAGCAGCGGGGAGCCTGTGTGGCTTCCCCAGAAGACGTCTCTGGAAGGAAGGAAGCAAGGAAAAGGGGGCTAATTCCCCATGAGAGCAAAGACAAAACTGAAAGGGGCAGGAGGGAGGTGAGGAAAGGAAGCAGGCACCCTGGGACCCAAAGGACAGGCCAGGCAGCAGCAGGGGGTGGGGGTGCTGCCCATGTCTCCCCAGAGTGCCTAGCACAGCGCCCCCCACCCCACCCCCACAGCAGACACGAGACCAATGAGGCCACTGTGTTGCGCACACACCACAGCCCCACTCCTGACGGAAGGCTGTGGATTCACTTAAAAAGTCGGGGGGGAGGGGCCACCTGGATGGCTCAGTCTGTTGAGCATCTGACTCTCTGATTTCAGCTCAGGTCATGATCTCAGCAACCTGAGATCAAGCCTCGGGTTGGTGCTCGGGTCCATGCTCAGTGCAGAGTCTGCTTGGGATTCTCTCTCCCTCTACCCCTCACCTGCATGCTCACATGGCCTGGTCCTCTCTCTCAAATAAATACATAGAATATTTAAAAAAATAATAATAATAAAAGAAAGTCAGATGGGGGCAGGATATGCCACATAGGGGTGGGCAGTGCTGCAGTAGGGTTTCTTAGAGAGCAGGAAGGGGATGCCTTGCCAGTGTCCTGACACTATTAGCAGAGAAAAAGGAGAAAATTCAACCCCACCCACCCCCATCACCTTCCCCACTCAACCACTGTCCAGCCAGCCTGGCCACCTCACCTCTTACCCATGCAGGGGGACACCTGGGAGGAAATCCAGTCCAGTGAATTAAAGACCTAATATTTTCTTTGCCAATTAATTAACAAGACACACCACAAACGGCACAGCACCCAGAGAAGAGCGATGATTTTTATTAGCATGTCCACCCGTCACCCAGGCCTTCTGCACTCGGAGTGGTCAATCAGTCAGGTTAAACAGAAGCCGAGGAGAGGCCATGGGGTGGGGGGAGGCTAAGGGCAGGCCCCGTCCCTGGGAAGAGGAAGGGCAGAGCTTCAGCTAGAGTTTTATTGTTGGGCTGCATGCACTGGCTACCGTGATACCTGGGAGGACACTTCCAGGAGCAGCTGGGGAGGGACCCTTCAAGGGAGAACGCTCCAAAGCCAAGGCAGTTAGGCATTCAGTGCTTACAGAATACTTCCCATACCATCCGCACATGAGGGTGCCCTTACATTAGGGTTTCCTTCCCTAACCCACTCAGCAACTGGGCTGTGACCACACCACTATATCCCTCTGAGGTGTCCAGGATGGGGCAGGAGCTCCAAGAACATTTGGGACATAAAAAGGAATGGGCTTTTTCCATTTTAGCCCCCCAGATGGGCTGGCTGCCACCAAGCTTATCCACTGTTTGGTCTCGTGTAACCAAATCCTTCGGTTCATTCAACAAATCTTTACTAAGCACTTACTATGTGCCAGGCACCATGCATACAAACACGAAGACTAACACACCCATCTGCCCTCAAGGAGCACCTCTCATCTGGCAGCTACCCCCGGTACTCTGCCAGCTCTCCACCCCTGCCTTGTGCGCGGCAGGCCCTCGGGATCTGACGGATACACTGGACTCTTGGACTCTCATCAGGTGTGCCCCTGAGGCTTGGCCAGCGTGCCCAGTTCAGGAAAGCAAGGGCAGGGCCTCAGGGTTTCTGCGCAAACCCCAGTACCTGTCGGCCAGGGCTAACCAGCCAGAAGCCTCCTTGACCGTTCCACAACTGTTAAACTAAAGGCCCTTCGTAGTGCTGTCACTCTAGCCTCACCCCAGGGTAGAGAGAGCACCAGGAAAAAAGACCAGCAGCCTGGCTTCCAGCCACGAAGGCGAACTTCACCTGCCATGTGACAGGAGAACGGGGACAAGTTGACTTCTACCCTCTGGGCCGCAGTATCCCCTGCTGTAAACCGAGGAGGTTGTCCCATCTAATCTCTGAAGACATCCTAATAAGCAACATTAGAACAGCACCATCCTGGCTGGACAAGGCTTTGGAACAAAGGACCCAGCGAAGACGATTCCAGGCAGAGTGGGCATCCCGCTACTGCGTCCCCACCCACGCTCTCAACAACACAGGGAAATTCTACCCACGGCTCTGAATAATAATAGAAGTAACATTTAGGTAAGGTTGGGGATTAAGCTAAACCTCACATAAGAGGCAGAGATGTTGGCATTTGGAAGCAGGAAACAGGCCTGGGAACGTACTTAATACCTACCACAGAGCAAAGCGGATCACGGCCAGCTCCTGACTCAAGAGCATCTTCGCCCCTGCCACACTTCTCCCTCTTGCCAGCTCCAGACACTTCGAGGGCGCCAGGCCAAAGAGTGGGGCTGGAGGTCAGTTCTGGAAGCCACATTTTCAGAAGAACATTGGCAAACCAGAAGCCAGGAGAAAAGCCTTCCAAAACAGAACAGGAGCTATTTTAAATGGAAACCCACTGGGGGAGGCAGAAGAGTTTTATGGGAAGAACAGAGAACATGAATGAGTTGCTATAATTAACCGCCCCCCCAAAAGAAAGCGTAAGGAAGAGGGGAGTCTTTCTACTTGGTGGTGGTAACACACAGGTAGTGTGTTCCCCATCACTGAAGGTGAAGCAGACACTGGAGAGAAAACTTGGACCAGGGAGGCTCTCGTGTTCAAAAGGGACTGTAGAGGTTATTAACTGATAAAACACTGATGGGAGGGAAATGCAAAGGGGAGCATTCAGGCCTTTCCTAGTTTATTTTATTTTATTTTATTTTTTTTTTTAAACTTTCCTAGTTTATTTTATTTTATTTTTTTAAAGATTTTATTTATTTACTCGACAGAGATAGAGACAGCCAGTGAGAGAGGGAACACAAGCAGGGGGAGTGGGAGAGGAAGAAGCAGGCTCATAGCGGAGGAGCCTGATGTGGGGCTCGATCCCAGAACGCCGGGATCACGCCCTGAGCCGAAGGCAGACGCTTAACCGCTGTGCCACCCAGGCACCCCAGGCCTTTCCTATTTTAAAACTGACTCTCCTTTAAAAAAAAAAAAAAAAAAAAAAAAAGGCGTAAGACTCCTAAGGGTCATGAAAATGTTCTTCTTGCCCCTCAGTAACCTGCAGAGGGCTTTTTATCAACAGAAAGTTTCCCTAGACATCCCTGGTCAAATTCCTCTGGGCTGCGGAGGTCACTGTTTTTCTGCCAAAAGCTGCTGGTGGTAACTGAGACACAGGATAAGAAAGAAAGTTCCATTATATTAACACTCAAATGGTGAGGGTGCCTCAGCAGAGCACACAATCAGAGAGCAGAAATGAGACAGGCTGGTGCTCATCCTTTTAGGGGGCGAAGCCGCCACGTTGGCATCGGGGGCACCAGCATCACCCAACCTGGCGTGCTGCGGGTAGATGGTGGGCCGCAGAGAGCAGTCAACACTCACCACACACACGGAGAAAATGTTCAGATCACAAACTGGGGATCACCAGGGAGTCAGAGCGGGCCCTCTGGTCACCGACGGGTTTCAGTGAGAACCAAGTGTACTGTAATTGCTACTCCTTCCTTCAGGGCTTCGTTCACCTGCTGAATGCTTAGGACATAGAACAGTGCCCAGCACATACGTGTGCTCAAGAAACACTTTTAGAAAGAATGGGTATTGAAAACGTATAAGCAAAGTATCTTCTCCTTTAGTTTTGGAGTCAATTACATAACTTCTTTCCTCCCGCTGATTCACCTCTCTCCTTGTGTTCGGGCTCAAAATATTACACGAAAATTATTTTTGCACTCCCCGAATCTATGGTGGGATAAAGGAGCTGCCTAGAAGCTTAGGGTAAGAAGTTACAGCATGGGAATGCGGAACCCTCAATTTGAGCTCCACAACGGTAGGAATTTTTGCCTGTTTTGTTCGCTGCTTTATCCTCAATCGTGTGGTAAAACACTGGTACGTGGTATGCACTCAAAAACATCTAAAAAGCATCAGCGAACACACTCACTGTACCGTCTTGGCAAGTCACTTCTCTCTACAGGCCATCTTTTCTGAACTGTAAAATGATAATGCCAAAGGGCTCAGGGGTCCCCAACCAGTTCTAATGTGTTCCAAAGTCTGTGATCCAGGGGAGCCGGCCTACAAATGGCTTTGATCAGAAGCCTGCCTGGGTCCTCCCTAGGAGCTCCCACAAGGGAGGAAGCTAGGAGGCAGTGTGGTGCCACAGAAAGCACACAGGCTCTAGAGCCCAACCGTTTAAATCCCAGCTCAGCTCCAGGTGCAGGACTTACGGGATGTCGCCAAACCTCCTAGAGTCTCCACTTCCTTGTCTGCAAAATGGGGGGCCACGCCTAGCTACCCCTTCAGGTTGCAGCCTGGATGATAGACTAATGCATGTAAAAGCCCCTTGCGCAAGGTCACTACAGAGTGAGGTGACCCATGTCCCTTCCAGCTCTACAGTTCACAATCACTTCTACCCTCAACGGGACAGTGCCAATTTGGAACAGAGCATAATCCAGACCAGTTCACAAAATAATACTATTCAAAGATTCATGATCTGCACCTTGGCCTGTCCTAACTACAAAGATAAAAATGTTTATCTTATGCAGTTCATCTCGAGCTTTTTGCTCCCTTCTCAGAAGACGGAACAGACAGAGGTTTAAAGAGAAGGGGAAATATTTTGAAAACTGACCACCCCTCATAAGAAAACAAGAGCCCTCCTGAAGCTGCAATTCAACCCACACTGATGGCTGGCAAGGAATAAGCAGAGAAATGCTGCCCCCAATAGAGCAAGCCCTCCCAGGCCTCGGAGAGGAGGTAAGGAGCCGGTGGGCTCTCCTCCCCACAGCCCAGCCACCAGCAACACAAGCAACCGTAATCAGCGGTATATACCAACACAGCATCTATGAGCAGCAGAAGTGACAGCCCAAATCAAGACAAGTGACCTTACTGGACACACCGGACACATTCGAGCCCTCCACACCACTATGATACTGCTGGGCAATGTGCGTTATCATTCAAAGGTAAAAGGCCTCATTTTTAACTCTCCCTGACTGGTAGGCGTTGTCAGCACCCCCACCCACCCACCCCCAGGTTCACCTCTCCCTTCCTCACTAAATGAGGGTGCAACCAGAAGTTCTCCTAGAAAGAGACTGGGGGGCAGAATTAAAACAGCTCAGGAAAGAGGGGTGTAAGGCCTGGCAAAGGTGTCTTGCATGGCTTAAGGCAAAATTTAGAATTCACATCTTTTCATCCCCAGTCTGGCATCTTACTTGATGGCATCTTACCTTCACCTGGGTATTCACCTCCATGGTTAGGACAAGCAGAGGAGACCACAAATCCACACAGCCATACAAATACCCTAGCAAGGGAAAAATCCCTCCCTTTTCTCCAGGGTCATTCACTTTCTCACTCTGGACCAGGAGCTCCCCGAGAGCCTGCGGGGTGGTCGCTGACAACACCAGACCCCCCTGGACCATCCCCGACACACGTAGGTGCTAGGTGCTCAATTAAGAACAAACTTCCTCGGGGCGCCTGGCTGGCTCAGTCAGCAGAGCGTGCAAGGTTGATCTCAAGGTTGTGAGTTCAAGCCCCACGTTGGGTGTAGAGGTTACTTTAAAAAACTTCCTCGTGCCCACTGAGTCGTGCTAGTCCACAGAGCAGACTCACCACCGACCGTCCTCTCATCCCCAAAAACGGATCTGGCAAAGAGTGGGGGCCACCAGGGCTTGCTCTGTGGATAAAGTGACTTAGCTAATGGGTGGAGGAGGGGAATCCGGGCTGAGGCCCTCCTCAGGGCCACAGTCAGCGGCAGTCCACTGGATGAGTGAGGACTCCACCAGGCTGAAACCCCCACCCCACCCCAGGCTCCCCCAGGTGCGCCTCACACAGGCCCAGGCTCCTGGGATCCGGACAAGGAAGTTATTCCACCAGGAAGGAACACCCAATGGTCCATTTCCCACCCCATGTGCTCCCGGCCTTGAAAGCTTCAGGAAATAGCAGGCCCCCAAATCTAACTTTTTTCATAGACCAGGTAGTTGGTTTTATTTATTTATTTAAGTCCTAGTTTATCTTCTTAAGCTGTCCAAACATTTGCCAGAGTATCTCAGCCACATGCTAGGCTGCCCTGGGGGTTAGTTCTGCTTTTAGTGGTGAATTTTTTTCCCTCTTTCTCTCCCCACAGATAACAGCAGAGACTTGCATTTCTTAAGAGCCGCGTGCTTCCCGGGAGTACTAATCTGACGGGATGGGGGTGGTGGGCTAGAGTGACCCGTCTCAAAGTACGTCTCAAAGTGCGTTTGCACAGCACACTGCTGTTTCACTCAGACCACATGCTGCCGTGGGGCGTCTGGGAGAGAGGGGTGGGGCAGAAGCCTGCCATCCTCCGCCATCAGGATGCACCACTCTCTGCAGGGCATTCCTGGGAAGGGAGGTACCAGGCCTTAGGAAGCCCACTCTAGCGCGGCGCCCCTGAAGGCCCAGCGACTGTTTGCTGAGTCACATCTCAGTTTCCACAGGAAAATGATAAAGACATTTGCTTGTCGCAGCCATGTGAGATTTTCAATCCAGAACTGCAAAGCTCTTAACAGCATACTGCCTTGTTTTGCCAATCTGGGAAATGGGGACAAGGGTTCCCTTCTCCTCCGCTCAAAAGGGAAGGGCCAAGGGAGGACACACACAGCCTTCAGCAATAATGCAAATAATGAGCATTTCTTCACCTGGAGCAAAAGTATTATTTAGCACAAGTCAGAGACATGAGAGACAATCTTACTACCAAATCAGCCATCTGATACCACACTGACAGTTACGAAGAAGAGGAGTTAACCTTTATTTATACTCCTTTCCCCTCACTAACCACGGTCTCTTTGGGCCCTCAAAGAAATAGCCCCGTAAAGAAACTAGACGTTATATACGAGTGGGGAGCACAATACTGGTGTCCCTGAAACTACCCTGCACGCCACCATTTTTTTTTAATGTCAAAATAAAATACGAAGAAAGCCATATAGTGACAAAAGCAAGCAGGGTTTGATTTTTTCTCCCTCTCACTGTAAAGGTGTATCACAGGGAAAATATACAGGGAAAGGATGTGGGAAAGGTATGCTGTTTTGTGGCAGACAGCTTCCTTCATCAGACTTAAGCACAGATTTACCATAGCTTACAACTCTTCAGAACAGGGCGATATGCATAGAGCTAGGCACTTTTGCTCTCCAGAGAAGTCTGGACAGGCCACCTCCCCTGTTACCAGAGGAAACACAGGGGACGGACCAGGTTCCTGGCAAGGTCAGGCCTCAGAAGGGCTCAGGTGTTGGTCCCTAACTCAAGTAAGAAATTCCTCCCTGCAGACTAGTGTTGTGCACGAGAAAACATTACAAAATCCAAAGAGAGCGCTCTAGAGCTGGGATTGGCAAACTAAGGTCCACAAGCCAAATGCAGCCCACAACCCAAATGAGGCCCACCGCCTGTATTTGTTAAGAGTTTTACTGGAACACAGACACACCCCTTCATTTCTGTATTCTATATGGTCGCTTTTGTGCTGTAATGCAGAGCTGAGTGGTTGCAACAGAGAGCATACAACCCACAACGCCTAAAATACCTACTACCTGGCCCTTCACAGAGAAAGCTTGCTGAACCCTACCCCAGAGTCCACAAAGGGTGTAATAATAGCCAGGTTTCAGAATGAAGACAGCTAGTTCAGCACCTCCACTTTAGAGATGGAGAAACCGAGGCATGGAGAGGAGGAGGTGACCTGCCGGGGCCAGACTGTTAGAAAGCCTGAGAGATGCCTCCTGCTTTTCAACCCAGCACTCTTTTTAACACAAAGCAACGGGTGAGGCTTCTCACAATAAAACAGCAGCAACAGGTGCACCTGGATGGCTCAATCGGTTGAGCATCCAACTCTTGGTTTCGGCTCAGGTCACGAACTTGCAGTTATGAGAGGCAGGCATGAGAGCCAGTCCCCAGTTGGGCTCCTCATCGGGCTTGGAGCTCAGCGGGGACTCTGCTTAGGATTCTCTCTCACCCTCTGCCCCTCCCCCATCATGTTTTTTTTCTCTCTCTAAAAATAAATAAGTCTTCAAAAAACAAAACACTGGCGACAGGAAAAAATATCAACAGAAAATTAAATTCTACAAACAAATGTTAATGCTTGGCCCAGGTTTAACATCAGCAATGTAAAAAATGGGGAGGGGAAGAGGACCTGGGATGGTCTAAGCAAATTCATATTCAAAGGACAGACTATTTTAAGCCCTTTAGAAATACCCCTTCCACATATCCAAAGCACATGTGCTAATTACAAATCCTGCCCTCTCCCTGCCCAGGCAGATGACCCCTCCTCCTTGCCACTGCAATAGTGAACTTGGCAGTAGTGAACCAAAAGTCTTTTTTACCAGTTGCCTGCAATTTCAGCTTCTCTTGGTTCTCACACAACTCTGCCCTTGAGGAGACCAAATTAGTGAGGTCTGTGCTCATTTTAACACTCTAATAATTAAGACCTCTCCCAAAAGGAGTGACCAGCGCTCTCCCCAAAACAGCTGTGGAAATCGGGCTGAGAAGGTGATGGAGATGGAGAAGACCCAGCCTTCACAGAAGGGACAGGAGGGAGGGTCAGAATCCACATCTGCCCTTTCCAGAGCTTTCCTCAAACCGGCACAGGGGAAAACACCGGACAACATGAACGGTGCATGGAGATGAAGCAATATTACCAAGTGAAAATTAATTAGCTGGCATGTTGACAGAGGCTCCATTGTGCCTCACAGTGAAGCAATCAGAGTGCGAGGGCATCACACACAATGTTGAAAGGGCCTTGGCAGCCACAGGTACAAGAGGGGAGGACATGCTCGGTCGTGTCACCAACATGGTTCCTTCAAGGAAGGTAGGCATACTGTGTGTGTGTGTGTGTGTGCGTGTGTGTGTGTGTAATGGCTAGTCTAAGACAAATCTAGAAGTCAATTTTCTGGAATGAATTTCAAAAAAGCAATGACTGAAATATCAGTAAGACTCTACTCTTTGAGAAGCTAAGGGGAAGGGCTGAACTGAGGAACAGCATGAAGCTTGCCTACGAGCCACTGAGTTGTCACTCACAGGGTGGATGTCAGGAAGGGCAGAGGCTTCCACCACTCAAGTGACAGAACGGGGACGAGAGGAGGCCCAACTACCACAGATAGTAGTGGCTCTAGGTGCTCTCTTATCGGCTTACCAACACCCTCTCCAGCCATGTCATGAACTGCCACTCCCCGCGTCCGCACACCCTGCCATGCCCAGCTCTGCCAACAGCTGCCTGCCCACCCCGTCCCCCGCCAGCCTTGCTCGCGTTGGCTGCTACACTCTTCCAGCCAGACTCTCCTTGAAACCCAGCGGGCTGTGCAACATAGCCATTAAGAGCACTGAATGCCTATGCTCCAATCCTAGCTTGGACACTTACACGCTTTGTGACCTAGGGCAGGCTGCCTCACCTCTCTCTGCCTCAGACCCCTCACCTAGAAAAGTACACTTCTGGCCTCAGAGTTTCTAGTGGGCCGGTTTACACAGAATGATGTGAATACCAAGTGACACAAAGTCAAGGCTAAAGAAGTTAGTACTACTAAGGCCCCCAACCCCTCCTTCTTAGAGGGCACTTCCTCCAGAAAGCCTTCCCTAATTCCCTCCATGCTTTAACTGCTCCCCACTGGAGCCTGGAGCCCCATCTGCTGCTAACACCTCTCTGGTGGTGTTTATAGCTGACTTAGAGTTTACTTTGTATTCATGGCTATTTATATCACTGTTGTCCACGTGACTCTGAGTTAGGCAGAGTACTAACTACATCCACTCCCCATATACTGCAACATGGGGGGCACAATCTCAGGTAACTTTCCAGTACCTTCATTTGTGCCATACACACTGGGCCATTACATTGTTATCTCATAATTCTCTCAAAACCCCATGAAGCTCCAGACTGTTACCCCAAGTATACAGATGAGGGATCTGACACTTACTCTCTCTTGGATGGGTGACTTACCCGAAGTTACAGTCAGTTAGCATGCTGCTGTTTAATTCGGGTTTGCTGGAATTGAAGAAACAGAGTGGGCATACAACAGGGCCTCCGGTAAGAACTGAAATGGCTGGTTCAGGGCTGAACCGGAGCAGATATTAACACGTGTAAATGCACAGAAAAAGGGCAGCAAAGGGCAGGGAGATGCTCTTTACGTTTTATTTCATACACCTCTGTGTTTTAGCAATAGTTAACACCATAAGTACTTAGGTACTAATGGCATAATTAAAAATTAAGAATCGTGTTACACTCATCTCCTGCAAGACCTTGCAACCACTCAGATTTCGTTCTAATAACACGTTAGAGATTCCTGGACAAAATGCTTGGTGCAGTCCAGCTTTGGAGTCAGACAAACCGGGCTGCCAGTCCCAGTACTGTCTCTCTCCTTATAGCTGAGTGACACTGTTCGAGGTACCAGTACTCTAGAGCCTTGAATCCCTTGAGCAGGAAGGGAACGCGACCTCCCCGTCTGGGTGTTCATGAGGCTCACGGGACACGGCACGCAGTTCTGATGCGGCTGTCTGCACCCGGGAGGCCTGAGTGTGGCCGCCTGCCCTGTGGCTTTGAAGGGTTCATTCTAGTCCATATCCACGAGTCGGTCCTTCTCCAAAACAATCTCCTTGCATGAAAACAGAATGCCACCAACCCTGCTGCCCATAAACCCCCAGCCCTGAGACTCCCCTTCTGAGAACACCGGCCACCCTCTAGGAGCCAGGCAAGATCCAGGCTATAAAAGCGGAGACAGAAACCTTCTCGCAAACGAGGCCCCTGATGCCCCATTGTCTCTGTAGTCCAATCTGTGCCTCTTACACAAGGTTGCAGGGACATAAAAAGCATTCAGATAAATGGGTCTCCACTACTGAGCTCTTACATGAGGAAAAACATCTAAATCTAAATCAATTAATATGTATGAAGTCCCCGCCACTGGAGCCGAGCTTCAGCAAGCAGGGTGAGAGGAGAAAGAACGAGGGGCCCGCTCCCAGCCCTCCAGGGCCAGACTGGCCGGACAGGGCAGCGCAGCCCGCAACACAAGGCCCTGCGCTGAATTCCCAGGAGCTGGTTACCGAGGTCGAGGCTGCCTGTGCAGCCGGCATCTTCCAACACTGCTGATTAGTACCTTTGCCGGGAACAATGCTGGCAACTGAAACTCAGATGTTCCTGAAGCAATGTGGTGGCAGTTCTGATGCACTCGTGGTTATAAAGTGTGCTGTGGCAACCATGTGACCGAACCGCTCCACATCTAAGAATACCACCCCATCTAGGTGCACAGACCTTTAGCCATGAGGATGTTCATCACAGTATTGTTTATAGAACGAGAAAACTGGAAACAATCGATGTTCCATAGTGAGTGACTGGTAAATTATGTCACATGCAAGAAGCAGAAGGCTTGCGTGATCACTGAGAAAGACAGAAAGTATCTAATGACATGGAAGGGCAGAGGCTTATGGGAGCCCTTCACCTGACACCCCATCAGACGTTGCAGGAAGAATAGACAGCTGTGAAGGATGGGGATGCCATGCCACAGTCCAGGAAAAGGGACTTGTTCTTGGACTGACAACTGGACCCACAGTTGTCCTTGTGGGGGGTGGGGACTGATCACCAACTCACAACCCAGTCACTTCCCACCTGTAATATTTCTTTCTTTTTTTTATTTTTAGAGTGGGAGGAGGAGCAGAGGGAGAGGGAGACAGGGAATCTTAAGCAGGCTCCATGCCCAGTGCAGAGCCCAACGTGGGGCTCGATTTCACGACCCTGAGACCATGACCTGAGCCAAATCAAGAGTCGATGCTTTACACAACTAATGAATCATCGAGCCTTACATCGAAAACCGGGGATGTACTGTATGGTGACTAACATAATATAATAAAAAATCATTATTAAAAAAAAAAAAAAAAAGAGTCGATGTTTAATCAACTGAGCTACACAGGTGTCCCCCACTTTTAGTATTTCTGAGACCATTTTAGGATTCCTCGACCAGATAAGGTCCTGTGGTCAAACAAGTTTGAGAATCACTGTATTTTATACTGTCTATCCGCACCCCCACTACCCTCCCCTACCCCACTTCTGAGATCTGCAATGCAACCCAACATGCTAAAAACTCAGGAAGCTCTACGGTAAAGAAACTGCTTACCCCTGCATTTCTCACAAGCATCTGGCTGCAGACCCTTCACTGAAACCTGTCTGAACATCTCACTGAGGAGCTGGGGAATGCTGACAGACTAGAAAGTACCCCAGATGTGGCTGGGAGGCATGGGGACCCCGTGCATCTCACTCACTAGGGCAACTTCAGCTAAGGCATTCCTTTTTCCTGGGCACCGCCCCTCCACCTAGGAGCTGGACTCAATCAGAGGGCCATGGGGGCCAGGAGGGGAAGCATAAAGGTGGGAAGTTCAGTGGGCAGGACTCTCGGCACCCCGCTTCCCTTACACTAGTGGACAGTTCCGTTTTCGGTTTTATTATTTGGTCTTCACATAAGACTTCATTTAAAGAAAGGGCTCTCCTGCTATAAAGAAAAAAAAAGTAAGTTAAAAAACCACCGAAGCCTATGCCTGTAAGGTCCCTTCTAACCGCGACAGCAGACTTTCTTTAAATTTGTATTTCATGTGGGGAAGAGTCCTCTCAAATGGAGGGGCCGGGCCAGTCTTCCTGGAAAAGGTGAGGGTTTGAGCTGAACTTACTCCAAAAGAGACTCGGCGGGTTTAGGGTTGGGGATGAACCAGGGAGCCTTCCTATGGGCAGGAAGGCGGGGAGCCGGGTGACGCTGCCGGGGGAGATGAGAGGGTCTACGCAACTAAGTGGACGGATGAAAAGGCACCTTGGAAACCAAGGTCAAGAATATCCATGTGGAGGCTGACAGCAAGAAATCGGCTGATGTTTGAAGAGTTATGCGATCAAAACGAGAGAGCCACTAGTTAGGTGACCGTGGAGGATGGTTTCTGTGGCTCAGCATGGAGGAAAGGCTGAGGTGAAGAAGTGCTCGTGGTCTGGCTATCCAAGGTCAGAGGCAGAATCCAAAGTTCAACTTGAATGAGAACTTCAAACTCAACCTCCACGTCAAACCTGGTAGAGGAAGATGCCCAGAACAGGCCTGGGTATTCAGACTCACCAACCGGTCCAAGAACAAGCCCCTGGCCTTCTGGCCGGACAGGATCCCCCGGGATGGCCCCCCATGGCCTCCTGGGGACACACCCCCTCGATGCTATCACCCCACCACCACTCGAGATGCCCCCATCCTGTGAGGGTCTTTGTGTGGAGTGGAACTCAGGGGGTCTGGAAGAGGAAGGCGTTGTGCTGTCTCCTCTATGCTTCCTCCAACCGGGAGGGTTCAATCATGTTTCGGCAATTGGCGTGTTCCACCTTCCATCCCCTTCTGGATCCCCGTCTGGCTCTCCAATTCAAGCAGCCCTTCTTCGGTCAACCACCATGCCTCTTACGGAGACTCTCCCGGGCCTTCTGGAAGCTGGTCGTTGGCTCTGGCAGAAAGGCACAGGGCTTCCAACTGGAATCCAGTTACAGTACGCATCTGACTTTCACTTATCTAGAAATCCAAACAACCAGGAAACGCACACGACGTCACTGGCCAACTTCCAGCTGGTGTGTGACACCGATGACAAGAACTCCTCTCGCATGCCGATGTTATTCAACTGACAATGGCTGGCTGAATGTGCTACTGAAAATAATTGTGAACCCGGGGTGCAAGGAAGAGTTACCGTGATCAACTTGCAATGTCTGACACGAGCAAGGGAGAAGTGTCAGTGTGCGTGCCAAGCATTTGCCATCTGTCCTGTATACCTTCGGATCGGATTTTACTCTTAGCTTCATCATACACTGGACGTGTGACTTGGGAAAGTCACAAAAGCCACCTACCTGCCTTTTCATCAACAAAACAGGGTAATAAGCCTCGTCCGTCACTCCCCCGGGGACTGCGGGAGGTGCCAACAAGCTCGTGTACGGGAGACCGCACTGCAGAGTATCCAGTGCAGGGGATTATGATATTTGAGGGATTACAGTTCCTCTCCACAAGAGTGGCCCTGAGGCCCTACACGGTCCTGAAGAGGCTTCTAAATCAACAAAGAATTAGCACAAGCCTGGTGGCTGTGGGGTGGCAGCCCTGATGAGGCGAGGCTCAATTCTAAACTTGGGAATGGTTCTCTGCTCCCGTCACACGGGGCCAAGGGACGCTGGGATCCCCATGTCTTCATGGATTCTTCCCATCGTTGCCTGACACTGTACTGTGGGCACACATGGCCTGGAGACCCGAATGCTGAAAACCACAGGGCACAGTTTGCCCATCAACAGGGCCCCCACCTCTTCCCAGCAGTGGTGAGGTGGGAGAGAAGCAGTGATACCACTGCCAGAAGATCACCTAAAGGGAGTCTTGGGGTCTTGCAAAGGGCCATGGTGAAAGGTCTCCAGGCAATCCCAAAGCTATGGACGCTTCTAACACTGTGTTATTCTGACAACTGTACTGGGTCACCATACTGGACTTTCTGCGTAGGAGCTGCCTGTTCTTGTAAGACTGAGGTCTTCAGGGTCTCGATTTGACTTGGGGCAGGGTCCTGCACCCGCACCTGGGATAACCGTATTGCTGGTGGAGAAGAGTCACAGTCACGAGCTCAAGCATCCAAGTGGCAGGGGGTCTCTGGAGCCTGGCTCGGGGGGTTTGAAGGCTGGGTCTTTCCTGCTGTGTGAGCCTGGAAAAGTCTCTTAACTTCTCCGTGGCCCAGGTTCTCAAACGCAAAATGGCATAATGCCTGCCTCACAGGGTTGGTTATGGCGGTTAAGTCACTCCATGCAGGCAAGACCAGAGCCTGGCACAGACTAAGAGCCCACATGTCCACGAGCACGCTTCACCTTACACAACCGGCATGTTTGGAAGGCTGTCGCTGAGAAAGCCTTGGTAAAACGTTAAGCCTCGCCTTACGACACACGGGAGGGCCTGCGGGAGCCTTCCCCTGATGTAACACACAGGAGGGCAGGGACAGGAGCGAGACACACCCAACTCAGAATCTCCACAAGGCTTGCCAATTACTGTGACTTTGGACACATTACCCACCCTCCAAGCTGTTTCTTCTTCTATAAAGTGAGGCTAAGATCACCCCACAGGACTGATGAGAGGACCATCAATAATAATTACTAATATCGAGAGATAAGACACAATAATGAAAATGACTACTGTTTACCAGGGCTGTGCGCGTGCCAGTGCTGTGCTGGGCACTTTGCCCACATTTTATCTAATCCTGCCCAAGTCCCACAGGCTCCTGGCCTCTCAAACAAGGACAGTGGGGGAGGGGAGCCTGCCTTACAGTTGAACATTTTCTACCTTGCAACCACCCCTCCTTTAGTTGCTGGGGGTGACAGCTCCCTGCCCACAAAGCACCCTCTGAGCAAGCCCCACAGAACAAATTCCATTCAAGAACCTCACTTCGCTTCGTGGACATGTGTTACTCTCATTTTTACAGATAAAGGAAGGGAGGCGGGGAGGACTCCCCCCAGCGCCCAACCAGTGGGTCGTACCACCAGTTAATGAGCATCTATCTCTCAGCCACCGGATCTGGGTCCCGTCAGGCCAGGCAGTGACTCAGGGCCATGGCGGATGGAGGGGGTGTCCCGGAGCCTGGCTCTGGGGGGGTCTGAATGCTGGGTCTTCCTTGCTGTGTGAGCCTGGAAAGGTCCCTTAAACTTCTCTGTGGCCCAGGTTTTCAGCTGCAAAATGGGATAACACCTGCCTCATAGGGTTGGTTATGGGAATTAAGTCGCCTCTCACAGACAAGACCAGAGCCTGGCCCAGACTGAGAGCCCACATGTCAGCTGCTCACTGCCCACAGTCCTCCGAGACAAAGATCTGCACCTGCCTGGGATGTGCTTCCCCTCCACTTTCTCTTTCTGTGTCTTCTTTGAAGCCCAGTTGTAATGCCCCCTCCACAAAGCCCTCCCAAACCCTGAAGCAGCCGGACATACCCCTTTCAGGGCTCCCCTCAGATTCTGAGTCCCCCTCCCAGCACCGACCAAGACCTACCCACTCAATGGTCAAATCAGTCTGCCGGCCCTTCTGGACCATCAGCTTGATCCTCACCCAGTTTTGTACCCCCTGGATACCAGGCTTTTGGCAGGACCTAGACGACGCTCGATAAATGTAACCGAGTGACTGCCAAGCCGCCCTTCCCAGGTTTCCGGTTCTTACACAAGCCATCTCTCACTGAGGAGCCAGGAGTGTCAGGGAAGGTGCTGAGCATCGCACGCCTGCACTGCTAACATACACCTGTACCTTGACCTCTTTTATGGATGGGCAAACTGAGGCTCAGAGAGGCCAGGTAAGTAAGCTAAGGCCACATAGCTGGAGAACAGCTGGGCCAGGACAAGAGCAAAGTCTACCTGACTCCAGCAGACCTTGCTGCCTAGTTGTCCTCTACTTTGTCTTTCTTTGCTTTTCTTCCTTTTCTATCCTTTCGTGTTTATGGTGCCACAGCGATGCGGCATCTTTTTGCACAAAGCAAGGTGTCCCTGCACATAATTTCCCCGTTACTGGTAACAATTAATAGCAAACCAACAGGCCTCCGCACTGGATGACTCTGATGTGCCCAGGCCCTCCTCCCAGTGTCACCTGCACTAACCCACTGACACAGACACTCAAATGCCACCTGACTGACTGACAGCCTGGCTTCCACCTTCTTCCCTCTTCCCCTCCAGGGCCCCCAGAACCAACAGGGGAAGTTGGTTGCTAATGGCAACGGCCTTGGGAGCAAGGTGAGACCTAGCAGCCCGCTGCAGAGGGCTGGAGGGAAATTTTCAAGAGCCTCTGGGGCCTCTTTCCATCAATCAAGGCGGCCTCTTCCCTGCCTGGGCCTCAGTTTCCTCTTCTATAAAAAGCAGGCGCCGCCCTCCCTGATTCTACTTGTAGAGCTGAGAAGAGTTACGGGAATCCAGCCAACTGGGCCTGGGGGGCGGGGGGGCATGCTGGTTGGATTTAGATGGGTCAGCAAGTGTTGTTTTTAAAAAAACAGAAGTGCCTCCCAGCACCCTAGCTCTGCAGAGCCCCCTTCACCCCCCCAAGACCCCCCAAGGGCTACACACCGAGGCCTCTGAGCTGAGTGCCACGGGCTGAGCCTGTTTTCCAGGCTGTGTGTGATTTGGGACCACTGGAGCTAGAGCTACCATTATTTCCATCCCATCATCCCTACTAGACCATAAACCTGCTCAGACAGGAAAGACAAGCTATTCTCGATGTGTACAGCTGGCACCCAGGAAGTTCGCAAGACAGAGACGCAGGGAGTCTGGGGTGGCCAGAGGGGCCAGGTGGCTGGCAGGCTGGAGTCCTGGCTCCTAGGGCTGCCCACAAGGCCACACAGGCTCCTCTGAGCACACACCCCGGGGAGGCAGTCTCAGCCCCTCTGCCCTTTGATATTAATCCCTTCGGCTGGCCACAAAAGGACAGTCATCCCTTTCTTCAAGAACCACGGCACTGCCCCACCCAGCTCAAGTTCATGACCTGTCCAAGCCTTTCCAGGATTATCAATACCAAATACCTAACATTTTCCAGAGAGAAACTGGTTCACACACCACCCTCAGCTATCCTGTGATGGAAGCTGGCGCTCTCCCGCCTCATAGAGGGCGACGGTATGGTCAGAGGACGAAGACGCAGACGCGGTCAAAGAAGCTGTTCATGGGGCACAAGCTTTCCCTAGCCCCTTCCTCCCTCCCTCCCTCCCCCAAGCGAACCCACACCTGCACCCAGCCCTGGCCCCGGAGAACCAAGGGGGAGCTGGAGCTAGTGTCCACAATACCAACACCCTCCTCCGACCTGGGGTATCAGGGGAACTGGCTGGTCACTAGGGCATAAATTTGCTTTGAAATGCTTTCATTCTCACTTTGTTGAAAGGATAATAGCCTAAGCTTAGGCACAAAGATAGAACTCTGGCCTGGGGAAGAGGAGAAGGACCCCCCCTGGACACCCCACCCCCTGGGTGAACCCATAGGAGTCTTACCACACAACAGATAACTTTGTATTGGGGCAAAACAAACAAAACGGAAGACAAAAGAGGAGGGGAGATGGAAGGAGGGAGGGGAGGGGAGGGGAGGGGAGGGGAGGGAAGGGAAGGGGAGGGGAGGGAGGGGAGGGGAGGGGAGGGGAGGGGAGGGGAGGGGAGGGGAGGAGAGCTGAAGGCCGCTAACACGGAGGACTCAGCTCAGCTGCCTGCTGCCCTGTGGTTCTCCACTTGTCTGAAGAGGAGTCGAGGGCCTGCTTCTGTCCCCAGATGTTGGGCAGGCCCCTCCGGTCAGAGCCTACAGGGCTCAATCAGTTCTGAATTATGGCAAAAATCACCACAGCGAATCTCACTTGAGTCTCAGGACAGCCTGACCAAAAAACGTCACCGTTTTACCGACTGGGAAACGGAGGCACCTCCAGCAGGGAGGTGGCCTGCTCAAGGGCACCTGATTCGGTCAATAGAAAAGCCCAGAGGCGGAAGACAGAACCACTAGGCACTAGTTATCTCTGTTCGACTGTCCATTCAAGTCCTGGTGTAGCACAGCCGTGTGGTGGCCGCAGCAGATTTTACTGCTTAGGATGTGCACTGGTGAGGGAAACTGAATTCTTGCACCCGCATCAGCGCAAGGCCACCAACCTGGGACTCCCATTCTGAGACTTGGTTGAGGCTGCTACGGGCCACCCCAGCCACCAGCCCTCTGTTTCCAGCAGCCACCCTCAACTCCAGTGAATCTCCAAGCATCAGGTTGTGGGACCCGGAATATAGGCCCTGGTGAACCACCTTATGAGAGTATGAGTGGGGACACGGGCCACAGTCTCCCCCCCAGAAGTCTTGTGCTCAGGCAGGAAAGTCGGTCAAGGCAAGCACTTCAGAGTTCATACAGAAACCGTTTTTTATAAAGTACCAGCTTTTAAAGAGAGATGCACAGCCAGAGGCCTCCTTTGGACTTTATCTTGATTCGACAGGCGGCTGCAGTGGCCCTGCCTGAAACTGGAGCCTGGGCAGCCAACCCCTGCCCGCTGGGCAACAGGGCCAGGCCAACACTGAGCCATCCAAGGGGACACAGGTGCTGCTGACCGGGCTCAAGGGCCTGGTGCCGGAAGGGGAGGAAAGGGGGGGGACAAAAGGGGGAAGGAGAAAGGAGGAGCCAGGGAGGGGAGGGGAGGAAAGAGCCTTTGTGCTGGCCTCCCATCCCCCACCACAATCCTCAGGAGCAACAATCAGTTATGCAAATAGTAACCCCTCCCCCAGCCAGAGCCACACCACTCCTAGGGCCCCCTCCCACTCCCTCTGGGTCTCTAGGTCCTTCTCTGGTTTGTCTTTTGCCCCTCTGGCCTTCCCTCCCTTCCTTCCTCCCTCCCTCCCTGTCTCTTTCTCTCTGTCACAGACACACACACACACACACACACACACACACACACACACACACAGAGGCACAAGGCCCTCAGGCCTTGCCCATTCGGAAAAGAAACCTGCCCCTGCCTCCCACCCCGTCCCTCAAGGTCTTCAATCTTTAGAAATTAATTTACCCTGATTTTTACCACTACCATACTCATTTCTCATTTTGGGGCCAGAAACAGCTAGTCCAGGGAAACAGTTCACAGCTGGAAGAAGCAATGTATCGCTCAGAGCTTCACAAAGTAATGTGAATGCACCACCCACTTCCATTTCATTTTTCTAATTCTCTCAATGAAATAGAGTATCTGAGGGAAAAAAACTGGCTTTGAGGCAGGGCCCTCACCTGGCGGTCCGCGTGGACCCCTGCCATCCACATGGAAAGTCTGAGCTGGGTGACAACTTCCGGTGAGGGGGGGGGGTCTTAGCCCCCACTGCTCCACTTTCTGATTGTTTCAGTTTCAAATTACCATCAGCCATCTAAATCGGGAATCCCAGAGCAGGGGGGCACAGGTGCAGACGTGGATATTCAAAGCAGCCCTTACTTACAAAGAGTGATGCAAATCTGCCCCGAAACACTGGATGCACTAGACACACGCGAAACACGCCGCGGCCACTGTCCGTCCCCACCAAACACCAGCAGTGTGCGTGTCCTTGGTCACCCACAATCGCGGGATGGCGAACGAGGACCGTGACAATGACGATGGACATCTCTGGGCACACACGGAACCTGGCGCCTGGGAGGTCTTGAGTTAATAAGCTTTCACGAGCTTTGAAATAAAGACAGCTGACAGAACATAAATGTTTTTCTGAGTCCTATCTGGGGACTGGTCAAGGCTTTCCTTACCTCCTGGGCAAGAATGCTCCAAACCATGGGAATTTAAAACATTCCACTCTAAGAATGCCAGAGGGTGGGCCACAGGGGCTGCTCTTCAAGGGGGCAAAGAGTAAATGGTCCCTGCGCCACAGGCCTCAGGCCTCCTCTCACTCCCACTACTGGGCTCTCAGCAGCTGAAAAGTGCCACCCCTTTCCCTCTGAAATTGTTCCCCCACTCCAAAACCCCAAACCCATCATGGTCCCGGCTTTCCCTACAAGGACTGTCTCCAGGCTTCGCCTCATAAGCCCTCAAAGTCACTCTGCCAACCAGAAGGGCCAGAGTGCTCCACCCAGGCCAACCTCTGGCAGTGCCTCTGCGGACAGCTCCCTTCCCTGTCTACAGGGCACATACTGAATCCGGACAAGTGAACCTTAGGCACTATTGTCATCTGTTCTTTACAGAGAAAGAAAACAAGGCTCGGGGAAGTATTAGGGTCACACAGGGCACTCACAAAGGGCAGTGCTCCCCCAACTCTCCAGCATCAAAACGGGGGTCTCAAATCTGCTAGAGCATCCCCAGCAATAGGTAACCAATGAAACCCATGTTACAAATCCAACGGTTTTAATGTTCTAATAGGATCCCTGTGGCTTTGGATAAAATTCCTAGAGACAGAGTCATACGTAAATTTTAAAAAATATCATATATCAAACAACTCAGATGGGAGTATTGGTGAAACGCGCTAGAAAAGTGGGTTAGAAGACAAAAAGTGGCTTTGGGGTCAGCATTTAAGACACTCATGCCAAAAATGCACGTGGAGACCTAGAGTCAGTTTTTTTTATGTAAGTTGAGAGCAGAATAGAACACTTCTAAATTTACACATTACCTCCTATAACATGATTTTAAGTGTGTATCATTAAATTAATAAAATACTTTAAGTAGGGAAAAATACTTGTGGCAACAATGAGGCCACACCAACCGGCCACCGTTCTGCTCTGCCTCGGCAAACCCACACTCGCCTCCACCTGACCTCCCCGGCAGGCCTCAGCTGTCTCAAGTCCAATGTGAGGTGCCCAGCCACATGGCCTCAGGAAGCACACACCCTCACACCCCTGGCCACCAGGTTAGAAACCAGGCACCGGAGTTCCCATTTCACCATGAAAGACTCCATCGGGCTCATCCTCTCCATATTCTCAACCAATTATAGGAATAGCTAGATTTTTCCCCAACGTTCAATTCTCCTCCCCAATTTCTGCTTAACCCCCAAGTGACGGATAGCACTTGTTTAAAGATAATGAAGCCTATCTTGTAACAAATGTGGGTGCTCTGGTACCCAGAAGCGTGGGTTTGGCTTTTTTAGAGTTTGCCTGTGGTTATTTCTAGGTGTCACACACAGAACTTGTGACCAAAAGGGCCCCAAAAAGGCTCAGGGCAGGAGAACGAGTAGCTTTGATGGAGACCCCGGGCCCTTCACCAGGGAAGGGGGTCCCCCTGCCACAGCCACAGCCCCAGATCCCTCTAAGTAGGGTAGCAGGCTCTTCTTTCTGGAGGGGCGACCAACAGCCAGCACCAAACTTCAAAACTAACCACCACCTTTGGGGGGCTAGGGCCCCACTGTCTGGTTCCTTTTAGTCCACGTGCAGACAGCCAGTCCAGGACCCACCAGCTACTTTTGTTTCACGGGGAGCAGACAAGGCAGGGGCTGGGCGGCCACTGGAGGCTCCAGTTAAGTTTCACTGGTGAGTGAGTGGCGGGGGCACAAAGGAAGGAACCGCTGGGGGAGGGGAGGCCGCAGAGCTGGAGGGCTGGGACAAAGGGGACAAGAGACAAAGGGACAGGAAAAGGGAGCCCGCTTTCTCCTCTGAGGAAGGAACTCTCCATTTAGCCTAGTATTTCACTCACACATCCCTGGGCCAGGAATGCACAATTACACGTTTTGGGAGGCGGCTGCAGGTGACACGGACACCCCTCCCGCCTCAGCTGCACATTGGTGGCTCCCCTTGCCCACTCCCCCACCCCCGCCCCTGCCCCTGCCTGTCCAGGCCCCTTCCTCAGCCCACTTGTTCAAAGTCAGGGAGGCTGCCTTTGATCAGCTGCCTCTCTCCAGCCCCATCCGCCACCCTGAAGAGAGACAAAGAATTATTTATTTGGAGAAAAGAAAAACCCTCAAAGTGTCAGCCAGTGACAGACATGATACTTGGGGAATGAGGAGGCAGGAGCGAGGCGCTGGGTTTTCTAGTCTATGGGGGGCTGTCACCAGCAACCCACACACCGGCCACCCTCTGTACCCTCAGACACTCTCGAATCCTACCTGTTTGGCCCTTTGGGGTTTTTTTCCCCTTAAGACCACCACCTACCCCACCAGGAGTTTGTGATAATTAATCTATATTGAAGAAGAGAGTGTCCGGCACCAGGATGAGGTCTGCAATCAAAATGGCAAAATCTGAAATGTGGGCGAGGTCAGACCAGAAAAACCTGGAACGTCTGGCTCACGGTGTGGGGCCTCAGTCCCACAGTCAGGGAAACCTCAGGGCTGTCTTTACTGCGGCTCCTGATTTGTTTCATTTTGATCTGATGTTGATTTTCGTAGGGGAGAGACTGGATGCCATCACATTTTACGTTAACAAAGCAAATGTGGCATCCACGCCCAGGCCCAAGACAACAAAGGGTGAGGCCAAGAGGCTGGCTGTCACCATCAGCGGGGACAACAGGAGAAAGGCCGGAGCCCCTGGTGCCCCCGTGGCCAGACCACAGCTATCCTGTGCATAGCACGTTTGGCTCTTTCCCTCCCTGCTGCCACCCATGCCCCTGCCAGGCCAGAGTCCTCCCCTGGATACCCCTGTACTCCCCCAAACCCCTGAGCACCTCCCATGCTCCAGGCGCAGCATAGGGGGCGAGAGCATCAATCACCAGGCCTCGCGTCCTCCACTCCTACAGTTTTAAAACTCAAGACTTTTAATGAGCACCGACTGTGCACCAGGCACTGGGGGCTCACTCATTTGTCGGGGCCTGGGAAAGGGCACTCCCAGTCCTGCAGGGGGGACAACCAGGGCTTGAGGAGTGGTAAAGAGCCTGTACTCAGAGAAGGGAGAATGGAACTGGGCCAAAGGAACCGGAGAGAGGTCGGAGAGCATCTGCACGCTCCCCCGTCCTGCGTGGGCTGGGCGGGGCGGCCACGCTGGTGGTAGCCATGGCTCCTACATCAGGTCAGGGGTGGACCCTCCCCCAGAGCAGCAGAAGCTGCTGTTCCAGGGGTGAGTGACCCTCTCCGTGGCCTGGACAGGCTAAATCACACCTCCCCTACTGCTTCCCTTCCCCCGGATCCTCCTCACCCCAAGGCCCAAAGCCTGAGACCCAATTATACCCTGGGTGGGGCCCCAGCAACCCGCCCACCCAATAATCAGACCAAAGATTGGGCCACAGTCAGCTCTGGGTGAAAACCAGTCTCTCGGCTCTCAGGCACAGCTTCTGCCCTCATGAGAAGAGTGCTGAGGTGACACGTGCTCCTCCACAAACATTTTTATGAAGGAAACAGGGAGGGGAAAGAAGCCATGTGTATCTCAAGTGTCAAGGCAGCTGTGGACGGAGCAGGCACTGGCTTCCTGAGAAGCAGCGGCCTGGAGGGGCCCTGGCCCATGACCCTGGCCCTCCCCAGGACGAGCTATTCCAGAACAAACTCACTGACTCACTGGAAGAGGGCGGCCCAGCAGCAGACACCTGTGCCTCAGAGATGCCCCAGGGCCTGGTGGCCATGTCTAACCCCCAACCCCGAGGAGGAGGATCTGTGCTTCTGGTAAAGCCTGGAAAAATTAACTCAGGTCTGAGAGAATGTAGGTCCCTAAAAGCATCCTTAACACCAGCATGTCTTTCATTCTTTTATAGTTCATGTTTCTGTGGATTTGTGTTTCCAATAACCAATTTTTAAAGAAGTTTTATTAGAATAACAGCCGTGCAAGGACAATTTCGTTCCGCCTCTTCTGTCTCCAAGGTACAATCACCACTTTCTCCAAACTCGTAGCCATACCCTGACAGGGCCCCCGAACGGCCCAGCTGTGTGCACCGCACACACCCCGACACTGGGGCCGGGGAGGTATCATTTACCACCACTTTACAGAGAAGGACATGAACGGTCCGTTAACTCCAACAGCCAGTCCAAACTCCACAGCCATAGAACGCAGCGGCCAAGGGACAGGACGGCCAGGGCACGAGGGACCGCCTCAGGGGAGACCTGGAGAGTCCCCCAGTGCCCTCCTGGAGGATAAGCCCCTCTGGACCTGCAGAAGGTATCTGCTATTCAAAGACGTGCCATTAGCATCTTAAAACACAGAAACCCCAGAGAAAGGGGAAGAATAGTCCACAGAAGTTCTGGGAAGGTAAATGATTTGCTGCTGCCCTGTCTGCAGCCACACCTCAGAGGCACCAACTCTCTGATGAATGAGAGACTAAACGGACTAGATGAATATCCGAGAAAAACAAGTACGGCTCTGACCCCTCAGTGGATTTTGGATAAAATGTTCTCCCGGGAATACCTGGGGGGCTCAGTCAGTTTAAGCGTCTGCCTTCGGCTCAGGTCATGATCCCAGGGTCCTGGGATGGAGCCCCGGGTAGGGCTCCCTGCTTCTCCCTCTGCCTGCTGTTCCCCCCACCCCCGGACAAATAAATAAATAAAATCTTTAAAAAAAAAAGTGTTTGAAGGAAGTGATTTCCAGCCTGGGAAAAGCCTGAATGGCTGGCTTAGAACTAAAGCAGTCTCCCCACTGGGGTGTGGCTGGCCCTCCCTGAAGAACAGGTGATGAGCCACCCGCAATTAGGAGCCCCCACGGCACAAAGTCCCCAGGCCAAGGCCTGAGCACCCCCCATCCCCAAATCTTGTTTATCCTCCTGGCTAAGCAAACCATCTTCTCAGATAATGCAAAGGCCAACTGTAGACTTGGGTGGCCTGATAACATCGCCACCAACGCTGAGTGAAAGGGGGTCAAATTATGAAATATTCCCGCCCAGATAAGCGGGAGAGTTAGAATCAGAACCCAGCTACTTCCCGCAATCCCAGGTTAACACCGCACTAAGGCGCCAGCTGCGGGACTGTGTTCAGGACTCCAGGCCAGGTCCCTACCCACCCTCTCGCCAGTCCTCTATACAAAATGCAAAAACCGGGCAGAAGAGTCACAGGGCTTCCAGCCTCAGAGACCTCAGCGGTCGGCAAAAGGTTGGGCAAACTGAACACTGAGCATTTTTCCACACATCTCTGAGGACACTTCATGTCAGAAGCGCCATCAATATGTCAGAGACCTATTTCAGAAAAGAAAGGCAAACGGCAGGGCCAGGACAGCCGAACTTTGACACGTGCTGAGGGCATTAAGGCTTCAGGGAGCCATTTAAATGCACAGATTGGGGGGGGGGGGGCTGGTAGTGGGCAGCCTCCTGGTACTTCCTGATCACTTTTAGTCCACAAATACAAACTGGAATATCCATCAGGTGTCAAAAGCCCCAAGTCTATTGGTCCTGCCCAATGGCTCAAAGATGATTATGAGAATACTCTCTGACATCTGAATTGAGGCATGAAGAATGAATAGAGATCCCCACAGGGAGAAAGGACAGAGGAAAGTGCTTCAAGCAAGGAGGAATAGCCTGTGCAAAGGCCCTGAGGTAGGGAGCCTGGCCCTTCCCTTAACTACAGCCTGGCAATGTTTGGTATCTAAGTCTCAGGGTTCACATTCCAGCTTAAACATAAAAATACATAGTCAACATTCCAAAACATACAAGGTCAACCACCTTCTCACCTCTCCCTGCTGACCACCTTTCCATCTCTGCAGTGGTTTCCCGGGCGCAGTAGCTTCTAATTCCTGAACAGTTCACAAGGGCCTTCAGTTTGGGACACACCCTAGCTTCCTAACTGCCCAGTGGTCACCCAGGCTGCCTGTCCCTGTCTCCAGAACAAGCCTGCACAGGGAAGAGGGAGAACATGTTTCCTAACCAGAAGAAAAGAGCAAACCCCATCTGCTCTGGGCAGCACAGGCCAGGAAGGAAGTAGGAAGTCATCCTGATTACAGGAAGGCCTCGCTCATCCCTCGATGAGACTAGACCAAAGCCCAGCAACAGGCACTCGGTTCTGGGAAGGGAAAGATGGTCTGGGGGCAAGGGGTGGAGGTGAGAACCCTGCTCTGGCCCTGTACATGGTACGCTGGGGACATACAAACACTTCTAACCGAAAAGCACCTGGTTCTCTTGGAAGCTTTGTCCTCGCCCCCACTCCCCAGCAAAAACAGACTTCAGGAAGAAAATGAATCAAGTTTTACAAGCTTCCCTATTTACCCAGGACTACAAATCTATCAGTGGGGAAGCTTTTAAAATAAACTCTCTCCTAGCAATGTCACTTCCTTTCTTCTCTTTGCCGCTACACACACACACACACACACACACACACACACACACACACACACACCCCACCTCTTTAACCTTGGCTGTGGAACCTGAGTCTGAAAGAGGAATTCCAAATTCAGAACACACACCAAAACCACCACGTGTAAATACTTCCTACTTTTATTCGGCTCCTCTCATTTACTCGTGTGTCTAAACATACCTGGTACAGCTCCCTAAACAGGGATACTTTGCCAAGAGCACTGGCTACCTTGCAGCCTCTCAATCTTTTATTCCAGAAATACTGCTGGGCATCTTCTCAGGTGCTCGGCATCCTCACCTCAAAACAGTACTGCAAGTTGAGTGCAACCCATTTTACAGATGAGGACACTAATGCACAGGTTACATGATAAGTAAAAGCCCTACTGGGGATTAGAGCCCAGGCTGCTTCACCTTGTTCTTTGCACTCTGGTTCCCCAGCACCTCATGTATCTTTCAAAATGCAAACAGCAAAACTGCTTCCTTCAAAAAGAGACTCATTGTGGGAGTGCTCAGTTGGTTAAGCATCTGCCTTCAGCTCGAGCCATGATCCCAGGGTGCTCAGTGGGGAGCCTGCTTCTCCCTCTGCCTGCCACTCCTCCCCCAGTTGTGCACGCGCACGCACTCTCTAATAAAATCTTTAAAAAATACATACATAAATATAAAAAAAATTTTTTTCAAGACTGGTTGTAGATCACCAGCTGCTTTAATATGAAATCTTGAAAACTAAAGGCCATTTGGACTGTTGCTTCCAGAATGGGTCATGGACACTCCGAGGGCAAAAAGTAAAGCCTGCGCTTCAACGTCAACAGCAGCACTTGGTGTGGTTCCTGGAGACACAGGGAGGATGCCCAATGGGCCGTAAGCAAACAGCAGCCCCTTGGCTGGGGAACTGGGGTTAGCGTCCCAACCCACAGTCACTAACCACAGGACCCAGGAAAGGAGCGGCAAGGGCCGGGTGGCCTTCCTGCAGTGGCCCCTGGCCCTCCTCTATGGCTGGAGGCTCTCCAGATAACATGACCTATGTGCAGAGCGCCTTACAGCCTCCAGGGCTGAGCACATGTGAGCTCCCAGGAGTGGAGGAGGGCGGGGAGATGGGAAGGCCCTTCTGGCAGTTGAAACGATCCAGGCTATGATGGGGTCTGGAAACAGCTCAGATTTCATCCCCCAGTTCCAAGGCTGCTTACAACCTGTATTCCAGGGTTCGCAGGGGAGGCAATGAGATAACGTCCTCCAGAAAAACAAAATAAAAGGACTTGCTCCATTTTCAAATCAGCCCACTGTACTCATCCTAAACTCTCTGCTGGCTTTCTATACCCCTAAATCCATCAGCGGGCCGTACCTTCTGACCCTAACTTCCTGCCAAGCAAGAAGCCCCTCTTCTGTCTGGCCTAGCTGCCTACAGAACTCCTGCCCGCCTGTGCACGACCCTGTTCCCACCACCCGTCCACCCCTTCCCGCAACCCCACACCTGGGTACCTCCATCCTAGGCCCTCAACTCTCCTCAGCCACAGAGCAGAGCAGTAAGAACTTACACCCCGTCTGTCACTCTCACAGGGCTGCCCAGTACACGAGAAAATACTTCATAGAAGGTCAGATGTGGCAATTCACGCGTGTGGGGTCCCTGAGTCCTACCACACTCCCCATACACAGCCGTTTCCTCACTGGATTCTGTCTCCTGCGGCCCATCGCTTCTGGGGTGTTGGTCAGAAAAGCCCCATGAGGTGAGAGACGAGGGGGGTACCCTAAAAAGAACTCTAACTCAATGACTCAACTACTTGGAGCTGAGATCCAACGTCTCATTTAAAGCAAAACCAAAGCTGCCAAACGCCAGGCCACCCACCCTTCAAGAAAGGATTTCCAGCTAACTCGTCCAGTGAAATGCAATGTGGCCTCTTAACTACAATCCCCCTGCTCTATGGCAGGGCCTTCTCGGATTACTTTCCTTAAAAAAAAAAAAAAAACAAACATAATTTACACGTTGAGTGTCTTTACTCTCCAAACCATTCAGAATTAGGGAAAGGGGGGAAAAAACGTCTGTTTCTATTTGAAACTGTCAAAATTAGCATTCAGTAATTAAAAATCACACCCTTTCTCTTAATAACCTAACCAGCATGATACAATCAGGTTGTGCCAACTCTTTAATCTAATTGACTAATTACAGATTTTAATTTAGTCAGTTACTGAACAACTGTTGACAATTTGTTTTCATTAGGGACAGAACAGAATAAATATTTAGGCTTCCAGTCACAAAGACTCCTGCGATCAGTTCTCCACCGTGACCCCAACTTCAGGGCGGGCTCTGGCCCCGGCAACATCCTGAGACACAGGTATACACACAGCCCGCCAGCCACTTCTCAGCGGCAGCCCCGCACACACCTTCCCCCAAGTCCCTCTTAAGGCAAAAGCCTGAAAGGCGAGCCGCGGCCTACATTCCCAAAGTACAGGCAATTCCCAAATTCACACACGTCACTCAAAAAGTGGCAAACACTTAAACGTTGTGAAGAAAAATAAATTCAACGCTACATGTCACTGGCTTTTAAGCAACAAAATAAGTTAACAGTCAAAATAGGTTTATCTGCATTCATCTCACTGGGAAGCAAACTGTCACTGACATCTTTTTTTTTTTTTTTTTTTTTTTAAGACACACGTTTACAGGTTTCTCCTGAAATGATCCAGTTCTTTCAAAGTGCCTTTGCCCCCAAGGTCCCAAAAGTTTGTTAGAGTAACACATGGCTCAGAAGGCTAGGAATGAGGCCCTGGGTTCAAACCCTGACTCCCATATTAAATGATCTCATCACCAGTTAAGCCTCAGTTTCCCTGTCCAAAGAACTGGATAAAAATAGCCTTTGCCTTGTAGAGAGTTACCGGGATTAAACGTCACGCCCACGCGCAGTGCCTGGCCCAGGGTGTGTGGCAAGTGCCAGTCACACTGTCCTAGAAATCACTTTTGTATCCCTCACTGGCCTTATGCTACGAATCAGGAAAGCCCAGACAGAAGACAACGGTCAGTCAAAGGTTACTCAGTCAGTAAGTGGGGAAGTTTGGCTGTGAAAGAGGATTTCTGCCCAGTGAACCATCTCTCCCACTGGATGCCAGCTCAGAACAGTAGGGAAGGAAATACTTGTTTGCGGGGAAGGGGGCAGGGGTCTCGGGAGTGTCTTCTGGAGATGGGAGCCTCCCACACAGAGTCTTACACCCCTTGGGCCACCCATTCCCCCAAGGTGGGGTTCTCCCTACAAGAAAGCTTTGAGCAGCCTGCACTTCGAGGGATAACCCAGGACGAACTCTGCATTCCGCTCCTGCTGACCCCCCAAGGAGAAAGCACGAGGGACTTCTCTCCATAAAGCCCACCCTGGCGATTACAAAACAAGTCTACCACGAGCCTCCCACCCTGCTAGCCGGTCAGAAGAAGCTCAGACGAAAGCCACAGGTTCCCAGCCCAAGGACGCTCACCAGGTCTCCTGAAAACCCTCCTGGAGACCAAAGCATGGCTGGTGGGGTTTTTTTAGGCTCAACAAAAATCAAGTCTACCTCAACTGAAATGGAACCCAAATCCCCAGTATGTTCTGTTGACTAGAATTCTACCAACCTGGCGTGCTCGCACTGGCTCCCCTGAGCTGATAAGCAGCTCTAATCAGCAACTCCCTAGTTCTTGTTTTTCCTATTTCTCAGTTAAAATGGTGACCCGATGCACGCAATCTATTTGCAAATGAAATATGTTCAGGCATGGAGTCCACAGGTGACAGAGGATTAATAAAAGGTGGCCTCGTCAGTGAAGAGATGGGGAAAATGCCACGTGAGGGTATGCAGGCCCAAAGCAAGAGGTCTTCTTCTCAGTTGAGGTCACTGAAAACCAGCCCGGCAAGGACCCATCCGACCCAGGCAGAGAGAGCTTCGGCTTGTCCACCTCCTTCGGGACGCACGCCCCCTACTCCTCCCAGTGCCAGGACCAAACCACCCCGGCCTGGGCAGTGGGTCATCAGTTAATGAGGCAGCAAAGACGTCAAATCAAATCTGGTACTAATTCCTGGGGAGGCGGCGTGGCGTGGTAGCGAAAAGCACTTTATTTTTTAAGTCCACCTCCAATGTGACTGAATCCTTCTAGTGCCTCCGTCTCCTCTTCTACAAAATGAGAATTCGGACAGAACTTAACCCACCGGGCTGTTTGGAAGATGACAAGAGATCAAGCCTAAAGGACTCAGAACAGTGCCTGGCATACAGTTAGCACTCAAACTTGTTCACTGTTCTTGACAGTTCTTCCTTCACGAAACAAGAAGATCCTGTCCCCTACGTTGCCCCGGTAGGACAAGAATTGAATAAGAACACTTTCTTCAAGGTCTTGGCACACAGCAAGTGCTCAATAAACACTAGTTTCCTTCGTCAAACAAGGGATTCAATATTATGAAGCCACAACGCCGTGGTTTAGTTACTTATTCCTCAGCAAGAAACTACCACCCCAACTCCCAATGGCTTGACCTTCCATGGAAGATCGTCGCCCCCTCCAATAGTGGCGGCCAGAGTCCCACACCATGATTTTTACCTCGCCTCTTCTCTTCGAGTTCCCTTTGACAAAGATGCTGCTAGCAAAATAATGCCAAAGAAAGTACGTGGCGACAGTCGACTAGATTTAAGTTCATTTTCTATAGCTTGGGGTCAGAATCGACTGATGCGCTCTGGTGATCAAGTTTTCGGCAATTCCCTATTCCACGCATTAGCTCGCTGACAGAAATTCACTGCGGTATTTAAAGTGGCAGCCATCACAACTAACTCAAATTGTATTGGCTTCCCCGATGCTGAAATGCTCTGCTGAAACCATCAATTGGCCAATTCGGAGATAACGTGGTGGCTGAAATTCCCTGTCATGCTGTAAAACCCCCGTCTGAAGCGGCACACCAGCCCGGGGATCCGCAGCGAGAGCTGCCACTGCGCTGCGGGCCCGGGCGGCCTCGTGTAACACAAGTGGGCCCGCGGAGCCGGAGCTGGCGGGCGGCGGGTGGCCGGCGCTGCCAACAGGCAGGGCCTCCAGAGAGAGGATAACATTTGCTCCTGGAAGCCTTCTAAAAGACAGCGAGAAAGGCACAGCAGCGTGCACACGCCCAACACCAGGCCTGCCCACTGGGCCGTCTGCCCCCCTTGGCCCAGGCCACGGATGGCCAAAGCCACAGGAAGCCCATGGCATCGCCCAAAGAAAGCTGCAAAATTCCTAGCGGGTGGCACGGGCGCAGGCGCCTGCCTCTTAAGCGAAGGTTTTCCAGACTCAGGGGCTGCCACGGGAATCAGGTGTCCACCTGGCCACAGACTTGCTGTGTTACCGTACCACTCCGGGCCTCAGTTTCCCCATCTGTAAGTTGAGAGGGTGCTTCTTAACACATATTCCACAACTTGATAGTCGGTTCACATTCCAAAAAGCCTTCTCAACAGTGGACCACAATTTACAAACTATTTTCACAGGCTCTCACCAACTTCTAAAATGCTTAAGAGGCAGGGGGGAAAAAAAAAAAAAAACCCAGGCCTTACTTCACATCGTTTCACATCACAGATAAACCAGCGAAGGCTCAGAGAGGCCAAATGACTCACCCAAGGCCGTCTGGAAGAATGAGAACTTGGACCTCTGGCCATCCAAGTGGAAATCCTGTGTACCGCCGGTGAGGCCGCTTTGGTTCCCGGCACTGAGCGGGGAGCCCACCTGCGGCACACACCCGGGATGACCCGCCCGCCGCCCGCCTCGATACGGCTCCCGCTCCCGTCTGCGAAGCCCGGCTCTGTCTACCCGGCAGCTCCCAAAGCTGCGGATAGCAGCCCGGCCCCTGGCAGGTGTGTCACCCCACAGCCCGCTCTCGCCAACGGCCTTTTGTGACCGGGAGAGAAGGATCAGAGGAAAACCTCAGACAGGGGCCCCGGGGAGCAGCCGAGCTTCTTAAGGTCAGAGGACTCTGAGACAGAAGTGAAATGTCAGGGGCTTCACCCAAACACACAAAGAGCGGGAGACACAAAGCCTGCCTCGGGAGCTGTGCAAACAGCTGTCACCGGGAGGGGACAGAGAATTTGGGAGGCTGGGCCCAGCTGGGTCAGACAGGATGCCCTGAGACCTATTCTCGAGATTATTGCCGTAGCCAGAGCCTGAGCCTTGCAGATGTTCAGACAACACCCTCCACAGGGGGCAGGGGAGCCCAGCGGGCCGCAGACACACCGGAGGACAGGCGGGAGGAGCTGGCCTGTCGCCGGCCAGCAGGGATGAGCTGCAGACTTCAGGGGGGAGCTACTGCTGCTTGCTCAGCATTCGCCAAGCATCTGCTGAGCACCTTCTATATGTCCTCCACACGGAGAATACGGCAGCCAACAGCTAGGCAGCCACCGAGGAAACTACCAGGCACCACTCTGGAAGCGAGGGGCATGGTGGGGAAACCGTTCTCTCAAGACCCCTCGGGGGTGGGATTCATTCCCTCCTTATTACAGGTCACAAAACAGAGGTCAGCGATCACTTGTCACTTGGCTCAAGTCACCCCACCTGTGGGTGTCAACATTCAGTCTCAGCCCTCTCGGGGCTAGTGGCTTCCAAAGTTTAGACTGAGACCCACAAGAAGGCAGATTTTACTTCACAAACCCAGGACACACATTTATTTATGCAGCGATCACTGAAAACAGAAGTTTCCCCAAACAATACTTATGCTTACTCCGTGTGATAACAGTTGTTTCATTTTTTGTAATTGCCAGTCGTGACCCACTAAGTTGATTTCCCAAGGCACTCATGGGTCACAACTCACAGTTTGCAAAACAATGCGTTACCATGTGCCACTTGTCCATCTCCATTAAAACGTGTATTTAACACACTTGATCCCTGGGCAGGGATCAGACCTTTCTCGCTTCTCAGGGCACAGAGTCTATCTCACCAATCGGGATTTATTCAAGACTCTGCAGTTGGCCCCAGGAGTGGGGGTGGCACAAAGGGGGTGCAGATAAGGGGCGCCTGGGTGGCACAGCGGTTAAGCGTCTGCCTTAGGCTCAGGGCGTGATCCCAGCGTTATGGGATCGAGCCCCACATCAGGCTCTTCCGCTATGAGCCTGCTTCTTCCTCTCCCACTCCCCCTGCTTGTGTTCCCTTTCTCACTGGCTGTCTCTATCTCTGTCGAATAAATAAATAAAATCTTTAAAAAAAAAGGGGGGGTGCAGATAAGAGCGGCCCTTCAAGAGATTTTAATCTACAAGTTGGGAAGGGAAGAGATACAACCTTGACCCAAATCGTCCTCTTTCTGGTCAGCAAGTAGCAGAGTTCCTGGGGATAAAAGAAGAAAGGAGGGGTGTTCCCACGGGGGTGGTCCTGGCAGGCCTGGTGGAGACAGCCACATTCCAGGCCGGCATCTGCCCTACAGAAGGGGCAGGGGAGCAAAAACCCCATCTCAGTTGGTGTGGTACCAAGTAGGGGCCACAGAAAGGGTCAAAGGAGGCGGTGGAAAGTTCCAGATTCCTAGGTCAAGAGACGTGACCAGCAAAAGAGAAAACGGACACTTGAATGAACAACCCAGTCCAGGTGCCAGCCAGGAGTGCCTCTGAGTGAGTCTCATTTCATCCTCACAAGCACCAGGGCTGCTCTGGAAGCTGTGTGTGTGACCCTCGCCTTCCAAGGGCTCAAGGGTACTTGAAGATGGCCGAGTCAAATCCAGAGATCCAGAGCGCGATTCAACAGGTGAGGCAGCCAGTGCCGGTTCCCGTCCACAGGCACACACCTCTCACACCAAGACCATTCTGCTGCTGCCTCCCTCTTGGCCAAGAGAAAGCCAGGATCCATACAGGGCCGCAGGTGAGGTCACAAAAGGAAGAGCAGACATTTACATGGAGCTTCTGCTGCGCCGGGCCCTAGGACAGAGGTGGGGTGCTTGCAGGCACAGACGCGCATTTCATCCTCGCGACAACCTCATGAGGGTGTACTTTATCAACCCCATTTTCCATCGGAGGAAACGGAGAAACAGAGAGGCTAATCAACGTGCCTGGGTTTGCACAGCGTGAAGGGCAGCAAGGCAGCACAAGGCAAAGGAAAGCGTCCCAGAGCCCGACTGGGTTCGCAGGCTTGAGTCCTACCGGCGACCTCAGGGGAGGCATCTTTCCTCTCTGCAGCTAAGTTTACGTATCTGTAAGATGACTAGGTGACCTCCAGTTCCATCCCCTCCAATCCTGCCAGGTACATATATGCTAAATACATTTCTTGGCTGCCACAGAGGGTGGGACTGTTTACCTTCTCCCACCATCTGTCCTGACTGCATCCTGGTCTCTTGGAAGACCGAGATCATTCCGCACGAGGCTTTCTAAGCACTTATCACATCCTGGGCTGCATCTGTCTCTTCAACGAGACAGTGAGCGGAGCAGGCACTCAGTGAGCCGCCGGATCACCACCGCAGAACTCAGCGGTGTCTCCCGCTCCTGGTCTGGGAGCCAACGGACCGAGCCCGGAGAGAAAGCAGCCGCCACACCAGCACCAGCTTCCCACAGACCTGCAACGGTGACACACCCCTTCCCAGGCTCGCTTCCTAAGGCTCCTTTTCGGGACGCCTAGCCCAATCAAAACGTCAAGTGAAACGGGAGGCACGCAAGGGCAGGCTACATACCGAAAAGGACGACCCAGCTTAGCAGCTTTCGATCCTGTCCATCCCCATAAGCGTCTACACAGCACATCACCACACAACTAACCACCCCGGACAGGCTGCCTTGCCTTTCTCTCAACCCCTATGGCAGGATGAGCAAGGACGATCCCTAGGCCTACTTCTCAGTGGAGACAATGAATCTTGAGAAGTGGAGGCTCCCCCAGTAACAAGGGGTATGGAGCCAAAATCTGAATCCAGATTTCTGCTGATGTCAAGATGCAAGCCCCTCTGGGTCTTACCATTTCACTATGCGGGACTGGGACAGGACTCCCCTGCCCCACACAGATAAGGGGTGCAGACGTCTCAGGGGAGCATTTATCGGTGCCAGCTTGTGGCAGGACTGCCCACTCTGCCCCTTGCAGGAGTGTGGGGATGAGACAAGACAAGAGATATGGAGGGAGAGACTCCAGGGCACATCAGGGGAGCCCAGGCACTGGAGGGCATCATTGGGAAATTCAAGTGTCCAGTTCCCTGAGGTCAGCCTACTCTCCCAGAAAAAAGATGCTGTTGTCCCCATCACATTAAAAGTTTTGGAAACTTTAGGGCTGCAAAGAGAAAGGAAACAAACTCACCAAGCACAAGGCACAGAGAGACAACCACTCTATGTAGGTGATACTACTCAGCTCTCACAACAACCATCCAAAGGGATCATCTCCCCCACCCGCAGAGGAGGGAACGGAGGATCTGATAGTCCACCCCACCAGGAAACGACGGTGAGGGCTAGAACTTAGGTGTGCGTCCCAGCCACCAGCCAGAGCCCAAACCCTTCAAAATCCAGAGGATTCAAGACCTGAGAAAAGAAAAACACGGGAGAGAAACATTTCTAAAACCCATTCACCAAGGCTTCAGAAAACCCCATTACCCTGACGAATCAAAAACAATCATTATTGTCTATTTGCTGTAAGCTCCTAGCAACATGTATTAGAGAAGTTTATGTGCATCGTCTCATGCACTTGTGCCGTGGTCAGAATTATTACCAAGCTAAAAAAGATTAATTTTTCTAAATACTCTAAACCCTAGACACTATTATAAAGGCTACAGCTAGCGTAACATTTCTGTTATCTTGGCTGACAGACCCTCAAGCACACACACCTCCCCTTCCACTTCTCCCTCTTAAGACTGAAACACACACACAGGCAGAAAAGTCGGGGGAAGGGGCAAGGCAGGTCTGGCCTGAGGTCTCCACTACAGAACCCTCTTCCCTTGGAAAATTAAGACAGCCTAAGGGACACTGCAGGGAGAGCTGGGTGTCTCTGGCTCCTTCAGAGCCGTGGCTGGCACACAGCTAACTCTTGGTCCAAGTTTGCAAATGCTTAGCTAACAAAGATGGCATTATGCAAAGACGTGCACACGGCTGGTCTTGGAGTTCAAATGAAGTGACCACTGCCAAAAACTTTGTTTGGGTCCCCACGACTCTACCCCCACCTCCCCGGCCCCAGCCCTACCTCCTGCCTTGAAATAAAGGGCAAGGATTTGCAATTTGGGGTCTTGCCGCCACTTGAAACCCATTAAGGTGGCCGCGCAGCCTGGGTTCTGGCAAAATGCAATTCCAGTTACTCATTTAGTGTTTAATTAGCTACCGATGGAAGAGTCTGGCAGCCTTGGGGTTAGAGGAATTGCAACAAACGGGGTAGGAGCCCGAAGAAAGGATGCAACACAAAGTCTAAGCTCCAAGGCGGGTAGGGAAAGAAATTACTGTGTGTATGTTTTGTTTTTTTAATCTGCCACACAAGAGTGCCAAGGGTCAGAGCCAAAGGCAACTGCTATGAACTTGCCAGGACCTCTGGGCAGATGGCTAGGCCGGCTTATCTCTGGGGAGAGCACTCCCCCGCTCCTCAGAGCAGGGTCTGGCCCCTCCCCTCCCATTCTGCCTGCACCACCCCGTCCTCTCCCGCCCCTGCCCCCAAATGGTTCTGGCAGGCGTGGACACTCCCGGCCTGGCAGGAACCCCAGCTCAGCACATCCAAGGAGAGCCCTCTCAAATATCACTTTGCTATTTCAAACCCACCAAGGACACTGGACCCCTGCCACAGAGCCACAAATACCTCAGCTCGCGTCCACGCCTAGGCCTCTGGGGCACTTTCCTAATCTCCCTTCGAAGCCTGGAGACACAGGCCCACAGCTGGAGGTGAGGGGGTCAGCGGAGTCCTGCGGCGGGGACACAGGGGAAAGGGTGCCAGGCCCGCCTTGTCAGGGGCTCACGACAGCAGAGCAGAAAGGGAGAAACTGAGGCACAACACTCGCCAAGGTCATGGGATTCCACGTCTAGTATATGCCCCAGGTTCTTCACGGGGCATCACAGAGGGGCTGGGGTTAGGGGAAGCAGTCTGTACACCTTCCAAAATCAGGTACAAAGTCTCCTTTGTGGGGACACATGTATTTTCTGGAAGGAAAGGCCAGAGCTTTTATCACATTTTCCCTGCCAAAAGAGCCACTGTACCATAACAAACTCCCTTCCCGAGCTCCCGTCCCAAGCTCTGCCAGTGACTCTGCAGTTCACCTCTCTGCTGAACGCATTCCTTCAGGGACTATATACGGGCACACTAGGGGTCAAACGCAAACACCTCGCCTTCATTCAGCAGGAATTCTGTTCAAAAGTTGAGAAGAAGAACCTGAAAGACCCACATATAGTCCCAGCTCTGCCACCAACACTCCCCTCCCCCCTGCTACATGCCCTTGGACAAACTATCTAAACTCCAGACCCCGGTTTCCTCATCTGTGAAATGGGGCTGAAACTTAAGAATAACACCTGACCAATAAAGCCACCTTGAGGCCCAACCACAAGCCTGCACTGAAAGGCTTTATGAGAACCGCAGCGACGTGAGCGGTGCGGAGCCCCCTCGGCTCTCTAGCACCTTCAGCTCAGAGGCCATGCCTCTGGGTCTTGCCCACTCCGCTCATTTCTTGCCACCAAGAAGAAAACACACGATTAGCTACCACAGAAAGGGAAAGGGCTGCTGGTAGCCAAGAAGGCACCAAAGATCCTTCTTTTTACCAGCCACATGGACCCTGGGGGAGAGGCAAGCAGAGAAGGTGGCCCAAAGTGAGAGACACAGGTTGTACTGGGAGCGTCCAACCCACAAAAGGCCAGACCTCAGACAACAGGGTCTAAGAGAACCCAACGGCACTCCAAGCTTTTCCCGATGCCCTGAGAAGTGCTGCTCTGGTGGGAGTAGAAGAGCCCCCGAAACCACAGCAAGGTCCCCGGGAGCCTCCTCCAGGGCGTCGGGGCTCTTCGGACTTAGGGTAAACCAATTTCTCAGAAAAGTCCACTCCTGCACTGAATGCCCAAACACTCCATGTTACACGTAGTCAACATCAGGGTGCCCGAGCTTACAAATAACCTGCCAGGTGTCTGGGGGGACAGACTGTGACTCAAATAAAAACTCACCAATTCAAAGAAAATTTAAACCTCCTCCCCGCTGAGTCACCTGGTTCATTCCAGGCCCTATAGCCTGGCCCTGACCTGAGAGGAGCCTTTATGATCACCTGACCCCTGACCCCACTGTCAGGAAGGGGAGACAACTTGTCAGGAACACAAAATCTTTTCCCCTAAGAGAGCGGAGACCAGGATCTTCCCAGTGGAGGTCCTTTCCAAAGACCCTTCCAGCCCCACAGCAGCCGGGCACACCCCCTCATCCCTGCCCCAAAAGCACTTAATACTCACAACTCCCCCCCACCCCCAAGGCCTGGGTGGGTACCTGGGCCGCGCAGACTTCCCCCCAAACCATGAGAATCTTTGAATCGCCTCAATGGCAAAGGCAAGGCCAATGACTGGACACTCTTATTGACAAGATGTAAGGTAACTAGTTTACCAGCATTGGAATCGCCTGGCTCTAGACCACCCCGCAAAAGTGAAATCACCAAAAGAACATCTTCCAATATTCCAATGGCGGTTCTAGGCCAGGCTCCTCAGTGACTCCAAATTACCTATTCTTTCTCACCCATAGCTCCTTAGCCCCTTCATTCAATTAGCGCGCATGCCTACTGTGTGCAAGGTATTGTGCGAGCTACAGAGATGAGTAGCTCTGTAGGTCAATGAATGGTCTCTGGCATGGAAAAAATTAATAAGCTGTGGTTCAAAGACAAGCCTAAAAGAGGAATTAGGCAGAACAGACCCAAACAAACGGCACTTGCCATGGACCTGCGGGGCTGGGCCTCAGCAGCGTCAGGAGCTGCGAGTCCGGAGTCAGTGTCGGCCTGTGTCTGCATTCTCACTCTACCGCTCAGCTGGGAATTAACCTTCCTGTGCCTCAGCTCTCTCATCTGCAAAATGGAGTTAACAACTCCTCCTCTCACCTGGCCACTGGCCGCTTGAAATGAGAGACTGAACCAAAGCACTCAGCCCAGGGGCCCAGCACATGGAAAGCCACCAACAAAGGCTGTGTATAGATAGTTTGCATAGACAATGAGATGGAGTGATCAGAGTGTGCTAAAAACGATCATAAAAGTCCACAAAGAAGTTAAAAGGTGGAGAGGATTTGAATGGATAAGAGAAGCATGCATTCCAGACAAGAGGAAGGGAGCCTGGCAAGAGACAACCACAATAATTCTAGCAAGAAGGAATGAGAGCTAACTAGATGGCAGCCATGGGAATGGAGAGAACACATGAAGATCTGAGAAGGACAAAGAGAAAAGAAGGTTCCTTTTCTTAAATTTCTCTTCATTTACCAGGTGCTCCTCTGTCACCCCTGCAACCTGATGCCACCCCATAACTCCTTCACTATACAGATGTTCCCTCTCTGTCGCCCCTCATCACTCCAACCCTCCCCCCCACGGCTTCACTCTCAAGCCAATGACACCAAGTGGATTCCAATCGAGGAGAAAGGGTTTTGACCCCCCCAAACCTATGAACCCCCGGCCTCAATCAGTGTAACTTCAACGCTCGCTACCGTCTTCTACGTGTCTACGCCGATTTCAGTCCTCGCCACATAATTTTGCCGCCGTTCCTTCACAAATTATGGAAAGCAAACCCGTGCAAGCTTTCACTGCCACCCACATTGTTTCAAGACGGTAGACCCAACGACAAATTGCCACAACCTTACGTCCTTCGCTAGGGCACCAAACTTAGCTAAAAACTCTTAACTTCTCTGATAGCTTGCAAAAAATAGCATAGACATCCTCTATAAAGAGATTTACTTGAAATAGGCACGTCCACCTATCTTCCCAACTCTAAAACGAAACCATTTGCACAGCAAAGACTGGCCACACAGGAATGGGCTCTCCGTACTTTTTTTTTTTTTTCCAAAAAAAAAAAGGAAGATTTTTACTAGGTAGAAAGGTCAAATTCACCAACTATTTTTATATGCCTAATGTACCTTCTGGCCTCCTCCCCCAACCTCCAGCTCAGGAAACCCTATGATCATCACCACGGATTTTCCCAGAAGAACCACATCACAAGAGAACCAGTCACCTCACCTTTTACTACTGAAAGTTTACCAGACCATAAGTACCATTCGCCAGCTTCTCTTTCTCAGCCCTGGAGAGGGCACAAGCACTGGTCCATTTCCTCAGCTGTCTGTTCCAAGGGCATTAACTTTTCAGTTGTAACAAAATTTCATCCCCTTGAATAGTCTCAAAACCAGTGAGCCTCCCACGGAGTCTCTAACTCCTCATATTACAGGAGAAATTGTCACCATAAAGATATTCGTGGTAATGGGATTTGACCACTTGTGAAACTCAACCAGATGGGTTCTGGTGTCCTAGGCCAGTTCCTGGTGTCCTAGGTGTGTCCCCGCCTCTGGATGCAGGGGACACAAATGGCCTGGCTAAGTGGGTAAGCCCTGACAACATTCAAGAAACCAACTTCCATGCGCTAGAGCTTGGAGACCATTCCTACCACCTCACGAAAAAGGGCAAGACCAAATAAACCACATCTTATGTGCCTGTACGCACGCGTTCACACTCACTCACACACATACACACACACACGCACATACCATCTACAAGGCCAACAGGAAGCAAAGCCTGGAAGGAGGCTGGGAAGAACTGCAGACACTTCCCCTTCCATCTCCCACCCCCCCTCAGATCGTGTTTCATCTGATCATAAATTCTGACTCCAACCCATGTTTGGAGTCTAATATTTTTTTTTTGAGGGGGACTGCCATGGGAGATGGATATGCGGCAGACATCGCTCTTATAAGCATTTCATAAATCTTGGGAAACTCATCCAGGTAGAGGATGAATGATAGGGTAGCGAGCGCTATGATGTGATGAAATTAACTATCCTCACAAGAACATTTTGAACACAAGATTATGGACCAGCCAAGGACGTCAAAGTATACGCGGTCTTAGGGGGCACAACATGAGCCCTCCAACCAAGCACACACGCGCGCGCACACACACACACACACACACACACACACACACACAAAACATAATGAAAAGACTGTTCCCTGGGAAGTAAGGAAAGAGTCCACTTCACCAAACTCTCAATTCAACCACCCCTTCTGCTCCGAAACACAAGTTTCGTATTTGCTTTTTCTGTGGCGGTGGTGGTGGCCAATTTTTTAATTAAACCAACACCAAGGAGGCTCGGTCCCGTCCCAGCTAACTGTCCACTCTGAACATCAACCTCACTCGGCTGAGCCCTGAACACCACCATTTAATCCTCCAGATAGGTATCTCACTCCTCCGCATAACAACAACATCACGAAACACTGCTCCCCAAGTTAGAACGGGCAAGGGCAGCAGGGAGGTGGGCAGAACAAAAAGAAAGGCCAGGAGAAAACAAAGACCACTGCCAACTGGCTGTGTGTTTGACTCTGGTACTAAAGAAGTTAGAGCTATCCAACCCTGTAATTATTGCCAGGATTAAAAATTTGTTACTCACGTAATCATGAAAGGCTTTTGCTTCACTCGAATGTTCACAAGTGTCTCGCCTTTCAGGAGCTGCACAGTAAAGGTCCCAAAATACGCTGCAAGTCAAAAAATAAAATAAGATCAGGTTACTAATTATTACTCACGTACCAACGACAAGTGTACAACGTACAGGCTAACAGCAAGTGGTCTCCCAAAGGCTCCAATCCCACATTTCCAGCCTTTGTCGGCCAAACTTGGGCTTGAAAACACAATGGCAAGCCAAACCTTTGTAGGGTACGGTTAGGGTTAGGTTAGGGTCAGTTCTCATCGATCAGGCGCCTACTGCGTGCTGGAGGCCTCACGCCCGTGACCCTGCTTGTAAATACTGCGGTATTATAAGGTAGGTGACTATCCCTACTCTATTCAAGAGACAACTGAAGTTTGGATGAGTTAGTACAACCCATTCATGGGTGCCCAGACAGAACACGTAGGAATCGGATAAGAATCCAGGCCTGCTTCATCTGTGCTCCTTTTACCACCACCTCCCCAACCAAAATGGCTACATTTCATAAAAAGGTTAAATTGTCAAAGTCAGGACTATGATTCATAGGCAGAGCAGTCTGGGTGACTAGCAATAAAGGAAACCTACAGGTTCTCAGTCCCAGAGCCCACACCCCCACCCTCCCATCTCACCCCCAGGCCCAGCCAGGCCCTCCCCCAAGGAATTCTTATGCAAGAACCATCCCCCCCCCAAAGAATGCATATCAATTAGCCAAAGGAGAGGTTGTCACAGCCCGAGTATCCTGTCCTTTCCTGTTGAAGTAGCCCTCCTCAGAGAGGCACCTGTCCACCTATCCAGCAAAGGGGGAGGGGGAGCGTGCAGGGGGATGGCGAGATATCTCTGCCTCACCCACCTCCAAGATTTGTCGTAGTCACCCTAACACTTTGTATTACAAGAGAACAAACCTACACGTCACCGGTCAGCCAGTAAAACCTTACACAAACACGGGGTAGTCCTTGGTATTAATATAGGGCCTTAGAAACCCTCTCCAGGTCAGGAGCCCAGGACCCAGGGCTCGGAACCCACTTGAAGGAAATGGGCACCAGAGCAGAAGTCTGACTCCTGGTCTAATGCTCCCGTCCCCCTCACCAACAGCTAGCTCTGCTGGTCATCAGACATGCCATCTCACTCAAGGTGTCTCAATTCCAGGGCCTGACCAACTCAGCCAATCAGAGCCCCGGCTGCCTCCCACCTGGAGAGCCTCAGCTGTCATTTGCTCAGGGTTGAATGGCACGAAGCAACTTCTAACTAACAAGACCACAGATAGACACTCAGAGCCACCACTGCTCAGGTCCAGCACAACAGACTCTCCACATTCCTGGGGCCGAGACAAGGTTGGAGAAGATGGGCCGGGGGGGGGGGGGGCTTATGGACAGAACAAGAAAATCAGAGATTTCTAGTAGCTGCAGAGGAAGGCTCGAAAACATTCCTTTTTGTCCCCTGAAGCTGCACACATTTGATTAACCTCTCCACACACTAAAGATTCTAACACTACAAACTCCCCAGTCCCTTCTCAGTTAACTTCTACTCCTAAACCCGAGCTTCTGCAAAATCCGTGATGGTTAGACGCACCAACCCCGCTCACATACTGCTCTCCAAAAACAAGCCCAGAAAACCTATCACCCACTCCTACAGGTCGAGTCCTCAGGCCACAACACTGCAGTGCCAAGGCTGGCAGAAGTAATTACAAACTCATTTTCTCTGTGCAAGTTAGAACAGACACTTCATCCCCCCGCATTTCAAAGAGACTCGGAACAGTAACCTGCTCCGCACAGGTAAACGCACGCAAAGACCCCAAGACATGGCACTTCGATCCTTCTGAACTCCACCAAAATATCAAAAGCCGTTCTGCTTTCTTGTCCTTTTCAAAAGGACGTCAAAGACTCCACCAATCGGTCCCGCAAAACATCCAGGTCTCACCACTCACAGCGACTCACTCCTGCTGACCCTGAGCCTCCGTTCTTACGCAAACCTACCAGGAGACTAGACCTAGAGAGGTCCCACCCCAGCAGGACCCAAATAAAGGAGGGAAAAGGTCACAAATAAGGGAGAGCCGCGAACTACCAACTACAAGCTTTCTGTGAGGTCAACATCAACCAGTTAAGGTTCTTGGTAAAATGAAACTTTGTGGTTTTAGGGATGCTGGGGGTTGGGGGGGAGGGCCCACAGAGGAGAGGAAGGTCCAGTCAGTCTGAATCAGTATCTTTAAAGGAAGTGGCAGCCCCTTCTTGCTTTTTCTCAGGGTGCCTGGAAAAGGCCCCAGTAGAGTTGCTCTCTCAAGGTTTTGAACTCACAGAAAAAAAAGGAAGGGACAGGCCAGTTGTAAAACAGACCTGGTATCCTCTCCACCCTACCCCACCCCCACTCCCTCTAATTAAAGCAGCATGCAGAATTGACAAAAATCCTTTAAGGTTTTTTCAAGCCCCAGCCTGGTGCCCCAAAGAGAGATAAAAAAGTAAAGGAGTTTCTATACAAACACTGGGCACGATTTAGTAGGTTCTCAATAAGAGGGGAAAAAGAAGGCAAAAACTTCAGGTACCAGCCTCTCCTGTCCTTTTCCTCCTTCACCGGCCCTGGTCTGAGTGCCCAGGGGTGCCCTGTTCTGTGCCAAGCCTGAGAGCTAAGGCATGGGGGTCTGCTCCAGGCCTCCTGTCTTTGTTCACCCAGACCCAGGTCTCAGAACAAAACACACACACACACACAAAACTACCACACAAACTTACCACCACCACGAGTGCAAAAACCCAGGCGGTTCTCCCAACGTGATGTTTTTTTCCCATCGAATCTGGAAAGCAGAGAGCAGAGACCGCTTAGAGGAGCAGAGAAGGGTGGGCTGGGGGCTTCCCGGAGCCAAAAGGCTGTGAAGACCAACTAACAATAAATGCCAAAAGGTGATAAAAATTCAAAATGGTGGCCACAGTGGCTGCTCCTGAAAACAAAGGCTCTAAGAATAGTAGGGAAGAGGGGGTGTCAAGAAATTGGATGATGGGGGGGGAGTTCCACTCACCTCCGACAAGAAGGTCTGTGCAGATTTCTGTGCTCCTACGTGCAGTAAATACTCGTAGACGTATAAAGCTAACCTGGAAAGTGGGCAAGGGGCACAGAAAGAGAGGGCGTCAGATCACACGGGGCGCTCGCTTCTGGACCTTGCCAGCAGGCTTCCAGCCCTGTCTGCGCTGTCCCATTGTGGCCCCAACCAGAGGTGAGCAGCTAGCTCGGCCCTGCCTCGGGGCCGCGGGTGGAAGCAGTCAGGGGGTGGGTACCAGGGGACGCGTTGCCTCGAGCCGTGAGAGCTGGAGAGCAGCCCCCAAACTTGAACTTCCAACTGGCATCGGGGCCAAACCAACCTAGGTCTCTCAAACTCGCAAACCTCCCGACCACAGAGCCTCCCTCCTTTTCCCGACCCACTCGTTGCCACCCTCTCTCCAGCTCTGAGGGTCCGGGGGGTCTCAGTCCTGGACTCCGGGGTGCTCAGCGCGCTCTGGAGAGGGCAGCAAAGCGCCACCCTCACCAGCTCCCCCTCAAGCAACTGTCCCCCAAGCCCAGGGCCAAGCCGGCGCCGCCGTCCCTGCCCAGCGCGGCGCCCGGGAGGGCGCGGGGCGGGCGGCGAGGCCGAGGGCAAGCAAGGGAGAGCGCTCCCGGCCGAACAAAGCCCCCGGCACGCACTCCTCACGCCGCCGGCGGACAAAAGGAGCCTTCGGGGCTGCTGGAGCCACGCGCCCCCTGCCCGCGCCCGCGGGGCAAAGTGCGGCCGCCGCGGCGGGCGCCCAGGCTAGCGCTCGGGACCTCGCCCACCCCTCTCCGCGGGCCCCCGCGCCCGGCACGCCCCGCGGCCACCAGGTGCCCCCTCCCCCGGCGGCGCCCCCCGACGCCCCGGCCTCCGCCGCCTCCCAACAATGGGCTCTCCCACGCCGCCCGCCGCGGCCTCGGGGAAGGGGCCAGGCAGGCGGCGCCCGACCCGGGGCGCAGCAACCCCCGCCCGCCCACCTGCCTCCCACCGCCCTCCCGCAGCCCGGAGACGGCGCGGCCGCCACTTGGAAAATAGGGCTTACTTTTCCCGAGCCTGCCCGTCCGAGGGCACCGCCGAGCCTTTGCCTTTGGCAAACATGGTTTGCAGAGAAGAGGGCGCCGAGCCTCGCCGCCGCCGCCGCCGCCGCTACCGCTCCGGCTGCTCCCGAGCTGCCCCTTCGCTCCCGGCCCCCTCCCCGGCCTCGCTCGCTCGCCCGCTCGCGCTCTCCTCGCCGCGCTCCCCTCCCTCCCCCCCAGGCGCTGGCTCCGCGCTCTTTCCAGCTGTCAAAGCGTCAGCCCCGGCCGCGGCCCCATCGCCCTGGAACTCCTCCCGCGCCGGCTCGGCCTGGGGTGCCGCTGCCGCCGCCGCCGCCGTTCGCCTGCCGGCCCGGCCGCCCGCTGGCTCGCTCGCGCGCCCGCCCGCCCGGCTCCGCCTGCGCCGCCCTCTGCGCCTCCGGCACCGCTGCCGCCGCCGCTGCCGCTGGTCTACTTGGAGCTCAACCGAACGTGGCTACCCGGGCGAGGAAGCGAGGCGGGCGTCAACGTCCCGCGATTGATGGCCGCTTCGGCCAATCGGCGCGCGGGGGCGGGCCCGGCGGCCCGGGAGGGACGCCCTGTCAGCGCCCGGCCGCGGCAGTCCCCGCTGCGGCCGCCTCCACCGAGCCGCTGCCCCTGCTCCCGCGGCCGAGCCGGGGGTGCCCGGGGGCGCGCGCCTCTCTTTTCTGTAGATGTGGGGAGGGGACTCGAGTCGGGCTGGGGGAAGCTCTGGTCTCCCGGCCCCGGCGACGAGGGGGTTTGCCCGGCGCTCTCCGCGCCGGGGACACCGGGGGGGGCGGGGGGCGCTGCGGCAGCGTCGGAGGGGAGGGGGCGCGGACCCCTAAGCGGAGAACCGCCGGCTCCTTCCCGCCACGTCCCTCTCCCTTATCTGCCCCTCACCTTCCCCGCCCGGCCCAAGCCGGCCCAGCCCTTATCTCCCCCTCCCCCTCGGCCGCCCTCCCCCCCTGGTCTCCGACCCCGACCCCCTCCCCAGACTCCAGTCAGCTCCCCAGCCGCCCCGCCCCCGGCCCTCCCTCTTGCCCAGTCCGCCTTCCAAGCGCCGGGCCCGGGGCTCCACGCTGCGAGCTGGGCGGCTCGAGCCGGCGCCGAGGCGCGCGACTGCTCCTTTACTACATCATTAAAATACTTTGGAAAGCCCCAAAGTGGAGCCGCGCGAAAAAGGTCCTTGGCGTGCTTTGGGGAGCCTGGGGGAGGGGACGGGGGACTTGTGCTAAGAGAAGGGAGAGTGCTCCCAAATTTCTAAGGTCTGGTAGCCCTGGCAAGTTAGCCCCTTGGCTTCTCCACAGGAGACTGTGCCGTTCCGGGGTACGGGGGCGTCACCTGGGTGTCCCGCAACGTGGAATGCGCGCCATAGAAATCTGCAAACTTCAAATAAATGGACCTAAATTGGGGAGTGGGGGGGGATGAGAGGGTTGGGGGGAGGGGAGGCTTCCATTGTCAGTGACCCAGGTGTACAATGGGAAATGAGGGGGGCTGGCAGAGTGACCCAGCTATTTGATGCTGACTCCTCTCTGCCCACGCTGAGAACCCCGAGTACACACTCTGACTCCCTTATTAGACCAGAAACCAGCGAAATAGGGGAAGACTCCCCCATTTTCAGACTGCTTTTAGAGTGCGGTTCTCTTTAAATGTGATAAAACACTGTCGGCACTGTCTCTTTAAAAGAGTCAAGCAGAAAAGGCTGTGTAAGCGCTGATTGGCTGCCGGTTTGGATACATCTTTAGGGGAGCCTTGAAACTGTTAGCCTAGGTTGATTTTTTTTTTTTTTAACTGCGCTGTTCCAATAAACAAGTAACGCCCCTCCCCCTAACATGCCTCGCACCAAACAATTAAAGGATAGGTCAGTGTCCTGGGGAAAACACGTTTCAAGTAGGAAAACTCAGAACTAAATTTAAACAAAATAAAGAATAATTCCCTACCATTAAAGTTTGCTTATTTTGATCTGTTGAAAAGAGAAAAGGGGCTTTTAAAAGAAATGCCCCGCAGCAAACCGATCTGCATTGGTTCAGGAAAGAGACTCGGTGCATTTTTGGAAGAATGTTCTACTCAGTGTAACAGCCTCCCTAAATTAGAATACAGCCAGGCCCTACGGATGCTTCTGGACGCACTCTGTTCTCTGCTGGGACCTAGAGATCGCAGGGGAAGGGGACAGAAAAAGGGAAATACTGAACCCTAGTCCATGGTTGTCTATGCCTGCCCTTAGTTTAAAGGTTGTTTTGTGAATGAGAGAAGCATGGAGGTTGGGAGCGAGTTGAAATACAACGATAGGGGAGAGAAGGAAATAATTACAGTTATTTTTTCCCCTAGGCAGTTTAATTTAATAGGGCTAACTTAAGGTACCTTAGAGCCCACACTAATTAAATTGGCCTGTTCATCCCCTTCCCCTGGACTTCTATTTTTGATGGGCTAGGAATGGCCAAGGATGGCTTGTCAACAGACTGACTCACAAGAAGCCTGACTCATCTTGGGTCTGCAAGGCCCACAAATTATGAGTATCGGTCGGGTCCTGGCTAAAGGAAAACACTGCCCTTCTCTGGCTCTACTATGGCAGTGTCTACCAAGTTGGCCATGACCTATCAGCACCAGGGCTGCAGCGCAAACCTATCTGTTTGGCCATCATTTTCCTTATCTGTCAAATGGGAAAGGAGGGTTAGAAGGTCTTTAATATCTCTTGAGAATCTGATGTTCTATGACGCTGATTTCCCTTCTATAGTTTTCTTTCTCCACCCCGCCCCCCACCTCCCCAGCCCTCCCACCAAGAAAAGGACTAACACCTTCTTCGGGAGCATATGTGGCACAAGAAGAGGAGTGGTGTTCAGGGAACCTGTACCAGGCACTCTGTCCTTGTGGTCTGCCCTCTGCTAGGGCCTGACACAGAATGATGCCCCATGTCAGTAGATTCTTAGTGAAGCGAAAACAGACAGTGAGAGGACCCAGAGAGAGACAGCAGGGAGCCCCCCAGCCTGCTGGAGAGAAGGGAGTTGACAGGCTCCCGGGAAGCAGGACCACTCAGCAGCCCCAACCAGGTGTGCACACAGTGATCCAAGATGCAGTCAGATCAGAAGCCAGTCCAAACACCCAAGAACAGCATTCTAAACCTCAGCCTACCTTTCCCACTGAATTCCCCAGCTCCCCCTTCCCCAGATCACATCTTTGGGCCTGGTATCTCTACCTGGAATGCCTCCCGCCCCAACATTCCCTTTTGACCATTCCTTAGGGCTAACATCCCCTTCTATTCCATCTTCTCCTCCAAAACTTCTTTGCTTTTCGCTCTTGGAGCAAAACTCATCCTTCCCTCTGCTTGGTCTCATTTGGCTTAAACTTCCACAGTGGTTCTCCATTCATTCTGCCTATTGTTGTAGCCCATTGTTTACTGTCTGTCTGCTCCGCCAGACCTGGCAGGGAGAGGAACTAACTCTGAGTCATCTGTGTGTCTCACCAGCCAGCACAGGTTCGATTCCTGTGTGTACATCAACACTGGTGTACGTACCAGGGGCTAGGGAACCACGAGAGGGAAGAATGGTTTCATCCTCAAAGTAGCTCTGGGCCCAGAGGGGAGAGAAGAGACACCACCAACAATGGGATGAGATAAGGCCCCTCTCCCAGCCCCACCCACCTAAACCACCAGGAACTACTGCACTTTGGGTCCTCAGAATGTACCGGGTCATTGCTCTTATATCCACCTTAGACTCATTCATTCTTTCCTCCTCCCTTTCTCTAACCCTCCCTCTCTTCCTTTCCTTCTTTCTTTGAGCACATGTCCATTGAGAATCTACTATACCAAGCATTGTTCCAGGTACTAGGTAATAAACCAAACAAAAATCCTTACTCCATAGACCTTATGCTGTTGGGAAATCCTCTGTCCAAAGCCTCTTTCTGTGACAGACTCCTACTGATTGTAAAATCCAGCCTGGACAGGTAGCACCTCCACCAGGAAGCCCTCCCAGGAAGCCTTCTCTGAGCTCCCAGACTGGGCCAGGTGTCCCCTGGCAGCCCCGGGACCACCCCCCTAAACCACAACAGATTGCCCTTGGCCACACTGCATAGATGTGGACACATGTACATCTCCCTCATGGGAGCATGAGTGCCTCCTGGTCAGGGCATGGCCATCATTCACCCGTGGACCTCCAGTGCCCAGCACCTGTGGTAAAGGAAGAGTCAAATGACTGAGTGACCAGAATGAGGAGGATACAGGCAGATGAGGTGGGAGAGGAGGAGAAGGAGAGGTTGACTCCAAGCTTGGGCTAGAGTAGCCACTCCTTCACTCAGCTGCCAGAAACTGGAGGCCAGAAATCCTGGTTGGCAGTGGCCAGGCCTCCAGAAGGTGGCGGTTAAAGGAAAAAGACTTCAGGCCGGAGGGCTCAACCCAGGAGGTTGTGCTGACCAGGGATGCCAGGGGATCTCCCTACCTCTCCCTGGCAAGAAGCTCTCTTTCGGAGTCCCTCACACAGCTGCTGGAAGGATGGGGCTTCCCTGGCTGGGGGGAGGGGGTGGGGGCGGCTGTGTGAATGGTCACTGAGCCTGCAGCCCATCCCCCTCCTGCCCCAGCACAGCAGGTCCTGGAATTGAGTGGAGGAACCTCTGGTCAAAACCTGGGACTCTTCTGCCAGGGGGTGAGGGGCTCCGGCCCAGGCCGGTCGGCCCCGGTCTTAGCTGACATTTCCCCAAGGGGATCAGGTACCTCCATGAGGGGGTATGAAATCCAGCATCTAGGCCTTTCTGGTGGATGTTGGACAGACTGTCTGGGAAAGGAGGACCTCACTGTCCATGTCCAGGGCAGGCAGGAGGACAGCATGCAGGAATTGCAGGGACTCGCCCGCTGGGCTGCCAGTCGGTGCTGGCCAAGCCCGCGTTTCCGATCGCCTCTGGACAGTGGAGAGTCAGTGCTTTGAAGGCTGTTTGGAGGCTCCGAAGAGATAGTAATTGGAGAAACAGTCTGTAAATTGAAAAAGATGATTGCTCCTGATGTTATTAGCACAGCAGAGCCGGCAAAAGGAGAGGTGCTAAGAAAGAAGGAAGTGAATTTAAGTTTAAAATCAAATGTGTTTTGAAATGTCTTCGACAGGATACACACCTATGCTGAGACACTTGTCAGAGCAAAACGGTTTTAGGCATTTTCTTGAATGGATTTCGTTCTATCTAGAAAGCACCTACTAAGCGCTGGGCGCTGAGCCAGGGATGCTGAAAAGTACAAGAAATACAAGGCGAGGTCCTGCCAAGGGTAGGCGGGGAGGGGAAGCCGATGCTGGGGTCCTTCCTGGGTTCCTGCCACACCTCCCCCACCTCCTCTCTAGGATGTCTTGGCCATGAGTTCATGCCCATGCCACCCACCATGAAGCCTTCCGCAGTGTCCCCCTGGCAGCTCCCCCTTGCATCCTCCGCTGGCCTTGGGCCAGCACGTCTCTATGTGCACTCGCCCGCTGCATCTTTATCCACACCATTCCCTCTGCCTGGAACACCTCCCCCCAGACATGGCTCACTTCCTCCAGGTCCCTGATGTGCACATGGCCAGAGCCCTCCCTAATGAACCTCTATGGAATGGCACCTGCCCCCCTCATCCCGGTCTAGTTTTCTCCCTAGCAACCGTCACCAACTAACATAGTATATGTTTATTTGTTTTTCTTACCTTTTTCCCTTGTTAGAATTTAAGCTCTGTGGGAGTTTAATCCCTACCTCTAGAACAGGTACTCAATAAAAATATGTTAAATGTTGAATAAAATAATTTTTTTAACGAAGATTTTCTGAACATCTGGTATAGGCTGTGCCTCCTGGTAGGTGCCGAGAATGCCGGGTGAACAAGACAGTCCCAGTCTCCTTCTGTTCAGAGCTCACAGCCCAGCGAGCAAGGTAAGGGTTAATTCAAGAAGCACACAGATAAATATGTCATGACAAACTGTGCCAAGCAGAGGATGCTATAAGAGCGAATAACAGAGTCTGATCCTGTGGGGGAAGGAGTAGTGATCAGGGAGGGCTTCCCTGTGTAGGTGACATTGGAGTTGTAAAGGCATACAGGAGAGCTAACTACACAAAGGAAGAATGTTCTGGGTAGGGAAGGAAAATCTGCAGCAGGGAGGAGCCTTGCCAGGTGGAGTTATTGATAGCTAGTCCTTGGGACGGGAGCAGACCCCACCCCTGTTCTGCGGATGTCCCTTGCTGTGGCATTGTGGCATCGGAGAAACCCAGAGCAGAGAACTAGAGCTTATCCACACAGGAGGTGAGGTGCTGTCAGGTAACGTTTCGGGAAGCCGGTTACTGTAGCAATGGCTGGAGTCACAAGTGGGCTGACCACTTTCACACTCCTTATAATAGGTATTATAGCAAAAAAAAGAAAAGAGAAAGAAAAAAAGAAAGAAAGAAAGAAAGAAAGAAAGAAAGAAAGAAAGAAAGAAAGAAAGAAAGAAAGAAAGAAAGAAAACATGGAGTGTTGGAGGATGTGGAGAAAGGGGACCCCTCGTGCACTGTTGGTGGGAAGTACGCTGCTGCAGCCACACCGGAAATCAGGAGGGAGGCTCTTCAAAACACAAAACAGAGAGTTGCCTTACGATCCAGCGATTCCGCCTCTAGGAACACACCCCACATAACTGAAAGCAGGGACTCAAACAGATATCTGTACACCAGTGATCGTAGCGGCACTAGTCACAGGAGCCATAACGCAGACCCGGCCCAGAGGAACGGACAAACTGTGATGTATGCATAAACGGAATGCTACTCAGCCTTGAAGAAGGAAGGAAATTCTAACACAGGCGACAACGTAGATGAACCTGGAGGACATGCTGTCAAGTGAGATGAGCAGACACGAAAGGACACATACTGCGTGAGTCCGCCGGCACGACGCACCTAGAGCCCTGAAGTTCACGGAGACGGAGACGGCAGCGGCGCCTGCCACGGGCTGGGCAAGGCAGGGGAAACGCGAGTTGCTGGCTAAATGGGTACAGAGTTTCAGTTTGGGAACATGAAGTTCTGGGCTCGATGGTGGTGACGGTCGCACAACAGTGGGAATATACTGAGGGCCACTCAACTGTAACTTAGACCTGGTTAAAATGGTAACGTTTCGTGTGATGTATATTTGACCACAATAAAAACCAGAAAGAAAAGGGACTGAGCTAAGAGCAATGAGGGAGGGCAAGGAGAGGTCCAATATGGGGCGTCATGGGGCTTTGAAAGGGGCACCTACGAGGGAGGGGCATTTAAGCTTGTCCAGTGCGGGAGACGTGGGACAGAGGCTGCCCGGCCTGTTTCTTCAGAGTGGGTGAAAGGAGCACCGGATGCCAAGGCGATCCCTGCAAGCAACCCTCCCAAGTCCCATGCCGACCCATCGGGAAAGCTGTCGGGACCAGACCAGGTCTAAACTGAGGTTTGAGCGGGGAGCTGCTGGGCAGGTGTGGAATACGTGTCAGGCAAATTCATGCATTTATTCAACTGAGCTGGACCATTCAGGGCCTTGGTTGTCATGCTAAGAAGTTTAGCCTTTGTCCTGAAGGCAGGGCTTTCACCAGGGATGACTTCCTTGTGCTTTAGGAAGAGCATTGGGCGGGGGAGCCCCGAGGGCAGTGGGGGGCTCAGCAGCAGGTGTGGTGAGTGGTGCTGCAGCAGGTGCGGTGGAGGGAAGCTGAGGGAAGAGTGTTTCCTGGGCTCGGTCGCTGACTGCATACGAAGGTGTGAAAGCTGACTCCCAGGTTTCTGGCGTGGATGAGGGCCTGCCAGTCAGGGGGCCCAGGAAGGGAAGCCGGTCTGTGGGGGGCAAGCATGAGAAGGTCAGTCTTGGACGTGCTGAGTTGGAAAAGCCCATTGGATGTCCAGATGGAGGGATTCAGGGACAGGTAGGCCAGAGTCTGGAGCTCCGGAGTGGCGTCTGCCCTGAAGATGGAGCCTGCAGAGTCATCAACACCTGGAATTCAGATTCAAGCCCGCGAGGCAGCTGAGGTGACCCAGACATACCTGTGGGAAAGAAGAAGACAAGCGGGCATGGTGCAAATGGTGCAAACCCCCCCCCCCCCACCTCAGAGCATCAGAGGTCAGGATGCTTCTGAAACCCTCTTCCCACTCTCTCCCGATTTCCTTCCTTCCCCTCCGACTGTTCTTCCTGTTATCCGAGGAAGGGTTCTTATTCTCCAGCCTCCTCTTGAAATTATATTGGGTGAGCTATTGCTGATACAATGTTACATAACAAACAGCCCCAAAATCTCAGTGGCTTATTATGAAAGCCATTTATTTCTCACTCACAGGTCTGCAGTCGGTCTGGGCGGCTCTGTTCCAGTCTGATCATGGGCCCCCCTTGCTGGGGCCCAGGCTAGAGGGCAGAGGCTGCCCAGCATGTTTCTGCAGAGTGGGTGAAAGGAGAACAAGATGCCAAGCCAATCCATGCAAGTCACATGCCGACCCAGCAGCAGCGGGGCAGGGCGGTGTATGCCTCCCACAGAAAACGAGGTGGATATTTGCCACACCAGCTACTGTGAATGAGCTTCTCTCAGGCTCTGTCCTTGACCTTCACTTTTGCTCTGGGCAAGTTCAGCCATACCCATGGCATTGACCACACCTGAACCTCCATGATGAAAAAAATCCCAGATTTTTTTCTTAGTACCAGCCCTCCCCCGCCATCTGTTTAGTTAAAAGGCATTCCCACCTGGATGTCCCTCAGGTGATTCAAAGTGCCTGTGTCCAGAACTGGACTCATTATTTCTTCCTATCCAGTTCCTACTCAGTCCCGTCTCTGTGCAGGGCACCCACATGTAGCCAATTACCTGGGCCAGAGACTTAAGAGTGGGTCTCTGCTGCTTTCCTTCCCTCCCCTCTGCCCCCTCTGCCAGCACCTGGGTTGGTCAGCTAGATCTAGTAAGCATTCCACGTTTTTCTTTTCTTTTCTTTTTTTTAAGATTTTATTTTTAAGTAATCTCTACACCCAACGTAGAGCTCGAATTACAACCCTAAGATCAAGAGTCACGTGCTCTGCCGACTGAGCCAGCCAGGTGACCCACAGGCATCCCACGTTCTGCCCACTCACTACCCCCACTCTCGTCACTGTGATCCAGCCCTGGATTATTACACAACCCCCAACTGAGCCCTCCGCCTGCAGACTCTCCCCCAACACTCCACCCTCTCCTGGCCAGCAAGAGAGATGTGCTCAAGGCACAGACGTGACATGCTTTTGCTCAAAACTCTTCAGTGGCCCTCCTTCTCAGCCAAGAGGAAGCCCAAGGTCCTCAGCAAAAAAGTTCAAGCTCCTTTATAATCTGGCCTCTGCCTCCCTTGCAGCTTGCTGCTCAGCAGGGTCCTGAGCGCGGGGGTTGGACGTGCTCCTTGGGAGTGTGCAGCCTGATGGGGGAAGCGGACGACTCTGCCAGTACTTATGATAGAACGTGACAAGTGTCACAGTGGAGGATACAGGCCCCTGTGGGCATAGCGCATGGGTGTTATGCTGGTCCAGGGGTCAGAGAAGGTGGCCGGGAGGAGGTGGCCTTCCTAGGACAGTAACGGGAATGGATGAGTACTATCAAGAAGCTGGAGACGGAGCTCTGAGGAGCACCAGCAGGCCTGATGGAGGAGGAGGAGCTGATGAAGGTGACGGAGGAGGCCTTGTCCCGGGGGTCAGTGAGGAGGAGATCTGGGGAGGGGGTGCCTAGGGAAGACAGTGCTTCAAGGCAAATGTTGACTCTCGGAGAGTGGTCAAGGAGCAGAGAGCTCTGCAGAGGCTGGCTGGCTGCTGAGGGCAGTTTTTGGGGAACAATCTGGGCAGAAGCCACATCACAGCGGTGGCGGCGTGGGAGGGGAGACAGACAGAGACAGCAGGTGCAGACAATTCTCTCTAGAGGCTGGGCTGTGAAAGGGATAAGAGACAGGCCAGCATGCCGGGGTAAGGAGCGTTGCTGTGCTTGGTTGAAGACAAGAGAGACTAGATGCTGTATCAATGCCGACTAGAAGGAGTGAACAGAGAGGGTGAGGCCAAAGGTACTGGACAGAGCCAGAGGACAACGTTACCATGACGTCCCTGAGAACGTGGGAAGGGAAGGGGCCCAACACAGTTAGAGGGCCACCTTCACTCCCCTCGGGGAGCACAGAGGGGAGGAGACAGCCTGTGCCCTCAAGACACTCATGGTGGGGGTGCCCGGGTGGCTCAGTCAGTTAAGCGTCTGACTCTTGATTTTGGCTCAAGTTGTGATTTCAGGGTCATGAGATCAAGCCCCAAGTTGGGCTCCATGCTATCTTCTGCTTAAGATTCTCTCTCTCCCGGGGCACCTGGGTGGCTGAGTCGTTAAGCGTCTGCCTTTGGCTCAGGGCGTGATCCCAGGGTCCTGGGATCGAGCCCCATATCAGGCTCCCTGCTCTGCTGGGAGCCTGCTTCTTCCTCTCCGACTCCCCCTGCTTGTGCTCCCTCTCTCACTGGCTGTCTCTCTCTGTCAAATGAATAAATAAAATCTTTAAGAAAAAAAAATTCTTTCTCTCCCTTTCCCTCTGCCCCTCCCTTGCTCATGCTCTCTCTCTCTCTCTCTCTCTCTCTCTCTCTCTCTGTCTTTAAAAAAAAAGATGCTCATGGTCTGGGGGAGGGGGCTGGGGCTTTGCAGAGGAAGTAAGCTTGGAGCTGGGGCTTTGAAGGTTGAGCAAGAGTTTGCTAGGCAGACCAGCAGTGGTGCAGGGAACTGCATGAGGCACGGGGCCGGAGGCTGTGGCATGGGCGACAGGAGAGGGGACCAGGATGCTTCTCACACCCTTGTGCATTGACTTCATGGGCACCCACCTCGGGCACCCGTGGACCCCGAGGGAGGGCCAGGACTGTCGTGTTCGTCTCTGTGTGGCCCGGTACCTGGCTTCTACGTGTGTTGAGCAGCGAAGGGTCCACTTCGGGCAGAGTGAGTCTATCCTGAGTGTCGCGGAAATAGCAAGGCTTCCGGGGTGGGGGGTCATCGCCTCTCTCCCTTCCAAGTGCTGGCCACTGCCCCGGGCTGGCGCCAGTGTGCGCTCAATAAATGTCGGCTATGTCCCTGGAGGCCCTGTGTTCCGAACCTCCTTTCTAGCCACCCTCCGAGGCCAACCGGGGGAGGAGGTGCGGGAGCGGCCCTCTCCCCCAGCTATCTGGGGCACCCAGAGCACAGCTCACAGGCTCATTCTCAGATTCTGAGCCCCGTTTCCACGGAAACAGACATCGGCAACCATCAAAGTCCCAGCTTTCAAACACGAGTCTCTTCCAAAACTTACTCTCACGTGATTCTTAGACTTCACAGTTGTGGGGGCTGCAGGGGCCTTACAGAGCATCCCACCCTCCCTGTGATGTGAGGGCAGAGCCAGGGCTAGAACACTGGGCCCTGGCTCCCAGTTCAGTGCTCCATCCTTCATCCGGAGCTGCCCGGACCTGGGAGACCCCGCAGCCATCCTGACCCATTGGCCAGGGCCTCAGTGTGTCCATCCATCCATCTAAGGACGAAAAAGTACCTAAAGTCAACACGCACCTGCTGGGTACCTCAGATTCCTGCCAGCTCAGTGCCCAGGACAATGGGCACAGGGGCGGGGGTGGTCAGCCTCCTCTTCCAAGGCTGATGTCATTGGAACCCGAGACCCGCTTCTTGGTCACTGAGGGCTGGGGTCCTGCCTCAGAGGATGCTGGGAGGAGGGACTGGGAGGACACGCGTCACCCACGGGCACTGATCTGGCACAGGGCAGGTTCACAGGAAAGGGGCTTCTAGAACCACGCAGTGTCCGCTGGGCTCTGCCTCTCTCTGCCTCGGGAACGCTGCCTGCCTGCTTGTGCTCCTGGCCTCCGCCCTCTCTCTGCTCTGTCTTGCAGTCCGTCGCTCAGTCTCTGCATCCCTGTGGGTCTCTACCTCCTCTGTCTCTAGGTCTTGACTCATCTCTGTCTCTGGATCGCTCCATACTGTTCCCTCTTGGCCCCTTTCTGTGGGCTTCTCTGGGTTTTTACCTGTCTCTCTGGATTTCTCTGTTCTCCCACCTGAGAGACTCGTGAGGACGGGCTTTTGTCTCTTTTGTCCATTGTCGAACCCCCAGTGTCTCGGACAGTGGCGGGCACGTAGTAGGTGCTCGGTAAGCACTTGCCAAATGAATGATGTCTTTACACATCTGTCTGTTTCTCTCCCTTCCTGCATATGCCTGCCTCCCCTCTCTGTCCTCTCTCTCCTCCTCATCTGCTGCTGTTGTGTGTCTCTGGACTTCTGCTTCTCTCTCCCCCTTTTTTCCTTTGTCTTTCTCTTTCGCTGTCTCTCTCATTCTCTCTCCTTCTCTCCCTGTTCTGTCAATAGCTGCCGGCCTCTCTTTTACACATGGGGGCACGTGCGTGCACGCACACACACACACCCATCTGCAGCATTCTTCCTGTAAACGTCTCCCAGGTTCATGTGGGTTTAGGAAACCTAACTTCGATACTGCAGCTCCAACCCTCAGAGAGCCGCCAACGTGCACTCCCCCCTCCCCCAAAATACCATTACAAACAGGACCAGGTATTCAGCCCCACAGCAAAACTGGGAGGCGGGCAATTTGCTTCCAGTGGCTTCGCCTGCTCCTGAGTCACCTGTTTCCTTCTGCCCAGTGCCTCTCTTGAACCGCAAGACCCCCAGAGTCAAAAGACCACCCCCTCCAATGATCTGCTGTAGAAAAGGTTCTGAGACCAGCCCCTCACTGCCCTGGTGTGACCCTAGTCACCATCAGACTTCTTCGGGAACCTGTCTAAAAATTTCTTCTCTGGGAGGTAGATGAAGATTTTGCCTCCAGGAGGAGGAGCGTTAGGCCCCTAGAAGCATGAGGAGGCAGTATGTGGAAGTTTGAAGAAAGAAGTTTACACCCCCAGACACCAACCTTGTAGACAGCCCCTGAACCGACAGACAGTGTGATGTGGCAGTGGGAACGTGGATATGGAGACCAGCAGAAGACCTGGTTCAATCTCGCCTCTACTCCCTATTTGCCGTGTGGCCTTGGCAAACGATTCGACCTCTCTGAGCCTCTGCTTCCTCATTTGGAAAATGGGGGTCATGCTGTCATCCTTTTGGAGGGAGATTCAGAGCAAGGTGTATAAAACACTTCACACTTCACACACAGTACGTGCTTGGTGAATGTTTGTTTCAGTTTCTCAGCCTGTTGGATACGCCAGGAAGGATGGAGTCGAGATGCAGCACATATCTGAACTACACTAGGTCCGGAGCTGGGGCTGCAGGCCAGTCTTGTGCAGGGATTACTAGCTCTAACTTTGGGGTCAGAGAGGCCGCTGACTGCTGTGTCCTTAACCTTCTGTAAGCCTTGGTTTCCTCTTCTGTAAAAGGAAGGTCATCACACCAACTCTATAGGGTTTTTGGAGGGTTAAATGAGATAATAGCTATAAAGTGCTTGGCCAAGTGTGTGATCGGGTGTGTGATCAGCAAACATTAGATGGTACTAGCTCTCCAAATGTTAGCTCATTGGCTGTCACAGTGATCCTAAAAGTACATGTTCTTTCACCCATCTTCCAGGGGAGGAAGCTGAGCTTGGACGGGAGGGGCAATTACCAGGTCAGCCAGCTAGCAGGAGGCAGGGGTAGGACTGAACTCCAGCCTCTTTCTTGGCATTGTCACTGTTTTAACCTCTCTCTCCCTTCCAGAGCTCCCCAAAACCCGGAAGCTGAGTCCTAGCTCATAAGTCTTCCCTGAACACGCTCATGGGCTCCCTCTCACTAGGCAATGCGGTGATTGCATGAGGAAGCAATGTGTGGGAGCAAAATCCCTGCCCTGGGAGGCTCGTCCAGGACAGCTCAAGCTCTGAAACTTGACATGGAACCAAAATGGCAGAGGAGCTGGTGGGGGTGGGGAGGACAAGGAGCCATGAACAATGGGACATGTGAAATCCTTTAGCAAAAGGGTGTCTGCTGCTGTGAGTTCCAGGGAAGTGTTATTCACGAGTGTGGTTCATCTTATATACTGGCATGGAAACAAGAATGGTAGGCGTGGCACCCCATTGGCACTCTGAGGCCTCCTAAGGAGGAAGGGAAGAGAGGGAGGCGTTTGCTCACAAGAATTATCCTGGAGACAGTGAGGGGATCTCAAGGCAGAAACCCCAGGCGGGCATACCTGGAGCCTGCTTACTCCACGGCTAAGTCCCCCAAATGCCTTGAGGTAGGATCCAAACCCCATGGGCAGCCTGGACTGGGAGGAGCTAGCTCGGTCACAGCGTCTGGACCACATATGCTCCATTCTGTCCCCCAAATGGCTCAATTCCAACAGTAGAAAGAGACGGCTAACTGAGTCACCTGGGGGGTGAATGGAGGGGTCCTTCTGGAAAGAGGGCAGGAATAGAGATGATCAGCAGAGTCTTGAGCTGATAGGAATGCCTGATAACACTAACCCCCCCCCATTTTTGTATTTTTCCAACTTGTCAGAGCTGTGAGTCACCCTCTAAGTGAAGGGATTCCCATGCCCAGGTGCTGGCTGGCTGGCAGATGCCAAAACACGTGACCCAGTAGCGAAGCACTTGGCTGGCTCTAGCAAGGTGCCGGGGTGGTGGGGTAGGTGGGGCACTGTCACCCGTAGAAAATGAACTGTCTTCAGAGCGACAACCTTCTCTACCAGACATTTATCCTCTGCCACTTTGCAAACATGAATCCAGTTCAAAGAGCTTGCAACAAAGAGATTCTATTCCACGTTATTTAAAGAGAAAAAGAAAAAGCAAGGCCAAGGTAAGAAGAGAAGGGAAATGAGCAGCGCATCTGCTGTGACTGGGCACCAGACGAAGCTATAAGCTCCTTACTGGCCAAGGCAAAAAGGGAAACATGATCACGTATGGAATTCTTGACATAAAGAGGATAGAAACTAATGTTTGTTGAGTACCTGTGTCAGCAAGCCATTGTTGTCCCCATTTTCTGGGAAGGAAAGAGAATCTCAGATGTCGTGCCGGTGCTTCTCTGAGATTCCCTCTCCTGGACCAACACGCTCGTCTCACAGCTCCTGGGAATTTGGGCTGCCGCCAGCTCGCGGTAGTATTCCTCCCTGGGAACTGCCTCTGGCGGCAGGGAACGACTTCATCCAAAGTCACACGCCCTTCAAGAGGAGATTTCTACTCCGGCTCTGAGGGTCTAGAGGTCCCAAAGAGAGAAGGTTTCCATCAGGGGACACAGGGAGAGCTCCAGCAAACTTGAGACCATGGCTGCTGCCTGATTATTTTTTAACTCCTTGAGCCACAAGTCCATCACCAAGGAAAAGAATGCCCAACCTAGCAAAGGCTACGGACGGTGCTCAAAAGGAGAAGTTAGAGCCGTGCGGTGAAGCAATAGGCACAGAGGAGAAGACGTGTCACGCTCAGGTGACCCACTGGAGTGTCCTTTGTGCTATTTGCCCGGTTTTGATGGCACATGGACAAGTCAAGCAAACCCTGGTAACACAGGGCTCAAACCCTTCCTGGTCGAGGGTCTGGCTCTCCACCAGGGAAGCCGTGTAGGTGAGAAGAGACGCTGGCGAAAGGCGAGGGCGCTCTAGACGAGGGGGTGGAAGGGTGGTGGCCAGTGTCAGTTATGGCCTTGAACTTCTGCAGCTGGGACTGTGGTTCATCCCCTAACCCCTCTCTTTCAAGTTTCCCCGGAAACAAAGCCAACCAGAATCCTGGAGAAGTGAATCCCACGTGGGTCAAACTTCATGGCAGCAGATGAATCAGAACAGGGCAAGGGGTGGTCGTCCCCGCAGACGTGCTCTTCGAGGCTAACCCACCCCTTCTAAGCTGCTGGAGATACGGCTGCGCGGGTCCCCACCCAATGTCACGCCCCCTCCCAAAGGTGACTGAGGTGGAGCTGCAGGGCCCGCTACCTTGCCTCAACCTGGGACATCTCTGAAGGGCCATCGGCCCAGGCTTCAGTTAAAGCCGCCTTGCTGGTCAGCGTCTGCCTCCCACCAGTCCTGCCTTCCTACCTGCCTACAGGCGTATCTTCTAAGAACACTTCACAATAAACCTTGGGCCGCAACGCTCAAAGTCGGGGGTTCTTTCCAGGGAACCCAATCTTTTTTAAAAAATTGTCTCCACGCCTAGCATGGAGCCCAATGCAGGGCTTGGACTCATGACCCTGAGATCAACACCCGAGCGGAGATCAAGAGCCGGACATTTAACTGAACCACCCAGCACCCCCCCACTAGGGATCCGGATCTTAAGTAGACATGTTGACAGTCTTGTTCAAGGTACCAGCCCAGATAAACACCTTCCCCCCCGTATCATGGAGGCAGATTCTCAAAGGAGGCAAAAGGGTTCTTGCATTGAGTTATAAAATTTTAATTAAGTATTTAACTGAGAGTCAAAAGGTTTTAAATTTGTATACTATGTATAGAGAAATTCCCAGTTTTCCAGGTGCTGTTGCTTCATAACCAACTACCCCAAACCTAGTGGAGTGAACCACAGCTTTTTTATCACGCTCAGCGGTTCCGGGGGCCTTAGACGGGGCACGGTGGGGGTGACTGGTCTCTGTTCTGGAGTGTCTGGGGACTCAGCTAGCAAGACTCCAACAGCTGGAGCTTGGCATCTTCTGGAGGTTTCTTCTCTCACACATCTGGTACCTAGGCTAGGATGACTCAAAACTTGGGTTCGGTAGGATTGTAACTTGGGCATTTCACTCATTGGCATCTGGGTTTCAAAAGGGAGAGTACTGAGAAAGAGCATTCCCCCAATCCAAGGAAAAGGTACATGCAACTTTATGACCTTGCCTCAAAAGGCACAAATTGTCACTTCTGTACTCTTGTGGTCAGAGCTGCACGAGTTCACCCGGATTTCAGGGAAGGGGATGTAGACCATATCTCCACACCTCTTGATGAGAGGAGTAGAATTTGTAAGAATTTGTAACCATTTGTTTTTCGAAACCACACACCTCTGGTAGGGATTTATCGCTGGGAACAAATACGCTTGTCTAACGTCTATGTAAAAGGAAGCTTACCACAACATTGTTTATAATGCTGAAAAATTGCAAACTATGTAAATGACCAATGACCCATAGGGATTGGTTAAATAATTTGTGGTACAGTGTGTCAATATTATGAAATATTATGTAGCTATTTTTAAAAATGATACAATACGATGGAAAGATTTTTATAATATATTGTGAGGTGGAAAAAGTTGGCTGCAGACAGTGTATATGGGATGATACATTTTGATTTAAAGAATAGGTTTTTTAGTTACAGAAATTTTCAACAAGCTAATCGAGTTTCTCCTAAGCCGGCACCGAGCTAGGCACTAGGAATCCAGAGTAAATGAGAACCCACTTCTTGCCGTGAAAGACTTTGCATTTCTGGGGGCAGGGGTGCTGGTGCTGGTGGTGGCGGACAGACACACAGGAGGGATGTTTCTCTTTGGCAACTTTCCAGAGGACATACACTTGAGTGGAGTTTTGAAAAAAATTAGCCAGACAAATGAAGAGGAAAGGTGTTGGCAGTCTTGGAGGCTGACTCCCCCCGCCATCCCTTCCACCAATCATAACCCCATTTCCATTGCTGGCGATTGGTTTAAGAATGGCCATGTGACCAATCCTAGCCAATGTGAGCTGAGGGGAAGTCTGCTGGCTTTCAAGCATCAAATAAAGAGACACTAGGCATGGTTTCTTTTTCTACCTGTGGACATTGTCATGTCTAGGAGTGAAGACTGAATGTACTATCATCTTCTTTTAACCCAGAAAGGATTCAGTCACAGTCAACTGAATCAGATCCCAATGGCAGCAGAGAAAAGAGACAAAAGAGCTTCCACCTCAACATTTTTGAGCTGTTGGTTGGACAGTGCCTGGGGTTCATCTTGCCTCGATGCTAAGTGAGAAAATGCCTTTCCTGATTGTGTAAGCCAGTTTGCAGTAGGATGTTCTGTTACTTGCAGCTGAAAGCACGCTATCACAGAAGACCATTCCAGGCACCAGGAGTAGATGAGCAAGAAGGCTTGTAGTTCGGTTTGTCTTCAGGAGAAGCTGAACGGAGAGAAGGACTGAAAACAGAGAGGCCAGTAGGGCCAGGTCATGGCAAGATTATGCCAGTGAAGTTTCCAAGACTTCGTCCTGAGGGCAATGGAGAGCTGGCCAAGAGTTTTATCATCTTTTTTTATTTCTTATTTTAAGTAAACTCTACACCACACTTGGGGCTCAAACTCACAACCCCAAGATCAAGAGTTGTTTGCTCCCGCAACTGAACCAGCCAGGTACCCCTGGCCGAGAGACTTAAACAGTGAAGTGATTTGTTCAAATCCGTGTTAGGAAAATCACTCCAGTAGCTAAGAACAATTTGCAGGAGAGAGAGAGAGACGGACAGACAGACCAAAAGTGAGAGAGAGCAAGAGTTCGGGCACGAGCGTGAGCGCAAGGAGATCAGTTGGAATACTGATGGGCAAGGGCAGTGAGGTGGAGAGCAGGAGGAAGTCAAAGAGGTGGGAAAGAAGCAGAGTTGCCAGGCTGGGAGAGCAACTGACTGTGGCGGAGAAGAGGGAGATGAGGTTCCTTCCCAGGGTTCAGGCGTGGGCATCTGGGGGAACAGAGGTGCCATGCCCTGAGAAAGGCAATGCAAGAAGGGTTGTGTGGGAAACAAAGCTTGGTTTAGATGTGGCCTGAACATGGTACCCCAAGATGCTAGCAGTATAGGGAAGGCTGCTGGGAGGTATCTGTTGCCTTTCTTCTGATAGCCACCATGACTGGCTTTGGGGAACCATCCCCCAAACACTGGAGGGAGCCTCTGGGACTGGGGGGCGGTGGTGTCTGCCATTGGTTTGGTGGACCGTGATCCAAACCTGGACAATTAAATGGTCTCCTAAGAATCCGAGCCTTGACTTGTCTCACAATATAATCATTCATCCCCAAGATGAGGTTTTGTCTTAGTCTGGTCTCCCTTGAATTTAGTGCCTGAGCAAGGGCTTCTGTGCAGAAAGTGTATTTGGGAAGTAATTCCAAGGAGCAGGAGAGAGGACCTGGGAAAAGATAATCCAAGGGTTATTATGTTGGATGCTCCAACCCACTGGAAACTTCTGAGAGTAAAGTATGAGTCTCAGAACAGCCTGCAAGAGGGGGAGCAAGGGGATGTGAAGGGAGAGGCCAGTGTCCATTGGCCCCTGACCCCACTGGGTAAGGGCGGACACCCCCACGGCCCTGGGTTGCCCATGTAGGCATGCCCAGCGGGCTCCCACCGTCCCCTCACATGGCAGCATCAGGAGAAGGTGGGGCGGAAGTGAGAGGCTGCAGCACGTCTCACTGTGAGATGAGGCCCTGTCAGTGCAAACTGGGTCAAAACCTGTGCAGGAAAGACCACAGTGGCAGCCTGGGGGGGGGGGGGGGCGCTGAGAGGATGTGCAGGAAAGACCACAGTGGCAGCCTGGGGTGGGGGTGGGGGGCGCTGAGAGGATGTGCAGGAAAGACCACAGTGGCAGCCTGGGGTGGGGGGGTGGCGCTGAGAGGATGTGAAGCAGGGCACAAGAGACGTCTGATATGGGCCTCAAAAAGGAGCTGGGTCCTGCTATCCGGGTTTCCAGCAGTCTTCTTCCCATGTTCACTATGAGGCCCAGTGGTCCAGCTTTTCCTTCGGTTTTACAAGCCACACCATAACCTTCCAGTGAGTTCCTTTGGGGCTCACATTAGCCATAGTCAGTTTCTGTTGCTTATGTGCAGAAAATGCTAATTAATGTAGTGCCCGAGGAGAGCAAAAAAAAACTGTCGCGGGAAAAGTAACACAACATTTTCCTGTAGTATCTCTTCAAAGGTCCCTTGGTAAAGTCAGAGGGCTGAGCCTTGTCTCCCGAGAACGTGGCCTCCAGATGAATCTAAGAAAGCACTTGAACCCCTCCGGGGAGAGCATCCAGACACTCTTGCCTCTATCACTCATGCTCCTGTCTGAGAACAGCAAAGGCAGCCTGTATCTCCTCGAAAGCCCTAGGTGGGTGTGTTCCCAGCCTGAAAGGGGTCTTCACGGTACAGCCTCTAAGAGTGGGTCTGCTCAGACCAAGGTCTAAGGGGCTTCGTGAGTTTATGGGCACAGGATGGAATTAAACTGCAATTGAAGAATGTGTGTGCGTGTGTGTGTGTGTGTGTGTGTTTGTGTGTGTGTGTGTGAGTGTGTGTGTGTACCAGCTTCCTCAGCGGAGATAGCGCCAGGGGTCACCAAGCAGACGTCACTTTTAGGAACCCATGAAGAAAAGGCTGGGAGAGAAGATGTCTTGGCAAATAAAGACGAATTGGTGGAATAGAGACACGTCAAGTGGTGTGTTCATGTTTGTTTGTTTGTTTTCCGTTCTAGGAGCATTAAGCTTAGATATTGGGTACCTGCACCCCCAAAGGAGCTCCACGTCTAATGAAGCTGACAGATACCAACGTAAAGTTGAGTAGGAAATCACCAGAGCTAAGACAGAGGAGCTACACAATGGAGTATTTTATCATGGGAAATCCAGAGACTGTCTAGAAGAGGACGTTCTGGGTGGGTCTTGCAGGGTGAGCGGGAGTGTCCGGGCACGTGCCGGGGAATGGGGAACGGCAGACCAAGGATCAGCACGGTACAGTCCCCGAGTGCGAAACAACATGGTGCCTCAGGGGACCGGGTGGGAGGTGATGGTGGGACGTAGCGAGGGGGTTCGTACTTGATCCTCCAGGAAAAGGGGAGCTTCTGAGAATTTCATTCGGGAAATAAGACCGTTGTATGCACATTTTATGTATTTTAAATAATACATGTGTGTGATATAAAAAGTTCAAGGAGACAGAAAGAGTGGAAAGTGAAAGCCCGTGATGTCTTTCCTGCCCCCTAAGCCTCAGGCACCTTAATGGGTGCCCTGCGCACCCCTCCAAACGCTTTCTATAGGCCTCTAAACACGGCCACGGGTATGTCCTTCTCGCTTCTAACAAATGCGTTTATGTTACGTATACTGTGCCGCGTACCTTGCTTTTTTATCTTCACAATATATCCTCGACCTCTTTTCATGTTACGTAAGGGGACGTCTCATTCTTTTTAACAGCTTCGTAGTATTGCGTTGCATGGGTAAACCAATTACCCTCCGAAATCATGGTGCCCGTTTCCACAGTCACAAAGCACCGGTGAACGTGGCCGTTAGCGTTCCTCCCTGTCAACATTCTAACAGCCTTTTTCATCTTGACGGTCTGATATCTCATCGACAGTTTCGACAACCTGGTATCTCTTTGTTTTAATTTATGTTAATAAATCTAATTATGAGCGAGGTTGCTCATCTTTTTACTGTGTTTATTAACCATTTGTATTTTTTTCAGCCACCACCTTATTCATATCCTGTATCTGCCTTCATGTCTGTTAGTCATATCAACTTATAAAAATTGTATCGATTTTGGGGCATCTGGGTGGCTCAGGTGGTTGAGTGGCTGACTCTTGATTTATTTATTTATTTTTAAAGATTTTATTTATTTATTTGACAGAGAGAGAGAGACAGGCAGCGAGAGAGGGAACACAGCAGGGGGAGTGGGAGAGGAAGAAGCAGGCTTCCAGGGAGAGGAAGAAGCAGGATCCCAGGGACCTGGGATCACACCCTGAGCTGAAGGCAGACGCTTAACGACTGAGCCACCCAGGCGCCCCTGACTCTTGATTTCTACTCAGGTTGTGATCTCGGGGTCCTGGGATCGAGCCCCTCATTGGACTCCACTTGGCGGGAAGTCTGCTTGGAGATTCCCTCTCTTCCTCTCCCTCTGCTCCTCTCCCCCACTCTCTTTCTCTCTCTCTCTCAAATAAATAAACAAAATCTTCTTAAAAAGTGTGTATTTATCTATTTAAAGATATTATTTATTTATTTGAGATAGAGAGAAAGAGCAAAAGAGAAAGCAAGAGCAGGGGGCAGAGGGAGAGGGAGACAGAGAAGCAGACTCCCTGCTGAGCAGGGAGCCTGACTCAGGGCTCAATCCCAGGACCCTGGGATCATGACCTGAGCTGAAGGCAGAGGCTCAACTGAGCCACCCAGGTGCCCCTGAAAAATTATATTTTAATGAAATTTGACATTTGTTTATAAGTTACAATAGTTTATATATATACAGATAAATTAATGTATGCAAAATATGCAGATATTATGTGTATACATGTGTATTAATATATCTGTATATATAGTATACATTAATTATCTTTTGAGGTTGTTTACAGGATTTTTGCCATATAGAAATCTATGGGTTTTTATGTTCTCAAATTTATCATTCATTTCTTTAATATCTTCTAGGTTAATGTCACACCTAAGGATCTGTGCCCATTCCTAGGTTATGAAATAATTCATCCATGTTTTCCTCCAGAACTTTTTTTTTTTAAGATTTTATTCATTTATTTGAGAGAGAGAGACAGCCAGCGAGAGAGGGAACACAAGCAGGGGGAGTGGGGAGAGGAAGAAGCAGGCTCCCAGCGGAGGAGCCTGATGTGGGGCTTGATCCCAGAACACCGGGATCACGCCCTGAGCCGATGGCAGACGCCTAATGACTGCACCACCCAGGCGCCCCCCTCCAGAACTTTTTTTAAAAAAAGATTTAATTTTTAAATTTTTTTATGTAATCCCTACCTCCAACATGGGGCTCGAACTCACCACGGTAAGTTCAAGAATGCCATGCTACACTGACTGAGCCAGCCAGGCGCCCCTCCTCCAGCACTTTATGATTTCATCATTTATGTTAAAATCTTGATTCCCTCTGGAATTTAGTTTAGATATGTACGTCTCTGAGCACACCGTTTGCTAGCAACTTCATAGTCACCATGTTCCCAATTACTTCTTCCAGGCATTCAACCATGATTGAATTTTCTTTACCAAGACAATCTTCCATATCCAACTTCTGAGTGAGGCTTGTACTGAGGACCCATGCCCCAGCTGCAAATAATAAAGACAAAGGAAAAGGAAATTTTGAAGCCTGCTGTCCTGCCCCTATCTGAGAACTCTTGCATTCTATGCAGAAGGGTAAGCACAAATATGGACACTCGCTATGTTCTGGAATGGGGGGTGATGGGCAGGTGAGTAAGACTGTGACCAGTGCTGGTGAAAACGTGGTGGCCTGGGCGTGCTCACAGGTGCTGCTGCAACTCTATCTGGATCCAGCCCTTCTGGAGGGCAGGGTGATAACCTATGCCACGTGGATTCACGTGCTTTGACCCAGTAAGTCCACTTCTGGGGGTTAACCTGAACGAATCATCAGAGATGCAAACATTCACGTACTGGGGAGTTCATCACAACAAAATTAATAAGAAAGAAACATTGAAACAGTTGTAATAGCCATAGGTTATGATCAGATAAATTAATAACGCTCCGGTCAAATTACAGAATATTTTATGGCCATTAGCAATGATGTTTTAAAGAAATAGTCAATGTTATGGGAAATGTTTATGATATAATTTTAAGTGAAAAACGTAAGAATATAAGGCACTTACATAGTATGAGACCTTCCCCCCCAACGGATATCGTATGATGCGTGTGTCTGTGTGAGATATATGCAGCAGTTAGGAGCTCTGAATTTGAATGAGACGCTTTTCTTCTCTATAAGTCAGTTTTATCCTCTGTGCAATGGGGCACTGGGGGTACTTACCTCATAGGGTTGCTGTGGAATTAAATAACATTGAACAACGACAACAACAAAAACATGAAAAGTAATTAAAGACCGAAAAAAAAAATGCCAACCATGATGGGGTTGCAGGTGCTTGGATGTTCCTCTTTACAATATTTTGGTACTTTTCAAGTCTTCTAAAATGGTACTATAATTAGGAAATTAGTAAATGTGTTTAGGTAAGTGAGCAAATTGTTTCTATTGTTCTTTAAATAACAAGTTACATGGCTTGAATGAAAATGATTGAATTTTATATGAAAATATAACAAATTTGAAAATCCATTTTAATGGTGAAAAAATGTTTAAAGGGGCGCCTGGGTGGCACAGCAGTTAAGCGTCTGCCTTCAGCTCAGGGCGTGATCCCGGCGTTCCAGGATCAAGTCCCACATCGGGCTCCTCCACTAGGAGCCTGCTTCTTCCTCTCCCACTCCCCCTGCTTGTGTTCCCTCTCTTGCTGGCTGTCTCTATCTCTGTCGAATAAATAAATAAAATCTTTAAAAAAAAAAAAAAGAAAAAATGTGTAAAGTATCTGTATACATAAGAAGAAAGTGAATCCGCCGCCTGTCCCACAAGCGCCCAGGGGCTATCTGTGGGTGACTGCCATTATCAACAGTTTGTTATGTTCCTTTTTCCTAATGTGATTTTGGAGACAGAAAAAGATTCCAGCGCCTGGTGACTTAATTTGGCTCTGACAGAAGCCTAACTCAAAGTGGGTTACTTGGGGCTCCTGGGTGGCTCAGTCGGTTAAGCGTCTGCCTCTGGCTCAGGTCAGGATCCCAGGGTCCTGGGATCGAGCCCCACGTTGGGCTCCCTGATCAGCGGGGAGTATGCTTCTCCCTCTGCCTCTCTCCCCAACTTGTGCTCTTGCTCGCTCTCTCTCAAATAAATAAATCTTAAAAAAACAAAACAAAACAAAGTGGCTTACTCAAAACGGGACTTTTTTGGCTCGTGTAGCTGAAAAGCCCAGGGCTAGTGCTGGCGTTGGACCTGGCTGGGTCCAGGGCCTTCAATACTACCCTTACATATGTGTTTCTAACTTCTGGCTCTGCCTTCTTTGGCGCTGGCTTCATTCCCAGACAGGACCGTCCATAGAAACCTCAAAGATAGCCACGGATGGTTCCAGGCTTCTGTTCTACTGCTCAGTAATCCCCAGGAGAAAGCAGCATTTCTGTCCTGGTAACTCGGGGCTAAGAGTCCCAGGTCTTCCTCTCATTGGCCTGTTGTGGATCATGTGACTGCCTAAGGCCCAAGCACGGTGCTCAGGGCCCTAAAAGGCTCAGTTCAGCCAGGGAGCCTGAGGCTGAAGAGTACGAGAGAGTGAGTCCCTGAAAGGCAAAGCAAGCGTTGTCATCAAAGAAGGGGAATGAATGCTGAACAGGCAAAGTAAGATAGGTGGCCACCACCTGGCCTTAGTGCCTCTAGAAGAATAATCATTTACTGACTGAGTTATGCTCTCCTTTTCAGAGAGCCGCGTAAACAAGGGGGTGCACATGCCAGGAAGGCTTGCGTGTTCCTCAGCCCTCTGCCCAGCTGCTGACACTCACATAGCTTCACGCTGGAGACTTAGTTTCTTAAGTTACTTTTGGGTTTCGATGAATCAAGTAAGCATTTTAGAAAGCACCCCAAATTTGCTGTGTGTCATAAAAGGGGAAGAGGACAGAGGGAGAGTCAGGAAACATTAGCTCTTGGCTCAGAGCAAGAAGGCACCCATTTTTTGAGGGTCAACCCTAAGCCAGGCATTTCCGCAAACGTACAAATGTACTTTTCACACCCACCCAGGAGGGATGAGACATTAGTATCCCCATTTTACAGGTGAGGGAACTGAGGCACAGGGAAGGAAAAACACTTGTCAAAGCCACTCAGAGAAACAGTAGCAAAAAAAAGGGACTCAAGCGCAGGTCCATCTGTCTTCTTTTCCTTCTGCTCTATTTTGCTGGCTCAGGAACTCACAGGGACCCTATCAGGTTTCAAATGGGACCCAAAATTCTATCCCTACTTCCAGCCCTCCCCCGGTATTTCTCCCTGCAGCCCGTGGAGCTCCCCAGGAGGCTGCAGACTCTGAGCACCGCTAACGGCCGTATCTGCGATCTTGGTCTGATACAATCGCAGCCCCTTCTCTCCCTTTTTCACTTCTGTTTGCCACCTACCCCCTCTGCGACTACATCCCTGCCTCTGTGCCTCAGTTTCCCAGGGAAGAACTGCCATCGCTGCCGCAGTCCGGGTAGAAGAGAACTCACCGTCTTTATTAATCCACTCATTTATCTATTTATTCATTCAACAAACACTCACTAAGCTTGAATTGCTATCAGGCCTGTGATGAGAGCTCAATGAGACGGCTCCTGCCCTCAGGGGAATTTGTAGTGTAGTGGGGGTGGGGGAGGCCAATCGCAGCATGTTCGCATGTTGTTATCAGTGCCGTGAGATCTGTAGGGCGCTAGACTGGCACCTAACTCAACCCAGGCAGGCTGAGATGGGCTGGGAGCCAGGGAAAGCTTCCTGGAAGAGGTAACACTTGAGGATGCCTTTACTTTTTTTTTTTTTTAAGATTTTATTTATTTATTTGACAGAGAGAGACAGCCAGCGAGAGAGGGAACACAGGCAGAGGAGTGGGAGAGGAATAAGCAGGCTCCCAGCGGAGGAGCCTGATGTGGGATTCGATCCCAGAACGCCGGGATCACGCCCTGAGCCGAAGGCAGACGCTTAACGACTGAGCCACCCAGGAGCCCTGAGGATGCCTTTACTTTTTTAAAAAAAGATTTATCTAGAGTGAGTGGGTGGCTCAGTTGGTTAAGCATCTGCCTCTGGCTCAAGTCATAATCCCAGAGTCCTGGGATCGAGTCCTGCATCGGGCTCCTTGCTCAGCCGGGAGTCTGCTTCTTGCTCTCCCTCTGCCTCTCCCACCTGCTCATGCTCTCTCTCTCAAACAAATAAATAAAATCTTAAAAATAAATAAATGAAAAGATTTATCTATTCATTTGAGAGCATGAGAGAGAGAGAGCTCATGCAAACATGAATGGTGGGGGGGAGGGGCAGAGGGAGAGAATCCCAAGTGGACCCCCCCCCCCCAGTGTGGAGTCAGCAGTGGGGCTCCATCCCACAACCCGGAGATCAGGACCGGAGCCAAAATCCAGAGTCGGACACCCAACCGACTGAGCCACCCAGGTGCCCCAAGGATGCCTGGACAGAATGTGTGTTGAGGACCTTTGTCATATTCATGGCTGTCTATCTTTTTCTGAATAAACTTTTTTTCTTTGTAGTTGGGGTGATTCTCCGTAATGAGTCCCACTGGTCCCACTGTCCCAAGAAGACGGGACACCCAATCCGAGCTGCTCTCGCACGTGGAAGGCAGACGCGTGACGCAGGCTCTGCCCATGCCCTCGTCCAGGACTCTGATCCAGGACCGAGGAGATGGCACCTTGCCGCAGCAGGGGTCAGGGGAGGCTGCTTGGCTGCAGGGCTGAGTCCCTGACACAGACGTGGCTTAGGTGCTTGCGGCAAAGCAGTACCGGCCGCCACTGGCGTTGCGGGGCTCGCACGTGCGGTTTGGCTCTGTAGTGGCGGTGACCGCATGATCTCCAGTGACCGGTTCTGAAGCTCGTCCCTCGGAGCGATGCGTTCCTGAGTCTGCTCCTCTCGTGCTCCTGATGGTTCTCTGAACTGCCTCGAGTGCACCCCATCCCTGCGCTTGCGTGCCTGAGCGCATTCTGTGGCCGGCAACCCAAAGCCCTGCACGAGGCGCAGAGGGGGCGCGATGCTGTGGTGGCCGGTGAGCTGCAGCTGGGCCAGATCCCGGAGGACTGGAGCCGGGTAGGGCTCAGGATGTGGGCAACCGGGAGCTACAGAAGGACACTGAAGAGGGGTGGCAATGCCTGGGCACCGCTCTGTGGAGGCCACGGGAACATGGAGACAGACAGAAATCATGAGGTTGGAGGATAGGATCCTTATTTTCAGATCCATGAGGGAGAGTTTTTAAAGTGTGAAAGAGGGATTATAGGGCGCCTGGGTGGCTCAGTCGGTTAAGCGTCTGCCTCGGGCTCAGGTCATGATCCCAGGGTCCTGGGATCGAGTCACGCATCAGGCTCCCTG